>NC_134498.1:2867970-3215470 GCF_040206685.1 Ascaphus truei
GCATGAGGTGGGGGGATGTCGGCCTGCCCCCCCCCCCGCCACGAGCATCATGCCGCCGCGGGCTGGGGGGGAAGAAGCAGCCTGCAGCTTGGCCAGGCACTGTGACATGCCGGCGAGGGGGAGCAGGGCAGTGGCGGCCACGGCGGGGCTGACTGTCACCTGGGGCGCCCAGTGGGGGATACCTCGCCACGTGCCTCCCACCCACCCTGCTGATTGGGGGGGGGGATGTCGGCCTGCCCCCCACACGAGCGGGAGATGGGCGCGGGTGGGTGGGGGATTTGCGTGGTGCTGGTCACGGCCTTTCCTCCCCTGTGTGTGTGTGAGAATGTGAATGTGTGTGTGTGTGAATGAATGTATGTGTGTATGGGAGTATGTGTATGTGTGTGACACCAGAGGTCCCCCCCAGTCAGTAACCCCCCCAGCCAGTAACCCCCCCCCCAGTCAGTCACCCACCCAGTTAGTAACCCCCCCAGTCAGTAACCCCCCCCAGTCAGTCACCCCCCCCCCTGTCAGTCACCCCCCCAGTCAGTGTCAGTCACCCCCCACCCCCAGTCAGTGTCAGTCACCCCCCACCCCCAGTCAGTGTCAGTCACCCCCCACCCCCAGTCAGTGTCAGTCCCCCCCACCCCCAGTCAGTGTCAGTCACCCCCCACCCCCAGTCAGTGTCAGTCACCCCCCACCCCCAGTCAGTGTCAGTCAACCCCCCACCCCCAGTCAGTGTCAGTCACCCCCCCACCCCCAGTCAGTGTCAGTCACCCCCCCCACCCCCAGTCAGTGTCAGTCACCCCCCCCACCCCCAGTCAGTGTCAGTCACCCCCCCACCCGCAGTCAGTGTCAGTCACCCCCCCACCCCCAGTCAGTGTCAGTCACCCCCCACCCCCAGTCAGTGTCAGTCACCCCCCACCCCCAGTCAGTGTCAGTCACCCCCCCACCCCCAGTCAGTGTCAGTCACCCCCCCACCCCCAGTCAGTGTCAGTCACCCCCCCACCCCCAGTCAGTGTCAGTCACCCCCCACCCCCAGTCAGTGTCAGTCACCCCCCCACCCCCAGTCAGTGTCAGTCACCCCCCACCCCCAGTCAGTGTCAGTCACCCCCCCACCCCCAGTCAGTGTCAGTCACCCCCCACCCCAGTCAGTGTCAGTCACCCCCCCAACCCCAGTCAGTGTCAGTCACCCCCCCACCCCCAGTCAGTGTCAGTCACCCCCCCCACCCCCAGTCAGTGTCAGTCACCCCCCCACCCCCAGTCAGTGTCAGTCACCCCCCCACCCCCAGTCAGTGTCAGTCACCCCCCCACCCCCAGTCAGTGTCAGTCACCCCCCCACCCCCAGTCAGTGTCAGTCACCCCCCCAACCCCAGTCAGTGTCAGTCACCCCCCACCCCCAGTCAGTGTCAGTCACTCAACTACCCAGTCACCCCTGCCCCACCCAGCCACTCACCCAGCAAACCACTCAACCAGCCAGTCACTCACCCAGCCTCTCTCTCTGTGTATCACCCACCCTCTGTGTGTGTCACCCACCATTTCTCTCCTCTGTCTCCCCCACACTCTCTCTCCCCCCCACACACTCTCTCTCTCCCCCCACACTCTCTCTCTCCCCCCACACAATCTCTCTCCCCCCACACTCTCTCTCTCCCCCCACACTCCTCTCTCTCCCCCCCACACTCTCTCTCTCTCCCCCCCACACTCTCTCTCTCCCCCCCACACGCTCTCTCTCCCCCCCACATGCTCTCTCTCCCCCCCACACTCTCTCTCTCCCACACACTCTCTCTCTCCCCCACACTCTCTCTCTCTCTCTCTCTTCCCCCCCACTCTCTCTCTCCCCCCCACTCTCTCTCTCCCCCCCACACTCTCTCTTTCCCCAACACTCTCTCTCCCTCTCTCCCCCACACTCTCTCTCCCTCTCTCCCCCACACTCTCTCTCCCTCTCTCCCCCACACTCTCTCTCTCTCTCCCCCACACACTCTCTCTCTCCCCACACTCTCTCTCTCCCCCCCACTCTCTCTCTCCCCCCCACACACTCTCTCTCCCCCCCCACACTCTCTCTCCCCCCCACACTCTCTCTCCCCCCACACTCTCTCTCCCCCACACTCTCTCTCCCTCTCTCCCCCACACTCTCTCCCTCTCTCCCCCACACTCTCTCTCTCTCCCCCACACTCTCTCTCCCCACACTCTCTCTCCCTCTCTCCCCCACACTCTCTCTCCCCCACACTCTCTCTCCCTCTCTCCCCCACACTCTCTCTCCCTCTCTCCCCCACACTCTCTCTCCCTCTCTCCCCCACACCTTCTCTCCCTCTCTCCCCCACACTCTCTCTCCCTCTCTCCCCCACACTCTCTCTCCCTCTCTCCCCCACACTCTCTCTCCCTCTCTCCCCCACACTCTCTCCCCCACACTCTCTCCCCCACACTCTCTCTCCCTCTCCCCCCCCACTCTCTCTCCCCCCCACTCTCTCTCTCTCTCCCCCACACTCTCTCTCTCTCTCTCCCCCACACTCTCTCTCTCTCTCTCCCCCACACTCTCTCTCTCTCCCCCACACTCTCTCTCTCTCCCCCACACTCTCTCTCTCCCCCCACACTCTCTCTCTCTCCCCCCACACTCTCTCTCCCTCTCTCCCCCACACTCTCTCCCCACACTCTCTCCCCCACACTCTCTCCCCCACACTCTCTCCCCCACACTCTCTCCCCCACACTCTCTCTCCCTCTCCCCCCCCCACTCTCTCTCCCCCCCCCCACTCTCTCTCTCTCTCCCCCACACTCTCTCTCTCTCTCTCCCCCACACTCTCTCTCTCTCTCCCCCACACTCTCTCTCTCTCTCCCCCACACTCTCTCTCTCTCTCCCCCACACTCTCTCTCTCTCTCTCTCCCCACACTCTCTCTCCCCACACTCTCTCTCCCTCTCTCCCCCACACTCTCTCTCCCTCTCTCCCCCACACTCTCTCTCCCTCACACTCTCTCTCCCTCTCTCCCCCACACTCTCTCTCCCTCTCCCCCACACGCTCTCTCCCTCTTCCCCACACTCTCTCTCTCTCCCCCACACTCTCTCTCTCTCTCTCTCTCCCCCACACTCTCTCTCTCTGTCACTCCCACACTCTCTCTCTCTGTCACTCACACTCTGGATCTCTTATTTACCCTATATATCTTAACTGCCCTATACTACACCGAAATCTTAACGACCCTATACTGCTTTCTTCCAGATCTGGCTCAAGCTTCACATGGAAGACATCGGAACCCCCCCCTAACCCAGAAGACAGGTAATGAACACCTCCCCAATGTATAACATTGCGGGAATGAGCGTACCTGGACATTGAGGGACTGCGGATCAGGTAAGATCCCAGGTGGGATTGCTGCTTTAGATATTGTGAAGCGGGGGCATCCAGACACTGGTTAAGGTGTTCAGGAAACTAGTCATTCACACCTGGCTTTTATTTCTAGATCCGACATTTACACACACACATGTAACAAGACCAAATTGTAGTATAATGTAATACAATAAATACATTTATGTCAAAAACGAATGTTGTTCTGACTAGGAATTTATTAAATGTATTTTATTTATATATTTTATTTTAAAGCGGGGTTGGGGGCGGGACTAGGGGCGGGGTTGGGGGCGGGACTAGGTGGCGAGTAGATTTTTGGGTTGGGCGAGTAGATTTTTGGGTGATTTGTCGAACACTGCATATTAATATAACACATAATGGGAATAAGCACTTCAGACATAAAAGTAATATTAGGAAAAGGAGCCCCTGCTTCATTAAAGAGAAGTGCTTTAAGGTGGATCTTTATGGTGGAGAGAAAAGGTTCTAGTTAGATAGTGAGCATAAGGGAATTTCAGAGGCGTGGGGCAGTGAGAGAGAGAGAGGTTTTGGACAGAAGAAGACTTTAGATACAAATGTGGTAGACAGAAAACATCCTTGAGCAGAACGCAAGAGTCGGGCAGGTGTATAGCGAGAAATTAGGGCTAATATGTAAGGAGGGCAGAAAAATGTAAAGCCTTAAATGAGAGGATGTGAATATTGTAAGTAATATGGGTTTTAATAGGAAGTCAGGAGAGGTATTTCTAATGCAATTATCACAGAGTTGATGCATTTTTTATATATGCAAATGAGCTGCATTTTGTAACCCATTTTTAAATAAGAAATTCTAAATGAATGAGGCAGTCATTAAAAAAAATTCATGCAATCCCATTTGTTTATAACGCCAATTTTTTATGAATGATGTCATCCTTTTGTGAATCTAGCCCCTTATGTCTTTTTTTTAAATGTATTTTGTATTGTAAATAAACATACTAACCCCTGAACACATGCATGTGGAGTTAAAATGGTTTCCAAAAATTATGGGGCATTTGGAAGAAATGCCAAACCTGGTGCGATAACCTGCACAGCGCTTAATCAATCTGGGGGTATTCCTTTTACAATTTCACAATTGTTCTAGTGTTAGTTCATTGCATGCTCTTCCCAAAGTTAGTTCGTTATAAGGTAAAACGTGTGAAAATATCATGATAGTATGACAGATTAATTGAACTTTTTTGTTTTGTAATTGTAGAAAGGCTGTAGATAATTTGTTAATGCTAGATTCTCATGCTGAACTTGTACTTTTGCAAGGAATGCTGTTTTTCTATTTTTGTACTTTCACACTGGATGGAATACAGTACACTCAATAATTTATACTTTTTTTTCATCCCAAAGCTCCAAATGCAATGTTTTTTTTTTTTTTAATGTTCAGAGCACCTACAAGAATACAGTAATCACTTGCTGTTCAACAAATGTATTTCCTTGATATATTTCCAGCCACCATGTACAGTACACTACAATGACTCTGGGTTATGTTTCATACTGTACATAGAGTGGATTGTTGACAGTCTCTGATGCCAAATTAGGATAATTTGTATCTAAAAACCTTAGCACCAATCTCAATAAAGAAAACAAAATGCCTTCACCTCTGGTGATATTTTTATGATACTTTGAACTAGTTTTCTGCTTTGAGAGTTTTCTCAATAGCATTTAGGATTGGCTGGAACATTAACAGCATCTGTGTTTCCTAACTGGCTCTAAAGACCATGAAATAGCATCGTATTTTCTTATTGCATACTATGTGGCTAAGATTTTTCATGTGGTGCAGGGTGTTCATTGAGCAAATAAACTATTCAAGGTTTTATATTATTATTTTATGTCAAATGTTTAGTTGAATTAAAATCCACTATTTTCCTTGAATATTTCACGTGCATGGTTAAAAGTTGTTTGCAACTGCTGAAGACTGGTAGACATTGTAATTTCAGTTTCCAGGACACCCTAGCTCCAGAGATACTTAATGGGCAAGGTGGCGCTGATATATCCTGGCTATTTAATCCCACCCCCTCCTAACACTGAAATCCCTAACCCTTCTCTCCTCACGCACAATTCGCCCCCCCTCCTCACACAATAACTCCCACACTCTCAATACACCCTCCCCTCCACACACTCAATATCCCCTCCCATCCACACAACACCCTCAACCCTCCACACACTCAACCCCCCTCCCCCCCACACCACAAACAATAACCACACACTACACACATTTTACCTTGGGGGCATTTTTTTTTTGTTTTATTGAAATGTAACACTGGCGACACACTTTATTCGAGCTTGGCTAGTCCCACGAATTCGGGTATACCCGGGTGTATTGAGGTTTGTGACTGTTTTCTGCCCGAGTGCATTGAGTTATTTTCCAAGCAGGGATTGAAGCATTTTATTCCCGCTGGCTGCAATACTGCACAGTATATATATATATACTGCATTACAATTCATGAATTTATGCCATCTGGTAGACACGCGAAGCATTGCAGCCTATTAAATCCTAATCATTATCATTTAACAGATCAGCCGCCCATCAGCCAGGCATGAACCCAGGCTGGGAAGGCAAATGCAACGGGGCTTGTCAGAGGTGAGGAGCGGCGCATTCCAGGTATCTGCCAGGTACATACCGGGTATTTGCTCGAATAAAGTGTGTCGGTGCAGTAATGTCTTTTTTATTTGGGACTTTTTATTTGCAGTTTGCATATTGACTGCCAAAGTGGCAACCCATGCCGATTGGCATCGGTGTGCCACTATACCAATCAATTGGTTTATTGGCATTTTTTTTTAATTTAATGTTTTATTTTATTTGGTGCTGACTTTTTTTATTTGCAGCTTGCACATTGACTGCCATAATGGCAACCCATGCCCATAGGGCATCATTTTGCCACTGTGCCAATCAATGGGTAGAGGAGTTGGAGGTAGTTACCATCGGGGTGGTGTTTAGGCCTCCCGAGTGGGTAGCAGGAGGTGGGTTAACCTCTTAAATACCATAGTGGTGTAACGCTTGCGCTACACACAAACAAGACAAGACCCCGGAAATTTATCCCTTTATTTGCATCCGCAAATAAGACAAGACAAGACAAGGTGGGAAGGTACGAAACCACGCACTCACAGCAGCGGAGGCGTGCCTGGATGGCGGATTGTTTAGCGTTGCTGGGTCTGTGTTGGAGAGAGTGTGTTAATCCGTATACTTGCCAGGTCCTGGGGTTGGAGAGAGTAGAATCGTAGAAGTCCATTAAGCCGTGGTCTGGGATTGTAGATATCAGAATTGTCAAAGTCCGTGAAGCCGTGATCTTTGGTTCGAGAGGTAGCCATAGTTGAGGGTAAGCTGAGGTCAATATCCAGAGGGGGTTCACTTAGAAGCCGGGTCAGTACACAAGAGGTTAATCTGAAAATCAAGACTGGAACAAGGCAAGGCACAACTGACGTGGAAGCAACAAGGCTACAAGTGATTATGCTGAGCAAAGACTGAATGACAGAACCAGGTAAATAAAGGAAACAGGAACCAGTAGGAAGGGAGTCGGAGCAGAGGCGCAGCCTCTGCATAGGTTATCATAGGCTGCAGTAGACAAGGGGCACTTAGCAGTGTTGACTCGCAGCTGGGGATTGGTGCACATCATCGTGTGTGAGCCACATGCGAGGGAGGCGTGGTGCGTTCGGGGGGAGGAGTCAATCTCTGTGGCACCGCCTGATGAGCTGCGGGTGCGCATGCACTCTGTAATTAGAGTGGGGGTGCGTGCATGACCAAGGCCCGAACGGAGGCAGTAGCAGTGACAGGTAAGGAGGGAACTCGTCGCAAGGGACGTGTTCCCTAATTCCTTACAGTACCCCCCCCCCCTTGAGGACCGGCCTCTGGACGATGCCCATAAGGCTTGTGCGGAGACCTGGCATGGAACCGCCTTTACAAGCCGGGAGCTTGGATCTGATGAAGTGGTACCCAGGAGCGTTTTTCGGGTTTGAAACCTTTCCAATGTACAAGGAATTGGACAGCTCCTCTAGAGTACCTAGAGTTGATTATAGATTGGATTTCGAATTCTTCTTGGCCTGCACAATGATCGGTGGTGTTCTAGGAGAGACATCCGGGAAATGGGAACTCTAAAATACTGGTTTCAGTAGTGATACATGAAAAACTGACAGAATTCTCACAGACTGAGGCAGTTGAAGACCACAGGGTTAACTTGTTCAAGAATGGTGAACGGGCCCAGGAACCTTGGAGCCAGTTTAAGCGTAGGTGTCTTCAGTCTTATATTTTTCAAAGATAGCTACACCTTGTCTCCTTGGCTAAACGTGGGCGCCTTTCGGCGATGACGATCCGCCTGTGTCTTCGTTATGAGGACTGTCTCCTTGAGGGTCTTGTGAATCCTCCTCCAAGAATTCTGAAAGGAGTTTACCCTGGAATCTGCTGCCAGGACTCCGGAAGGGATCGAGGAGATAGGCAGGCGGGCTGGGTGAAACCCATAATTTATAAAGAAGGGGGACTCCTGGGTGGACTCGTTCCTGAGAGAGTTGTGAGCGAATTCGCCCATGGGAGTAGGTCTACCCAGTTATCTTGCGCGTCCGAGATAGAGCAACTGAGATATTGCTCAAGAGATTGATAAGTTCTCTCTGTCTGACCGTTGGTTTGAAGATATACCCAGAAGGAAAACATAGTATAATACTGTATACACGAAAAACAAACAGACAGACAATGACTAACAATGTTGCTGAAACACACAGATGACTAAATAAAAATTGTATATTTAATATATCATAAAAACATATAAGACAATTATGACAAAGTTATAGGTCCCAACGATATCCTGTAACTGGCCGAAATGCCCGCTTACCGGAGCCTAGATGGTAATCAGCAGTGGATAATCAGAGAGTATCCCCTCTCATAGCAGCTGGCACGGCTCCTACACTCCTCTCCAGCGTCTGCCACGTGTGGTGTGTACCAGGAGTAGAATGAGCATCCGTCCACGCTGTCGCAGGGGCAGGGAAAGCAGTCTGAATACCCTGCTTCCGTTCTCCGTAGTTTGGGCATGCGCAGAAGCGCCCGGCACCAGAGGGATTGAACCTCAGATTCTCCTGCTCCTTGCGGTCGCGTGTAGGGATGTGGCGGCAAATTCAAAAGATGCTTTTGGGCTGAGCAGCCGCACGGCACTGTTTGCGGGGATGACGGCAGCAGATGACATTCGCAGTGATACCAGGGACCACCCAACGCATTTCGGAAGCCTCTGCCTCCTTCCTCAGGGGTAAAATTGAATGAATAAAGTCCCTGTGTGTCCGTGTGTTTATGGGGAAAGATTTAAAGGTACAAGTACCATTATAAAGTCCCGGACATGCGCAGTAAAGCATATCTATACTGCGTCATGAATCTGTGGTTCAATCCCTCTGGTGCCGGGCGCTTCTGCGCATGCCCAAACTACGGAGGACGGAAGCAGACTGCTTTCCCTGCCCCTGCGACAGCGTGGACGGACGCTCATTCTACTCCTGGTACACACCACACGTGGCAGACGCTGGAGAGGAGTGTAGGAGCCGTGCCAGCTGATACTCTCTGATTATCCACTGCTGATTACCATCTAGGCTCCGGTAAGCGGGCATTTCGGCCAGTTACAGGATATCGTTGGGACCTATAACTTTGTCATAATTGTCTTATATGTTTTAATGATATATTAAATATACAATTTTTATTTAGTCATCTGTGTGTTTCAGCAACATTGTTAGTCATTGTCTGTCTGTTTGTTTTTCGTGTATACAGTATTATACTATGTTTTTCTTCTTTTGTATTTCATGTTTGATCACCGTCTGCTGAGATCATCGTTGAATCATCATCTGGTTGTATATTCATTCACTTATATTGATATATTATTGTTAGCGCCATTGATACCATTATAGTTCCATTGCTCTTATCTGACTGGGGGTCAGATGTGTATCTAGGCTGCTCTAATTATATATTATTCACTTATTAATTGTACTACTATTTTTTATATAATTATATACTAGCATTTCTTTATTAGCGCTACCTATTGTGTTTTACTGTGTTTTACGATATACCCAGAAGAACAAAGAAGTGAGATATCCAGTTTTTGGGCGAAAGCACGCCAACATTTTGAGACAAACTGAGTACCGCGATCAGAGACAATAGAGACTGGGACTACGCGAATCCGGAAAATGTCTTTAACATATACTGTAGTGCCGACAGCTATTCTAACACAAACCAGTGGCAATCGCCATAAAGACCCAGGTACATGCTGGGTACATGCTGGGTCTTGTTTAAGGCAAGTTAAAGGCATTTCGGCATTGACTAATGGCCCATCAGATTAACAGCAGGGGTCACTAGCAGTCCCATTCACACTGAATGGGACTGCCAGGGACCCCTGCTGTGTTAATCTGATGGGTCATTAGTCAATGCAGAAATGCCTGAAACTTGCCTTAAACTAGCCAGGTTACACCCAGCATGTAACCAGCATGTAACCAGGCTAGTTTAAGGCAAGCTTTAGGATACTCTTTGTCTCGTCTGTATGTCTGCCAAAGTGGTGGAATTATAAAGGCCTTTGAGAGGTATGAAATTAGCTTGCTTCGAGAATCTATCCACAATGACAAGAATGGTGTTCATACCATTAGAGACTGGGAGTTCGACAATAAAGTCCATTGAAAGGTGTGTCCAAGGACGATCCGGGATAGGCAAAGGGCGAAGCAGACCAGACGGCTTGTTGCGAGTGGACTTGTTTCGGGCACAGGTGGAGCAAGAACTGATAAATTTCTTAATGTCTTTCAGCATATTCAGCCACTAAAAAGTGCGTCTGATTAAATCCGAAGTTCTCTTAGTACCAGGGTGACCGGCAGATTTAGAGGAGTGACCCCATTCAAGGATCTTCTGGTGGAATTGTGGAGCGGCATACAAGCAACCCTCCGGTACTCCATAACCTTGGGATACGTGTTTGGATTTCCAATATCTTGTCCAGCACGTCAAAAGAATTTGCAGAGATAATATACATAGGGAGAAAAATGCTCTCTGGGATGTCTTCAGACTTGTCTTCATTGACGAATTGAAGAGATAAGGCATCAGCCTTCTGGTTCTTGGTACTGGCAATGTAAGAAATAATGTAATTGAACTTTTAGAAAAAGAGAGCCCCGAGGGCATGACGAGAACCGAGGTTTTTATGGTCTGTGAGGATCGGAATAGGGTTTTCGGTGCCCTCCAAGAGATGTCTCCATTCTTGTAGAGCAATATTGATGGCTAGAAGTTCTCTGTTACCGACGTCGTAGTTTTGCTCTGCAGAGGAGAATTTCTTTCAGAAGAACCCACATGGATCTAATTTATCCTGAGGATATTGACTTTGTGAGAGTATGGCTCCTGCTCCGATATCCGAGGTGTCTACCTCTAATGCATCTGTGCATCTGCGTTGCCCCAAAGGCGCAAAGCCTGATGGGGCTCTCCAAGAGCGGCACCCCTCTGCAAAGGACCAGCGTGCTAAGGCTTAACATTTGCTTGTTCTCTGTGGAACGACAAACCCACCCAATGGAATGTTAACAAGCCATGAGGACACAAAGGGCTTTTGTTCAGAGCTGCATTGCATCTCAGCCACCCACCCCACTGTGCATCTGCGTGGCACCAAAGGCACACAGCCTGATGGGCTCCCCAAGAGCGGCACCCCTCTGCAAAGGACCAGCGTGCTAAGGGTTAACATTTGCTTGTTCTCCGTGGAATGTCAACCCCACCCACTGGAATGTTAACGAGCCATGAAGACACAAATAACTTTTGTTCACTGCTGCATTGCATCTCAGCCACCCACCCCAGTGTGCATCTGTGTTGACCAAACGGCGCACAGCCTGATGGGGCTCCCAAAGAGCGGCACCCCTTTGCAAAGGACCAGCGTGCTAAGGGTTAACATTTGCTTGTTCTCCGTGGAATGTCAACCCCACCCACTGGAATGTTAACGAGCCATGAGGACACAAAGATCTTTTGTTCACAGCTGCATTGCTTCTCAGCCACCCACTCCACTGTGCATCTGTGTTGACCAAACGGCGCACAGCCTGATGGGGCTCCCAAAGAGCGGCACCCCTCTGCAAAGGACCAGCGTGCTAAGGGTTATCATTTGCTTATCTCTGTGGAACGTCAACCCCACCCACTGGAATGTTATCGAGCCATGAGGACACAAAGAGCTTTTGTTCACAGCTGCATTGCATCTCAGTCAGCCACCCCACTGTGCATCTGCGTTGCCCCAAAGGCGCACAGCCTTGGGCGCAGCCAAAGGGCAGCCAAAGGGTGTGAGCCGTTTGCTGCCATTCGTTAATGTCTGGTGATATAAAAGTGATGTTAAAGCTGCTCTATTTCAATCTAAAACTTACAAGCATTTTATCTCCTGTACCCATTTTTCTAAATCTATCTGTCCGTGATTTGACTGTATAACCCCTGTTCTTTAATGTAACCATGTATTTTTTTTATAACTCTGTGCCGAGGACATACTTGGAAACGAGTGGTAACTCTCAATGTATAACTTCATGGTTAAACATTTTTTATAAATAAATAAAATAAAAAGTGAAAGGGAGAGTAGGATCTGGGTGACGTCAAATGGGGGCATCAGAAATAATATAGCCTAGGAAGGAGGTGGAGATTTGGTGAAACATACATTTTTCCATCTTGGAATAGAGATGATTCGTGCGTAGGTGAGAGAGAACTAACTTAGTGTGCTGGATGTGTTATGATAGGGATTTTGAAAAAATGAGAATGTCATTGAGGTAAGCAATGACAAAGGTGTTACGGGCATCATGAAAAATCTAATTCACAAACTCCTGGAAAACCGCTGGTGCATTACAAAGTCCAAAAGGTATAACTAAATTCTCGTAATGGCCGTCGCGTGTATTAAATCTTCCAGTCTTCCATTCATCTCCTTGTCTTATGTGTATAAGGTTGTAAACCCCGCGGAGATCGAGTGAAGAGAAAATGGTTGCACCTTGCAAACGGTCAAAAATGTCTGAGATGAGAGGCAAAAGATAGCGATTTTTCAGGGTAATTTTGTTAAGGCCTCTGTAGTCAATGCACGGGCGAAGTGACCCATCCTTCTTCTTAACAAAAAAGAAACCAGCCCCGACTACAGAAGTAGAATTTCTAATAAAGCCTTTCTTTAAGTTCTCCTGCATATATTCAGATAGCCTTGTTTTCAGGAAGGGACAAGGGGTAAGATCTGGCTTTAGGAAGGATGGCACCGGGCAGACGATCAATAGGGCAATCAAAAGGACGATGAGGGGGAAGGATCTCGGAATGGACTTTATCAAAAACATCAATGAATTCGGCATACTGCACCGACACACTTTATTCGAGCAAATACCCGGTATGTACCTGGCAGATACCTGGAATGCGCCGCTCCTCACCTCTGACAAGCCCCGTTGTGTTTGCCTTCCCAGCCTGGGTTCATGCCTGGCTGACGGGCGGCTGATCTGTTAAATGATAATGATTAGGATTTAATAGGCTGCAATGCTTCGCGTGTCTACCAGATGGCATAAATTCATGAATTGTAATGCAGTATATATATATATATATATATATATATATACTGTGCAGTATTGCAGCCAGCGGGAATAAAATGCTTCAATCCCTGCCTGGAAAATACCTCAATGCACTCGGGCAGAAAACAGTCACAAACCTCAATACACCCGGGTATACCCGAATTCGTGGGACTAGCCGAGTTCGAATAAAGTGTGTCGCCAGTGTACACTTCAGGGAGAGAAGTCTTAACAGGTTTGATAGTTTCTAGGCCAGCAAGTGCTTGCACATGGGACACAGAAAGTTCCTTAGAAAACAAATCCCATTGTATAGGGTATTTATCGGTCCAGTGTATCAGAGTATTGTGTTGTTGGAGCCAAGGTAGACTCAGGATTACCGGCACTGAAGTGGAGTGAATTACATCCAGGGAGATCTTCTCCTTATGGCCATCCTTTGTGGAGAGAGAAAGAACTGATGTCTCCAAGGAAATGAAGGCTGGCTGGAGAGGACGTCCATCAATGGCTTTGAGACTGACAGGTACAGACTTCTTTAACAGAGGAATCGTGTGTTTGGTAGCAAAGTCCTTATCCACAAAATTTCCCCCACACCCAGAGTCAACAAATGCAGAAACAGGTATCCAGAAGTCTGGACCCTCAAGGAAGATTGGGAGCATAATCCTTTTTGGCAGGTTTTTCTTTATAGAGGGGGAAAGGAAATAGTACCCAATGAGATCCCCTCATACCTTATTGGGTGTTGGCGTTTACTGGCTTCGGGGGACAATGATGCACCAGATGTCTGGACAATCCGCAGTAGAAACACAGGCCCTCATTCCTCCGGCGTTGTTTCTCTGAGGAGGAGAGTAGATGACTTCCTAATTGCATGGGTTCCGGAGCTTCGAGGGCTGGGAAAGTGGTATGAGTAGGACTGCGGATAAGGGACATAGGAGTAAAAGACCGAAAATTATGGCGTTCAACCCACCTTTCTTGAAGACTTTGATCAACCCTAATACATACGGGAATAAGATCCTCAAGCACAGAGGGTCTTTCCTGGATGGCTAGCTCATTTTTCAAAGTCTCGAGAGCCCTTGGCAGGAGGCCGCTGATAATGCTTCATCGTTCCTGCCCGTCTCAGCAGCGATGGTCCGAAACTCCAGAGCATATTTAGCAACAGATCTGTGGCCCTGAGAAATGTGAAACAAGGAAGAAGCAGCAGTGACCTTATGGCACGGAGTATAAAAACCTGTTTGAATTCTTTATTAAAACTTGTGAGGTCTTGAGTAACCAAGAAAAAGAAAACACAGGTGCGCACCAAGGTAAGAGTGGTATAGTGTAATACAAAAAATAGATAAGTAAACACTTACATATAGTAAAACTTTAATTAATCCAGATCTAAGCAATATCCTCTTCTGTTAGGCACCACTTGAGAGGGTATACAGGGCGATGTCAGATTCCCTCCAGATGGCAGTCCCGCGTGCTGGGGCTGGCTCTGTAGCACTGGCTGCAATCTAGCCTCCACGAGTGTGAGCGTGGTGAGAGGCAAAGTGCGCATGCGTGGGAAAGAAGCCCTCTATAGCCGTCTGTGGATGCCTATCCGTTTAGGTATTCGCAACCGGAATAGATACACTTGTGTGTATGCCAGCTACCAAGGTGAGTGGAAGCTGGTTACACAATTCACGACGCGTTTCGTATACCAAGTATACTTTATCAGGCGTTAACTAGGGCACCTATAGGGGGTCCTTTATATGTCAATCACATTCCATCATTGGCTGTTCCTGAAAGCAAATCAACCAATCATGACGATATCTGTGAGGGATAAAGGAATCTCGAGCCCTCCTCTCTATTATCCTAAATTTGTCTGCAATCCTAATGTATGCAGTGATAAGTAAAATAACATTAATATTAGAATAAATCAATATTATTTTCTAAGTGAAAAAATAGTATTCTATTAGCAAAATTTAATTGCCAAGGGAATCATATTAAGACATATAAAGTCGCATTGATAAGTAGCCCTTGTAATCAAGTGTAATGATAAATTAAAAGTATATTCATATATAATAATATGAATAACATATAAAACATTGTGTAAAAAACATATAAAACAAATGATACAATACACATTAAACATAAAACAATAATGAAGAAATGTGAAGGAAAAGATGGACGGAGGGGGGGGGAAGGAGGGAAAAGCTGGAAAATCTTATGGCTAAAGGAAAACCAAAAGGAAAAAGAGGTGGACAAAAAGGAGGATAACATATATCACCCAAAAAGAACACAGTCCCTCAAGTGTTTTCTTTTTCTTGGTTGCCTGGCTCTGCCGACGGAGTTCTCCGCCGGGATCCATCTTTGAGGTGGGGGAAGACACCTCGAACCACAGGAGCTGCAAGAGGATACAGAGGAATCACTTTTCATATCTATAGGAAGCAAGAGCGCGGACTGAACATTCTCTGACTGGAAGTCTTGAGTAAGTTCAGATCTCTATTCACAGATGGGAGTTGCCCACGCCAAAGCGTCACCAGACAATAATGCGATAATGTAAGCCACCTTAGATCTGTTGGAAGAAAAGCGAGAAGGGGTTAATTTGAACTGAATGTCACATTGGTTGAGAAAACCTCTACACCCATGTGGGTCACCCGCATAGCAGTTGGGGGTAGGGAGTTGTGGCTCCAGAGGTATTTCTGACTCCAGAGTGAAGGAGTACAAAGTTGTAGGCCTACGTTTCCTGAAACCAGAGTCACGAATGGTGTATGAATAGTTCCAGTAAGCTTAACTCATGTTTCACCTCTTCCAAAGCACAAACAAGTCCTTTTCTCTTTCTTAATTTATTGAGGGAAAATCACAGGGAGATAGGTGCTTGTAGATGTAATGTAGATAGAGAGTGCTTCTCTGTCTGAAGTGCAGTGTATCAAGGATGAGACAGTGTAAAACAAAAAGGCCTTGCTGGGGTAAATAGCAGGCAGTTACTCACTCAGAGTCCAGGGTGAAAAGGAAGTGAGGAGCAAGGGTCACACTAGATGGGAAGTGAGACTATACTAACTGTCAGCAAGGACAGGGGGGTAGGAATAGCCCACTCTCAGCTAGGAGAATATGAGCTGCAGGCAACCAACACAGGCTGTGTAAACAACATGTAGCATTAATGTTGCCTTTTCACATACAGCAAGCTGCTGAGACAGGGAAAATAACAGACAGCCAAACTGGGGAGAAATGAATCCCAAGCTGTAAAGGGGTACAGATGAATATGGAATCTGGTTCCAGGACACTCCCCGTCTGGTATCTAGAGATACCACTATATTCCTGGAATATGTGGAACATATGTGCAATACAACAACATAACAATGCAAAGCTCATGTCCACATAACGATGGGATACCGGCCGGTACCACCAGCTTGCCTGCAGTACCAATTATGTGCCCCCAAAAAATATAAAAATACACCAATACTTATAAAAAGATACAACCCCTTGTCACGGTGGACCAGAACTTATCAACACTTTTTATATTTTTGGATTCTCGGTTGAACACGACAAGGAGGCAAAATAAATTGTCATCTACTTCCTTGCTAGACAAACACACGGCAGCTTCAGAATACACTTAATACAACACTTACTGGGATGGGGAAATGAAATAAAATGTCCGTTGCAAGAAAGCGCAAGAAATGCAGTCTCTGTTTGAAGTCCAGTTGGCTAGATCGCAAG
This sequence comes from Ascaphus truei, assembly GCF_040206685.1. Lineage (NCBI taxonomy): Eukaryota > Metazoa > Chordata > Amphibia > Anura > Ascaphidae > Ascaphus > Ascaphus truei. The sequence continues at coordinate 2,884,455 of NC_134498.1, forward strand.
TTGCCGATCTAATAACTCCGCCAAATAAAGGAATTTCATAGAAGTTCATAGGAATTCTTTCGGGAGTCACCAGGCCTAATGAATTCCGGAGTCTGGGGTAAATCCTTGGTTGCGATGTTATTAACCCCTTGCGTCCCGTAACCGCTACCGCTGTACTTGAACGAAATCCTGTGTAGAGCGTAGTCACATCATGAATCACATCTGGATCACCCAGGCTTGCCTACGACCACACCACCCTGAATGTGCCCGATCTTGTCTGATCTCAGAACTAAGCAGGGTTTGGCCTGGTTAGTACTTGGATGGGAGACCGCCTGGGAATACCAGGTGCTGTAGGCTAAAAATTTTATTTTATCCCCTATATTATGTATTTTATTGTTATTCCTTCCTTTCCATATTTCTCTTTCCCCTCCCCTTTTTCCTTCACCCCCTTCCCCCTTTTCCATTCCCTGTTCCATTTCCCACCTCCTTTCCCCCCTCTTTTCCCCTCGTTTTTTCATTTTACTTTCCCCCCCCCCCCTTTTTTTTTTTATTCACAGGTCATGCATTTCTCTTATGATTTTTATTACGCTTGTGTGTTGCTCCAATGAAATTTCTCTGTGCTTATTTAATGTGCTATTCTTTTACTTCTATATATAGATTATTTTTGGATGTATCCAAATTTCATCTCTGTCCTTTTTGAGATTTCTTATTTGTATGTTGTTCATTCATCTAGCTATTTGTTTTCATTTGTTAGTAGGAATATGTTTAAACTGCTTAAAAATAGGCTCTAGTGCTTTATGATTGTCCTGTATAATGTTGTCCAGCAATGAAACAGGGTTAAATTTGTGACATTGAAAGTACCCGCCCACCATCCGTACTGGCCAATCACAAAAGTAAAGGTGATATAAAGGACACCCCTTTTGACAATTGAATTCACCCCTGACAAAGTCCTTAGTGACGAAACACATAGGGCGTTTCCCAAAGAGGCGAGTTTGTGGCTGACATTACTGCACGAACGGAGAGAGTACCTTGGAGCTGTTGCTATTTTGCTTAGGACTGCTGTCGCTTCCGGTTTTGCAGTTGCCTGCAGGTGAGCAGTGAGAGCTGTGGGAGGTGTATATGGAGAGAGTCTCTGACCGTGTTGCTGATTATTACATCATCTGGCTGCGGTGGCTCCAGTGCACCTTGCTAAACCAACGGATACACCAGAGGTGGCACCAACGGGACAGGCTGATACATTCCCTTCACAGCTTCAAGGCGATTGAGTATATCTCATAAATGCTATTATTTTTACTCTATTTGTGAGTGCGCTTTTTATATTTTACAATCCCATAAATACTGTTTTATACTTTATCACACTAGGAATGCGCCTGTTTTTTCTTCTTGTTTTCTGCATTTATTTATATATATATAATTCACTACTGTTTCCTCATATCTGTCACTATATATATATATATATATATATATATATATATATATATATATATATAAATATATATATATATATAGTGACAGATATGAGGAAACAGTAGTGAAAAGGGGATATTACGGCCCTCAATTAGCACGGGGTTTCTGCTCCACTCCACGGTTTGGAGATTTACCAAGGGGAATCCAGACCGGGACTTCTATCTCTCCCTGCTTTCACAGGACTGGAGCAGTTGATTGAGCAGGGAGATGATTAAAAGGCTGCTCTGAACAGAGCAAGACAGAGCTGTTTTACTCTCAAGAGATGTGTGTGCTAAAAAGCTGTGTTATGCTGAGTAAAAGCAAAGACTTTTGTTTTGTTTGTTTGATTTATTCCTGTTATCTGCTGTTGCATTTGTATGGCAAAAATAAACAGGCCAAAGCTTTTCACCTCTGTGTCAGAAGACTGTCTCCTCTACCTGGAAGGCTGTTTGAAAGTGTTGATCCCTGGACAAAAGTTACTGAGCAAGAAGGTTCTTTGTCACTATATCTATATATATATATATATATATATATATATATATATATATATATATATATATATATATATATATATATATATATATATATATATATATATATATAGTGCAGAATAAATGAGTTCTTCAGTATTAGGTGATACCTTTTTTATTGGACTAACAATTTATGTCATAGGACAAGCTTTCGAGAGTTCTCCTCTCTTCTTCAGGTCAGCAATACTGATTTACACAGGAATCAATGCTAAAACAGTGTAGAGAGAAAAAAAAACAAACAAACAGATATTTACTGTAGATAAGGTCGGGTGTTAAGTGTTTGAAGCCAGGGGACAGTGTCAAAGAAAGGTGGGGAGGGGAAGGGATGCTGGGGGGGGGGGGAGAGAAAGTGTGGATAAGAATAGAGGCAAGCAGGATAATTACAGACAATTTTGGTAGGGTGTGAGAAAACCCATGTCCACATTAAGTCCTTTGGTTTTGGTGTCAAAGAGTCTTATCATTCTGAGCTCAAATGTTTTCCGTTCTTGGGTGCTTTTAAACATTCCATTGAGGATTTTGATTTTTAAATCATTTATGGAATGATCTGGTTGTGAGAAGTGATATCCCTCAGGTATCACTACACACATCTGTATACAAGAAACCAACTGACAGATGCAGTTACCTCCACATCTCCAGCTTCCATCCCACTCACACCAAACAAGGTATCATACACAGCCAGGCTATAAGATACCACCGCATATGCTCTGACACTGAAGACAGAAACAGGCATCTCATAACCCTGACCGAATCGTTCAGACAGAAGGGATACAAACCAAAGACTATTGCCAAAACTATTACATCTGCACTAAAAGCCCCACGAGAACACCTGCTACAATACAGACAGAAAGAACCTACCACACGCATACCACTAGTGACCACATACAACCCTACCCTAGAGGGAATACGAAAAATAATCAAAGATCTGCAACCCATGCTGACAGAGGATGCGACATTAAAAGAAATCTTTCCCAAACCTCCCATTCTTGCATTCCGGCAACCACCAAACCTCAAACAAAAATTAGTCAGCAGAAAACTTCACAACGATTTTAAAGACATGAATAACGGCACAAAACCGTGCAGCAACACACGCTGCAAACTCTGCAAACATATTTGCCAGGATCCCACAGCCAGTCACAACCATAGAACATTCAATGTTAAAGGATCATACAGCTGCACATCCACTAATATAGTGTATATGATTCAATGCAACAAATGTGACCAAGGTTGCTACATTGGGGAAACCAGCCAAAAATTACAAGGAAGAATGAATATGCACAGACACTCTATACTCCATCACGAAGAAGGAAGATACTGCTCACCTGTGGGACATCACTTCTCACAACCAGATCATTCCATAAATGATTTAAAAATCAAAATCCTCAATGGAATGTTTAAAAGCACCCAAGAACGGAAAACATTTGAGCTCAGAATGATAAGACTCTTTGACACCAAAACCAAAGGACTTAATGTGGACATGGGTTTTCTCACACCCTACCAAAATTGTCTGTAATTATCCTGCTTGCCTCTATTCTTATCCACACTTTCTCTCCCCCACCCCAGCATCCCTTCCCCTCCCCACCTTTCTTTGACACTGTCCCCTGGCTTCAAACACTTAACACCCGACCTTATCTACAGTAAATATCTGTTTGTTTGTTTTTTTTTCTCTCTACACTGTTTTAGCATTGATTCCTGTGTAAATCAGTATTGCTGATCTGAAGAAGAGAGGAGAACTCTCGAAAGCTTGTCCTATGACATAAATTGTTAGTCCAATAAAAAAGGTATCACCTAATACTGAAGAACTCATTTATTCTGCACTATCGCAACTGGACTAACACGTCTACTTTCTGCTTTATATATATATATAATGGCAAAATACACAAATAAAATCAGCACATCTCAATATCAAATCACATAGCATCTCAAAATCAAAACAGCACATTGCATCTCAAAATCTAAACAGCACATTGCAAATGAAAATAAATGTAAATTCCCAAGAAAACACAGCACCTAGCCAAATTAATATATACCAAATTCCAATCAAACAATTTAATTGTACAGTGTGTACATCATGCAATTAATCTGTGCATCATGTAACACTATGCCAAATCAATGTTCAAAATAAAAGAAACAACTACACACAAGATCCAATGCCATACATTGAATGAGCTCCTCACCCCTACCACATGCAGCACTTATCATCTGAGATCAGACTCCAAAAGACTGTTCATGGTCCCAAGGCTCAACAAAGTATCCGGCCGCTCCTCTTCTTACCGTGCACCCCAAAACTTGAACAACCTTCCGGAGACTCTCACATCCACCACCAGTTTAGTTCTTTTAAAACTAAGGCTGTCTCACATTTTAATCTGGTCTGTAACTGTTACATAAGCCTGTAATATACATCTTCTCTAACTGTCCATGCAATGTATTGTATATAATGTATACCCTGTTCATTTATGTAACTGTATTTGTAACCATGTATTATTTGTCTTAACTCTGTGCCCAGGACATACTTGAAAACGAGAGGTAACTCTCAATGTATTACTTCCTGGTAAAACGTTTTATAAATAAATCCAAACAATCAAACAAAAACAAAGTAAGAATTAAACAGAAAAAATTACCATCAATCAATTAATCCAATCAAAAATCAATTACAATCCAATCCAAATGAATTACACAATTCACTATTCAATTCCTAAAAACAAACCATTGTGAATACATTTCAAGTTCTATGTAACCACCATCATCCAAAATCTAAGTACCAAAAATAAGCCAATAATAAAAAGCAAGCCCCCTGAAATAAAATATTGTAAACACCACCAAAAATCACATCTAACTAAATAAAAATTACATTACACACATTTCTAAACAAAGCAGCAAAATACATTTTATATACATCAAAAAAAGCCAAACAAACATTTGCAAAACAAGCATTTATTATCCCTGTATGTATATCCATATAGACATACATACTGTACATACATGCATACATACAGGGGCAATAAATGAGCATAAAAAACAATTACATTACATTCAAAATAAACATAAAAAACATGCATACATTATCCGTGTATGTATGTATATATATCTATAGAGACATACATTCAAACAGGGACAAAAATGGGGACAGGCGCTGCCTGGGGCAACGTGGACAGGGAATACATGGAGGAACTGTTCTCAAGAATCAGGCAAGGATTCCAGGAGGACCTCGCCTCAGCTATCAGGGAGATGAGATCCGAGATTAACAGCCTTGAAGAGCGCACAGACAGGCTAGATAATAAAATGTAGGAGGTGGCGGGAACCAGTCTGCCCTGGAAGACGATATGAGCCGAATGGGATTTGAACTGCGGGCAATGAAGGATCAGCCAGAAGACCAGGAGAACAGGGAAAGGAGGCAGAACCTCCAAATCGAAATATCCCGGTGGAGATTCTCGCTGTAGCCTTGGAACCCTATCCAAAGGACCTTTTTAGCTTTTTGGCGCTAGATCTAATGCAATCAGATATTGAAATTGACTGTGCTCACAGGGCTCCTGGTCCAACGTCTCCGGACCCCAAGAGATCCAGGGACACGCTAATAAAGTTCCACTCCTACTCTATCAAGGAGAAGATCCTGGCGGCTAGCAGGCTGAAAAACGAGATTGCTTTTAGAAACTCCCAGATCCAGATGTATAGTGATCTCTCCAGGGCCACAATTGAGCGGAGGAGGGAAATGCGCCCAGTTACAGAAGCCCTGAGGAAACATAGCATATGCTATCGGTGGAGCTTTCCTTTTAAGCTCATGGTCTCACTAAATGGAAAATTCCACTCACTTATCTAAATGGAAGACGCCCCCCGATTCCTAAAGGAGCTGGGTCTTCAGACGCAGGCGGGGGCTGAGGAGGAACAGGGGACCGGTAGCTCTGAAGCACGACCCAGGGAGCGCTGCGCTTCGGAGAGGATCGCCACCAGGAAGAATCTGAGGTCTAGGGTCTGACCGATGCGGAGGAATCGTCTCCCCCATGTTATACTGCCGTCTCCCTTTGGGGCACGAGAATTGAGCTTCTACAGGGTTCCCTCACTTCTCCTTCGCTCCCTCTCCCCCCTCCTTGCTCCCCCCCCCGTTAACATGCCAAAGGTTCAGTTGATCAATAGGTGTAAGGCTTATTTGATGTTCTAGGGTAACTAAGTTGGATGTTTTATCTCTTTATCTAGGATCATTAACTGTATGCTCTGCTTACCCCTGCTCCCCCTCCCGTCCCCCCCTACCCCCTTCCCTCTCAGGACTGGAGGACAGACCTGTGGCCACCTTGGGAAAGCGGCCAAGAACTGGGTCTCTTGCTTAGATGAAACAATATGACCAACAGAACAAATCTAAAACGCATCTCCATGAACGTTAAAGGACTGAACTCAGTGGGAAGCGAAGGCTGGCCCTGCAGGAATTGAATAAGCTCAAGGGAGACGTTCTATTCCTGCAGGAAACCCATTTTAATTCAAACTCCCCTCCTAACACTTTCAGCAAGACTTACTCACAAGCACACTACACCTCATGCCGCTTCAAGAAAGAAGTGCAGCCATACTTTTCCGTAATAATACCCCTTTTGCCCTTGAGAAGGAGATCGTAGATCCGGAGGGAAGATTTCTAATCCTCTTAGGTTTTCTTTCAGGGATGCCGATCATACTAGTAAACGTCTATGCCCCTAACGAAGGCCAGATCCCCTTCCTTGAATCAGTCCAAGAAATCGTAAGTAAACATATCCCTTCCTCAGTAATTATCGCAGGAGACTTTAACATGACCTGTTCCCCGGGAACAGGACAGGTCTAGCACCCAAGGTCTAGCGCCTCCCAAGCCCTCGGTCCTTAAGGCCAAACAATTTATAGAGATAATGCGGGACTTCTCCTTATTTGACATCTGGAGAGTCTAGCATCAAGGTCAACGAGATTTCTCCTATTTTTCTCCTCCACACCAGTCTTACTGGAGGATTGACCTCTTTCTAGGTTCCAGAGATGTTCTCCAGGCATCCTCCCATTCTAATATTGGCTCTATTTCCTGGCCTGACCATGCCCCCATCGATATGACGCTCTCTCTGCCTTCTAGCAAGAACAACAGCTTTTGCTGGAAACTAAACGATTCTCTTCTAAATTCTCCGGAAATAGCGAACACAGTCTCTCAAAAAATAGTAGAATATTTTGAACTAAATAAAGGGTTGGTTAGATCTCCAACTACATTATGGCAGGCCCATAAGGCAGCAATTCGAGGCTCCCTCATTTCCATAGCGTCGTGCCAAAAGAAAAAGAAATAAAAGGAATAGAAGGAACTATCGGACAGAGTCCTGTCCCTGGAGTCTGAAAATAAAACCAGGCCCACAAAAAAAACTATATACGATTTTAGATAAAACAAGGACTGACTTAAAAAGGGTCCAACTAGAAGAGGTTGAGCGGGCTCAAAGATGGACAAACCAATGTTTCTATGACATGGGGAACAAGGCAGACCGGCTATTGGCCAATAAGTTAAGAGGTCTTAGGGTCAAGTCCCAAATTACAGCAATTCAGACCAAATCTGGCACAAAAACATTCAAAGAGAAAGAAATTGCCCAAGAATTCTCGGATTATTATATCAAACTTTACAACCTGAGCCCCTCCCCCCCAGAACGCCCTAAAAAACTAAACTACTAAAAACAAATAAGACCCCCAGTCCGGACGTTTTTTTAAATCAATATTACAAGAAATTTAAGGCAGTGCTGGCTCTGCACCTACTAGAGGATTTTGACTCCTTTATGGGAGGAGAGGATGTCCCATCATCCATGTCCTCAGCCAAACCTGGCAATAATATTAAAAGAGGAAAGAGATCCGCTTCAGTGCAGCAGCTATAGGCCTATATCTCTTCTAAATTCGGACCTAAACATTTATAGTAAAATGTTAGCGAACAGGCTTAATCCGATTTTACCGAGCTTGATCCACAAAGACCAGGTGGGATTTATCTTAGGCAGACAAGCTTTGGATAACACTCGTAAAAAAATTAACATTGTCGATCACGTGCACCTGGTGGGTGCAAAAGCATGTCTTTTGAGTTTAGATGCTGAAAAAGCATTCAATAGGATAAGGTGGGACTTCCTGGACCAAACCATGATTAAATTCGGGTCCAGAAGCCCCTTCCTTGAGGGAGTAAGAGCGCTCTACAAAAATCCTATGGCTTTTGTAAAACTTCCAGGCAGAGACTCAAATCCCATAAAAATAAAGAATGGTACAAGACAGGATTACCCACTATCCCCACTCCTTTTCGCGCTGTCGATTGAACCCCTGGTGGCAACAATTAGACAAGACATGGATATAAAAGGGGTTGTCATTGGAGGAAGAGATGCAAGCAAAAAACCGAAGCGCTTACCTTTGTAGTATTAGATCAGGGTGGAGGGTAAAATACGATACCTTATTAGAACCAATGAATGTGGTCTTTCACAGTAAAATCGTAGATCTTAGTGAGTTCCTCTGCTCAACCCCAGAACGGGCTATCCAAACCCTTGGTGAATATGGGAACAAACAAAGAATAGGGGGAGCAGGAGGTCAGAGGGAAAAAAAACACAACAGACTTCAGTCACAGTAATCAAATTGCTGATCTAAAATCGTATAAAACCTTTTCAAAACCTTATGAAAGTGAAAGTGGAGTGTTTTGATAAGTGAATCAGGTAAAATAATACTCACACGGCCCTGTGTGACTAAATATATGTAAGGGTATCTTGTGCCTGGTGGTTCTTGCTGGCTCAGATAGTTTCTAGAAGGTGGTGGATGGGGTCAAGTGGAGAGTAATATATATAACTTACACGGCCATGTGTAAGCCCAATCCTTCAAAGGTATCTGTGGGGTACCTCTCGTAGGCTTATCCGTGGTGCAGTGCACACATCTGCTGGCAGGCAGGGTGTTGAATTGAGTTTTTCCTTCACTGTCCTTCCGTTTTAGCCTTCCCTCTCTCTCCGGTGCAGCAAACGATGATGGGTGAAGTAAGGCAACAGCAGGGGGTCAGTGGTGTCTTTTAAAACGCTATTTTATTTAAACATTAAAAACAACATTAGATGGCACTCACATATAAAATAAATAACAAGACCCTCCGTTCCCGCTGTCGTGGTGGCAAGCCGCCTCTCAGCTGTGCTCTCTTCCGCATCCGGAATCAGAGGTGATGGTGACCTCTCACGCGGCTGTGTCTGCAGCTTGCTTCCACTGACTACAGAAGCCTCAAGTGTCCAAAAAGGTGTAGTAGAATAGAGCAACGCGTTTCGCCGTTCAGAACGGCTTCCTCAGGCTCAAAATGTGCTGCAGTGAGGGTCTCTTTGACTTATATAGACCCTAATAAATGTTCATTGGGTAATCATTCATAATTGGCAATTACAATCTCCTCGTTCCCATAAGCTACTCTATGTGCCATTGATGCTCTCTGTCTGATATACAGAGAGGCTGCTTTTGATCGCAGTGCATTTTGTACAAGGAATCTCTTTCCTTTACTACTTGAACATGTTTATAATGAATTTTAGTTACACTTACATTCTTGTGCAAATACCCCCAAGAAACACTTAAAGCTCTATATTGAAGATAAATTATAATTGTCTTAAACAATCTTTACTCAACATTTGCTTACAATATTAATCAATAAAAAATACTTTAAAAATTCAATTTCTAAAATGTACTTTCCTTACAAATAGATTACAATTTAGACCTACATCTATTACAACAGTTATTACATTACAACGTATCCATAAAATATATCTATCACTACCATATTATTAGATAAAACATAAACCTACTATATATAAAAAGTTAAAATATTCGCAACTTGACAATTAAGCTCAAAGACCAGTAATCCATGTAAATGGACGTCAGGACAGAAATATTTGGGAACTTGACTATTTTGTGGTTATCCATGTCTCTGGAATCAAAAGAAAATTGGGTGATTAAAATCCTTATACCTAACAGTAAATGTCTTCAAACCCCTTACTCTATGGCTAAACCTATTCTCTGGAAAAGATCTCGTATCCGGTTGTATGTCTATGTGTCCTAATGCACTCTTATTTATACAAATGCAGCCATGTCTAGAGCTATATTCAGACCATTGGGGGTTAAGGTTTTCATCTGGTAAATCCAAAAAGTTTCCCTTTGGCGTAAGCATTGTAGTCTATCCCCCCCCCCCCCTCCAGTTATCCGCGACCATTTCAATTCCCCTATAAGTCAAACCTGAGGGGTCCCCCCCATGTACGGAACTAAAATGCAACGGCACACTGTGGGTTGCCACTTTCCTCCTAATGTTTCCTAAGTGTTCCAGTATGCGGAACTTCAGACTTCTCACGGTCCGGCCCACATACTGGAGACGACACGGGCATTCCAGTAAATATACAACGAAAATGGTCTTACAATTAATAAATTGTTTTGTTTTAAAGGATCTTTTTGTTACCGTCGAGGTGAAATCTGTTTTCTCTCGTGATGCATATTTACATGCCTTACAATTGAAGCAATTGTGGAAGCCCACTGGTTTTGGTAACCAGTTTATGCTTTGCTCCACAGCTTCCCTCCTATAAACACTCGGAACTAATTGCATCTTAATGTTATTAGCCCGTTTAAAAATCACCCGTGGGGCTTCTGGTAGGTGGTCCCCCAATACTACATCCTTTCGCAAAATATGCCAATGTTTCTTCAAGATGTTACAGATCTTGTTGGCTACGCTATTATAGCGTGTTATGAAAGGTACTTGGAGTTCCTTATTCTCTACTTTGGGTTTTGGCCTTAATAATTCTTCCCTTGGTAGTCCTAATGTTTTTGTTAAGGCCTCCTCAATGACTTCCTGATCATACTCTCTCTCTTCAAACTTCCTTTTTAAAATATCAGCTTGTTCCCTAAACACCTCTACCTCTGTGCAGTTCCGCCTGATCCTGCGTAGTTGACCATAGGGTATATTCTTTAACCATTTTGGATGGTGGCAACTATTATTTAAAATAAAATTATTCGCATCCACTTCTTTAAAAAATGTCTTAGTTTTAATTCGGTTGTTCTCTATATAAATGGTTAAATCGAGGAAGTTGATGTTTGTGGAGCTAATCTCTGATGTGAAAGATAGATTCACCCGATTTCTATTGATGTGACTTAAAAAGAGAGTCAAATCCTCTTTCGTTCCACGCCATATGAAGATCACATCATCAATGTATCTTCACCAGAGGACATGGTTTGCTCCAAAAGGGTTACCTGACCAGATGTTCTTCTCTTCCCACTGTGACATAAAGATGTTCGCGTAACTGGGAGCAAACCTAGTCCCCATGGCGGTTCCACATTTTTGCAGGAACATAGAACCATCAAACCAGAATAAATTGTGTTCTAAAATGAACTCTATTCCGTCCATCAGGAAAGTTTTCTGCTCATGTGGGATCGTGGGGTCTCCTTCTAACGCGTCCCTCACTGCCTCACACCCATCTTCATGTCTAATTGAGGTGTATAGTGAGGTCACTTCGCAAGTTCCTAATAAAAATTCTTCCTGCAAATGTATCTCAGATAGGACCCCTAACACCTGTAGGGTGTCTCTTAGATATGATCTGGCATTGGTGGCATACTTTTGGAGGTAAATGTCTACATACTCCGAAAAGTTTTGTGTTAATGACCCAATGCCAGAAATGATTGGTCTTCCCGGGGGTTTTAGACGGTCCTTATGGATCTTGGGCAAGAAGTAAAACACTGCTTTTACTGGTTGGGATTTAAAAAAATATAGATATTATATATATGCCCAAGATCCATAAGGACCGTCTAAGACCCCCGGGAAGACCAATCATTTCTGGCATTGGGTCATTAACACAAAACTTTTCGGAGTATGTAGACATTTACCTCCAAAAGTATGCCACCAATGCCAGATCATATATAAGAGACACCCTACAGGTGTTAGGGGTCCTATCTGAGATACATTAGCAGGAAGAATTTTTATTAGGAACTTGCGACGTGACCTCACTATACACCTCAATTAGACATGAAGATGGGTGTGAGGCAGTGAGGGACGCGTTAGAAGGAGACCCCACGATCCCACATGAGCAGAAAACTTTCCTGATGGACGGAATAGAGTTCATTTTAGAACACAATTTATTCTGGTTTGATGGTTCTATGTTCCTGCAAAAATGTGGAACCGCCATGGGGACTAGGTTTGCTCCCAGTTACGCGAACATCTTTATGTCACACTGGGAAGAGAAGAACATCTGGTTAGGTAACCCTTTTGGAGCAAACCTAGTCCTCTGGAGAAGATACATCGATGATGTGATCTTCATATGGCGTGGAACAAAAGAGGATTTGACTCTCTTTTTAAGTCACATAAATAGATATCGGGTGAATCTATCTTTCACATCAGAGATTAGCTCCACAAACATCAACTTCCTCGATTTAACCATTTATATAGAGAACAACCGAATTAAAACTAAGACATTTTTTAAAGAAGTGGATGCGAATAATTTTATTTTAAATAATAGTTGCCACCATCCAAAATGGTTAAAGAATATACCCTATGGTCAACTACGCAGGATCAGGCGGAACTGCACAGAGGTAGAGGTGTTTAGGGAACAAACTGATATTTTAAAAAGGAAGTTTGAAGAGAGAGTATGATCAGGAAGTCATTGAGGAGGCCTTAACAAAAACATTAGGACTACCAAGGGAAGAATTATTAAGGCCAAAACCCAAAGTAGAGAATAAGGAACTCCAAGTACCTTTCATAAAACGCTATAATAGCATAGCCAACAAGATCTGTAACATTTTGAAGAAACATTGGCATATTTTGCGAAAGGATGTAGTATTGGGGGACCACCTACCAGAAGCCCCACGGGTGATTTTTAAACGAGCTAATAACATTAAGATGCAATTAGTTCCGAGTGTTTATAGGAGGGAAGCTGTGGAGCAAAGCATAAACTGGTTACCCAAACCAGTGGGCTTCCACAATTGCTTCAATTGTAAGGCATGTAAATATGCATCACGAGAGAAAACAGATTTCACCTCGACGGTAACAAAAAGATCCTTTAAAACAAAATAATTTATTAATTGTAAGACCACTTTGTTGTATATTTACTGGAATGCCCGTGTGGTCTCCAGTATGTGGGCTGGACCGTGAGAAGTCTGAAGGTCCGCATACTGGAACACTTAGGAAACATTAGGAGGAAAGTGGCAACCCACAGTGTGCCGTTGCATTTTAGTTCCGTACATGGGGGGGACCCCTCAGGTTTGACTTATAGGGGAATTGAAATGGTCGCGGATAACTGGAGGGGGGGGATAGACTACAACGCTTACGCCAAAGGGAAACTTTTTGGATTTACCAGATGAAACCTTAACCCCCAATGGTCTGAATATAGATCTAGACATGGCTGCATTCATTTGTATAAATAAGAGTGCATTAGGACACATACACATACAACCGGATACGGGATCTTTTCCAGAGAATAGGTTTAGCCATAGAGTAAGGGGTTTGAAGACATTTACTGTTAGGTATAATGATTTTAATCACCCAATTTTCTTTTGATTCCAGAGACATGGATAACCACAAAATAGTCAAGTTCCCAAATATTTCTGTCCTGACGTCCATTTACATGGATTACTGGTCTTTGAGCTTAATTGTCAAGTTGCGAATATTTTAACTTTTTATATATATAGTAGGTTTATGTTTTATCTAATAATATGGTAGTGATAGATATATTTTATGGATACGTTGTAATGTAATAACTGTTGTAATAGATGTAGGTCTAAATTGTAATCTATTTGTAAGGAAAGTACATTTTAGAAATTGAATTTTTAAAGTATTTTTTATTGATTAATATTGTAAGCAAATGTTGAGTAAAGACTGTTTAAGACAATTATAATTTATCTTTAATATAGAGCTTTAAGTGTTTCTTGGGGGTATTTGCACCAGAATGTACTGCACCTAAACAACAAAACAGGTAGCGCTAACCGCAATGTGTGTGGTGTAGTAACTATTACCTTATATATTAATTAAAACTATACATAAGGGGCTGCCTAGGACACAAAGCCTGACCCCCTGGTCAGGAAAACAGTATGGACAGGGAATAGTTCCGTGGGCGCCTATAAAATTTTACCACTATAAAGGATATACGAAAACCAAGCCTGTTGGTTGTGAAGATTGTTGATCCTCACGGTGGGCTTGAAAACAAAGAGAAAGCACAACACATAGCGTAATACTGTTGAAACATTAAACAAACAACATATAAGACAACATATAACAGCTGAATACTGAAATGGTATTTTTAGGACAATAAAATCATTTAATAACAATTAATATTTAATATAATGCACAATTTGCATGGACATATAGATTTAGGCAATTAAAAATCTGAATAGGTGGTTCAACTGCTCCGTAGCACCAATGTTGATGATAGCAATGCCTACTCACCAGATGGAATAGGTTTGCAGGCAGTGGATATTTTAGAGAGTATCCCCTCTCATCTGTGTGCTGCTCTCTGCTTAGCTGGCGTCTCTGTCGGCTCGTGGGTGCAGCTCATCAGCAGGGACTCCTGCAGCTCCAGGAAGCACGTCTGAGCAGATGGAACTCAGCTGCAGCTGATTCAGCACGATGACAGCCACGGACCAACGTGAGCTCGTCTATCTGCTGCTCACTGCTAGCTGGCGTCTCTATCCGCTCGTGGACGCAACTTGTCAGCAGGTACTCCTGAGGAAGAGAGCAGATCGCTCTTGAAACGCGTAGGGTGGAGGTTCAAGCCCCGCACACATTGGTGTAGTACCCCCCGCACATCGGTGAATCAACGTGAGCTGCCAGCTAACCATCTCTTATAGCCGCCGACGAGTTGAACCAGCTGTTGCGGTTTCCCATTATTCAAGCGTCCTGCTTGGCGCCCTGCAGGAGTACCTGCTGACAAGTTGCGTCCACGAGCGGATAGAGACGCCAGCTTTTTTTTTTTTCAGATTTTTAATTGCCTAAATCTATATGTCCATGCAAATTGTGCATTATATTAAATATTAATTGTTATTAAATGATTTTATTGTCCTAAAAATACCATTTCAGTATTCAGCTGTTATATGTTGTCTTACAGTATATGTTGTTTGTTTAATGTTTCAACAGTATTACGCTATGTGTTGTGCTTTCTCTTTGTTTTCAAGCCCACCGTGAGGATCAACAATCTTCACAGCCAACAGGCTTGGTTTTCGTATATCCTTTATAGTGGTAAAATTTTATAGGCGCCCACGGAACTATTCCCTGTCCAGAATGTACTGTAAGTGTAACTAAAATTCATTATAAACAAGTTCAAGTAGTAAAGGAATGAGATTCCTTGTACAAAATGCACTGCGATCAAAAGCAGCCTCTCTGTATATCAGACAGAGAGCATCAATGGCACATAGAGTAGCTTATGGGAACGAGGAGATTGTAATTGCCAATTATGAATGATTACCTTATGAACATTTATTAGGGTCTATATAAGTCAAAGAGACCCTCACTGCAGCACATTTTGAGCCTGAGGAAGCCGTTCTGAACGGCGAAACGCGTTGCTCTATTCTACTACACCATTTTGGACACTTGAGGCTTCTGTAGTCAGTGGAAGCAAGCTGCAGACACAGCCGCGTGAGAGGTCACCATCACCTCTGATTCCGGACGCGGAAGAGAGCACAGCTGAGAGGCGGCTTGCCACCACGACAGCGGGAACGGAGGGTCTTGTTATTTATTTTATATGTGAGTGCCATCTAATGTTGTTTTTAATGTTTAAATAAAATAGCGTTTTAAAAGACACCACTGACCCCCTGCTGTTGCCTTACTTCACCCATCATCATTTGCTGCACCGGAGAGAGAGGGAAGGCTAAAACGGAAGGACAGTGAAGGAAAAACTCCATTCAACACCCTGCCTGCCAGCAGATGTGTGCACTGCACCACAGATAAGCCTACGAGAGGTACCCCACAGATACCTTTGAAGGATTGGGCTTACACTGGCGACACAGTTTATTACACTGCGGCCAGATCCGCAAGCCGGGAGATTTCCCGGCTTGCTAGTGGCCGCCCCTCGGCGTGCCGCGCGTCATAGACGCGCGGTCACGCGTCTTCGGGAGCGTGCGCCCCCTGCACGCGCGTCCAGGGGCTCCCCGAGGGAGCCCTGGTGTCCCGCGATCGCGGGACAGCGGCAGGGGGTTCCGGGAGACCCGGCGGACCCGGCAGCGGTAGGGAGAGCGCCCCGATCGGAGGGCGCTCTTCCGCTGCTTCGGCGCGCGCCCGTCACTCTCGGGCGCGCGCCAGGCTACTGCTGCGGCACAGAACGGGCAAATGCTCGAATAAACTGTGCCGCAGCAGTACACATGGCCGTGTAAGTTATATATATTACTCTCCACTTGACCCCATCCACCACCTTCTAGAAACTATCTGAGCCAGCAAGAACCACCAGGCACAAGATACCCTTACATATATTTAGTCACACAGGGCCGTGTGAGTATTATTTTACCTGATTCACTTATCAAAACACTCCACTTTCACTTTCATAAGGTTTTGAAAAGGTTTTATACGATTTTAGATCAGCAATTTGATTACTGTGACTGAAGTCTGTTGTGTTTTTTTTCCCTCTGACCTCCTGCTCCACCTATTCTTTGTTTGTTCCCATTGGGGGAAGAGAACACATAATCTCTCTGTTTGCTGATGATATAATCCTGTCGCTGGTCTCCCCCATGATGACCCTACCTAACTTCCAGTCTCAATTAGAAAAATTTGGCCGGATCTCAGGGTATAAAACTAACAGCGATAAATCAGAAGCCCTGAACTTATCCCTTTTGGCCCACGAAGTGAAACTCCTACAAACTAACTTTAGCTATAAGTGGAGCTCCACGAAGATGAAATACTTGGGGGTCAAAATAACCAACTCCTACTCAGCATTATTCGATTGTAACTTCCCCCCCACCCCCCCCTATTTGCTGAACTTAAAAAATATCTCGAGAGATGGAACAAATACCATATCTCATGCCTCAGTAGGGTGGCATCTGTTAAGATGAACATCCTGCCCAGACTTCTATATTTCTTCCAAACTCTCCCAGTCTGCATATCGCTGGCAGAGCTCAAAGACATCCAAAACAGAATCTTCCAATTTATATGGAGAGACAAAAGACCGCGAGTGGGCAGATCGGTAATGTTGGCACCAAGGGAGTGTGGAGGCCTAGATGTACCAGATATAATCAAGTATTATTACGCAGCCCACTTAAAACAAGCAGTGATATGGAATAATGATCCAGCGTCTTGCTGCTGGATGGAAATTGAGGCCTTCTACGTCTCTCCCCTCTCTCTCAGTGCAATCCTTTGGTCTAGAGGGGATGGGGAGATAATAATGGGCAGGACGGGCCTGGGAGCCTGTAAGGAATCCGCTCCGTGGTTTACTGGTTGCCTTACCTTGCAGACGTGTGCAGTCCTGGAGCACCTCTCCTGATGTTTGCTGCAGCCTGGATTCACTCACCAAAGCAATACACACTCCCTCTGGTATCTACTGCAGCTGTGCAGCCTATCACTGCAACCTAGACTTGCATTCATTCATTGGAGCAGTACCTTCACACCCCTCTCCGGGGATTGGCCCGCTGGCCTTTAAGTATTGTCTTCCCATAATGCTCCCGGCCGAGCATAGTCCTTCCTGGATGTCACTATCTGTTCTGCCACAAGCCCTCGCTTGTTCCTGTCCCTCTTGCTGAAGCGGAGTATTCTCCTTGTTGTCTGCAGCTCCAGGTTTCCTAAGGCCGGCTGCTATATTCACGCAGCGGTCTGCTCCAGTCTCCTGTGTTGTAGCTGAGTACTCTTCTTGTTCACTTCAGCTCCTTGTTCCTGGGACCGGCTGCTATATTCACGCAGCGGTCCACTCCTGTTCTCCTGTGCTGAAGCAGAGGTTTCGTCCCTGCGTCCTTCGGCCTCCTGGATTCCTGCACTGAAGCGGAGGTTTTCGTCCCGGCGTCCTTCAGTCTCCTGGATTCCTGCACAGTAGCGGAGGTTTCCCTGTGTATCTTCAGCTTCCTGGTTCCTGGGGCCTACTCTTTCCCTAATCTAGAGAGGCCGTGTCCTGGTTCCTGCGCTGAGACAGAGGATTCCCTAGCCCGCTCAGGACTCTTGCGCTGTAGCACTGGTGCACCCGTGCAGCAAAGCGGTGTGCTACTCTGGTCTGCTTACCATCTCCTGTGACCAGCACCATGGGCCATGGCCGTCGCTCGCGCAGAGCCCAACCCCGCGCTCCTAAGCTGAAGCGGGGTTCTCCTGACTACATGTTGCCGAACTCTTGCCTGAACAATGTTTATCCTGATGTCTCCTGTCCTGACCCTGGCTTCTACAACGACGACGCTGTCTTCTCCAATCCTGATCCTGCGACATATGACTACGAACTGCGCAATCCGGATCAGCCTGCGCGGTCTCAGGTCGGTGCTTTTACAACCCCACCTCAGCCTCGCGGTCCGGTCCTGGTTTGTGGCGAGCAGAACCCGGACAGTATGCTCGGCCGCACAAACTCGGACCGCCCTGTGGTGAGGGTTGGTAAGTTTCTGTCTGAAAGCCTGTCCCAGCCTGTAAACCAGTCCCAGTGTGAATACCAGTTTCTATGTGAGATAATACCCCTGATTGAAGATCTGATTGTGTTTGTAGGTTTAACCCCTTTGCAAAACAAATGCCGTAATGATCTCATGATGAAGGTTTACCGCCTCCGGGACTTAAAACAATCGCTGGCCGCTTGTATTTGCTTTTCTGGTTACCCTTTAACTTGGGAAAATGTGTACCCTTTAGAATTGGACGACGCCCAAAAGGAACTCTCTTCCCTGGCCTTGTCTTTAGACATTTATATAGCAAAAGAGGACCCTCTCCTCATGTTGGCTGATGCCCAAAAAACACTCCATATCCTTTCCATGACATTGGACATTTGCATAAAGGAACAGGATCCTTCCCTCGCCAGCTTCGCTGCCGCTTGGCTGTATCCCTGGTCTACCACGGATCCTTGCCCTGAGTGTATGGCCGGGTTCCCTGACGCCAATGATATGTTTTCGTTAACCCCTGTCGATCAGTCCTGTGAGGTTCCCCTGGAGAATACATATGTTGCTCTACCCAGCACTAATGTTCTTGTATCAGAGAATAAGTTCATTAGTTCTCCTATTTCTAGCTCAGAAGTCCTTTCTCTAGGTCTTGAGGGTTTTCCAGCTTTAACCCCTGCCGAGCAGTCCTGTGAGGTTCCCCTGGAGAATACATATGTTTCACTAGCCAACACTAAGGTTCTACTATCAGAGAATAAGTCCCTTTGTTCCCCTATTACTAACTCCGAATCTGTCACTCCAGCTCTTGAGGGTTTTCCAGCTTTAAACTCTGGTAGGCAGTCCTGTGCGCTTTCCCCGTCAGAGAAAGAATCCCTAAGTTCTGTTCCCAGGGTTATTTCTGTATTAACCCCTGTGGGGCAGCTCTCTGAGTTTCCTTTGGTAAATCCCTGTTCTCTGCCAGCCATGGTCACGCCCCTAGCTTCAGACGAGAGATTCCTGGTCTCTCCTAATACAGAGAGATTTCCTATGTTTTACTCTCAGGCATTGTCTGCATTTACCCCTGTAAATTCTTGCTGCCTCCAAGTTAATGCCTTCGTTTTAGCCTCAGAGAATGAGTCCACAAGTCAGACAGCAGAGGTTGCATTGAGGGATTCCCATAACCGTACGGAGTCCCTAGATATTCTTTGCTATAAATCCCCTGCTTCAGCTCAAGTTTCCGCAGTTTCGTCTCCTATTTCTAGCTCAGAAGTCCTTTCTCTAGGTCTTGAGGGTTTTCCAGCTTTAACCCCTGCCGAGCAGTCCTGTGAGGTTCCCCTGGAGAATACATATGTTTCACTAGCCAACACTAAGGTTCTACTATCAGAGAATAAGTCCCTTTGTTCCCCTATTACTAACTCCGAATCTGTCACTCCAGCTCTTGAGGGTTTTCCAGCTTTAAACTCTGGTAGGCAGTCCTGTGCGCTTTCCCCGTCAGAGAAAGAATCCCTAAGTTCTGTTCCCAGGGTTATTTCTGTATTAACCCCAGTGGGGCAGCTCTCTGAGTTTCCTTTGGTAAATCCCTGTTCTCTGCCAGCCATGGTCACGCCCCTAGCTTCAGACGAGAGATTCCTGGTCTCTCCTAATACAGAGAGATTTCCTATGTTTTACTCTCAGGCATTGTCTGCATTAACCCCTGTAAATTCTTGCTGCCTCCAAGTTAATGCCTTCGTTTTAGCCTCAGAGAATGAGTCCACAAGTCAGACAGCAGAGGTTGCATTGAGGGATTCCCATAACCGTACGGAGTCCCTAGATATTCTTTGCTATAAATCCCCTGCTTCAGCTCAAGTTTCCGCAGTTTCGTCTCCGGAGACTTCGGCTAAAGTTCTGGTTCCTGATAAATGTATTCAGGAGTCAGGTTTTTCCCTAAGCTTGCTCGCAGAGTTCCTTCTCCCGGGTGTTTCGCTGAACCAGCCTGTCGCCCACATAGCGGTGATCCCTGCTTCAGCGCATAGTTCCCACATTATGGAGTCTGCAGTAATTTCTGGTTTCCCAGACATTCCTTACCAAATACCTACTTCAGAGACCAGTACAGTTATGATTCACCCCCGTGTACTGTCTGAGTTCTCCTCCTCTTTAAGCTTAGGGTTAAAAGCATACAGTAGTCTGTATGTCCCTCCTGGGGTTCATATTATGTTCCCAGGAATGTTTGCTGACGCACGGTTTTCTCCCAAAAGTGACGCTTTTTCATATAGATTAGTAAAAAGCTTGCACACTGTTTCCCTTTTCGCTGAATTGTGTCTTTCTAGTTTTGAGACTCTGAGAGGTAATGATTCTCCTTCTGATTCTGAAGCTCTTCCTACAAGGAGTATCCTGATTGGGGGTCCCCCTGATTTCTCTGTCCAGGCTAATTCTCCAGGGATCAGCATATCTGTGGTCACTTCCTTAGTACTGTCTGAGGTCACCATGCATATATTACAAGTCCTGGGGTTTAAATCTGAGCTATTTAGCTGTCCTGCCTTTGCTGAAACCCAGTCCCTCAGTACTGTGTCTAAATATGTCCCAGCAAACATGGGGTTAATCTGGGAAGAAATTAAAGCTCCTGTCTTAAAGGGTATTTTTTCTCACATGTCCAGCAAATCTAGAACCTCAGTAATTGTTTCTAAGTCACTTATCAATACATCTGATTTTTTCTCTAATCAAACCCAGACACCCTCACTATCGGTTAGGAGTCCTGTGATCAGAGATTTTGCACTAGAAAACACACCAATTCATGTTTTTGTCAGGTTAGGTACCCCTGTGGTTAGGGCCATTGCAGTTTCGGAAAAGACTCCGTGTACTCCTAAGGTGCCTGTCATTAAGAGTTTTCATAGTTCATACTTGCTGCTTGTTGATTCTCAAGGCCCTGTCACTGAGGTACAGACTTCAGCTTCTGATGTTAGCTTCCCTCCCACCACTACCCTGGCTCTGCCTTTTTCTCAAGCTACTGATTTGAAGATCCCAAGGACTATTCCTGATTCACTGACAATACTATCTCCCAATGAAGATTTCCCAGTATTGGAGAGCTCTACTGTTGTTTGCTTCTCTGCTCCTGCTAAACCATGGTTTTGTCCCTCGGAATTTTCGGTTGCCCCTGTTATTTCCTCTCAGTTGGAAATACTCTGTACGTATCCCAAGATTTCGGTCCCTATGCCGGGTTTACTGCTTGCCTTGTCACCTTCCATACCAATATCGGGAGATGCTTCCAACCAGCCTATACCATTACTAACCATTACCTGGGAGCCTTCTAGAGGAAAAAATTCTCGCAAATTTCAACATGCAGTGGTCAGCCAAGACTTTTTCTGTTACAAAGTTCCTCCTGGTGTATTCGATCAACTATCAGGGCCGCTGAGCCTAGATTCAGGTTCCTTTATTAAAGACTGGGCTTCCTGTAGGGGTTCTTCTGCCGTTTCTGCTCTGGAACCCTCTGGTTCTTCACAGCCCTGGATTTCCAAGTCATTTTGCGGGGCGAGCCATGTACCAAGGATGTTTCTTCTACCACTCTTATTTCCTAGAACTGTACTCACCAAGGAACTGCTAGTTTACGGATCCCCTTTCCACCTAAAGAACTTTAGGAACAATTCGATGTCTCCGAGACCCATGGATGGTCCTGTCTGACCGCTGTTTTCACCGTGGGGTGGGGGTACACTAAGGAGTAACCACGAGTCTCTGGACCACGACTCTACCCCCAATCCTAGACGGTTCAGCAACAATTCCCGGTCCCCCAACTCTATGTGTGCTCATGTTCGCCCGGAGGTCTCGCGTGAAGGGGGGGGTACTGTAAGGAATCCGCTCCGTGGTTTACTGGTTGCCTTACCTTGCAGACGTGTGCAGTCCTGGAGCACCTCTCCTGATGTTTGCTGCAGCCTGGATTCACTCACCAAAGCAATACACACTCCCTCTGGTATCTACTGCAGCTGTGCAGCCTATCACTGCAACCTAGACTTGCATTCATTCATTGGAGCAGTACCTTCACACCCCTCTCCGGGGATTGGCCCGCTGGCCTTTAAGTATTGTCTTCCCATAATGCTCCCGGCCGAGCATAGTCCTTCCTGGATGTCACTATCTGTTCTGCCACAAGCCCTCGCTTGTTCCTGTCCCTCTTGCTGAAGCGGAGTATTCTCCTTGTTGTCTGCAGCTCCAGGTTTCCTAAGGCCGGCTGCTATATTCACGCAGCGGTCTGCTCCAGTCTCCTGTGTTGTAGCTGAGTACTCTTCTTGTTCACTTCAGCTCCTTGTTCCTGGGACCGGCTGCTATATTCACGCAGCGGTCCACTCCTGTTCTCCTGTGCTGAAGCAGAGGTTTCGTCCCTGCGTCCTTCGGCCTCCTGGATTCCTGCACTGAAGCGGAGGTTTTCGTCCCGGCGTCCTTCAGTCTCCTGGATTCCTGCACAGTAGCGGAGGTTTCCCTGTGTATCTTCAGCTTCCTGGTTCCTGGGGCCTACTCTTTCCCTAATCTAGAGAGGCCGTGTCCTGGTTCCTGCGCTGAGACAGAGGATTCCCTAGCCCGCTCAGGACTCTTGCGCTGTAGCACTGGTGCACCCGTGCAGCAAAGCGGTGTGCTACTCTGGTCTGCTTACCATCTCCTGTGACCAGCACCATGGGCCATGGCCGTCGCTCGCGCAGAGCCCAACCCCGCGCTCCTAAGCTGAAGCGGGGTTCTCCTGACTACATGTTGCCGAACTCTTGCCTGAACAATGTTTATCCTGATGTCTCCTGTCCTGACCCTGGCTTCTACAACGACGACGCTGTCTTCTCCAATCCTGATCCTGCGACATATGACTACGAACTGCGCAATCCGGATCAGCCTGCGCGGTCTCAGGTCGGTGCTTTTACAACCCCACCTCAGCCTCGCGGTCCGGTCCTGGTTTGTGGCGAGCAGAACCCTGACAGAGCCATGAGATGCACATGGAAGATATGGTCTAAAAGTAAAGATAGACATGGTCTGATATCCTCCCCCTCCATACTGACTCCTATTTTTGGCAATCCGGATTTTCCCCCGGGGTGCGACACTAGGGATTTCAAACAATTCAAAGAGTCTAATATGGGAAAACATCTGGGAAGCTGCAGCCAAAACCTCTATTTGCACCTCCATTATGGAAAACACCTAAAAAATTATATTCCAATGGTACCTGTCCCCGAGTATGCTGAGCCAAATCTTCCCTGGCCTGGCCGATCTTTGTTGAAGGGGATGTAGCCAGCGAAGAGATCTGGTACACATTCTATGGACATACCCGGGAGTCCAGGTCTTCTGTAGCATGGTCCGCTCTCTGAAAGAGGAGCTGAATGAAGGGGAGGTACACCTGGATCCGCTGGTGTTCCTCTTGGAGAAACCCATTGAAGAGGCCTAAACCCCCCTTAAAAAATTGATCTCACTCATCCTCACGGCGGCGCGATACCCACTAACCGCTAACTGGAAAAAACTGAAGCCCTCATCCAAACAGATGGTGCTACAGAGAATGGGTAATGTTAAATTAATAGAATACCCCTTGGCTCTCCTGAGTCAGACAATTGACCAATTCAACAGGGTTTGGGAACTCTGGCCATACAACTAAAAGTGTACAATTGTGGATGGTAGGAGACTATGATGTATACTGTAACCTCAAATGTGTACTTGCGATCCGGACGGGGGTTGGTGCTGGGACGGACGTGGGGATCTCTTCTTCCCCCCTTCTCATCTCAATCCCCTTCCCTAACTTCCCCTCCCCATAACAGGGCCTGTATCTCGGGAAGCAGGGGGTCCCTGGACCTGAAACCAATGCGGTTCAGCTCTGGAGACCCCCTGCACATCTAGACTATGAATAAAAATGTTATAAAAAAAAAATTCTGCCAAGATTTGAGCAGAGAGAGGTGACTCTCTCTTTGCTGCACACAGATCTCTCTGACGGAGAGCGTATCACCACCGGCTACTCGCTATGTTTGGATATGTTGCTCTCGCAGGGATTCGGTCCTTCCTGCATACTGCAAGGGCAACACGCAAAAAACATGGTGATTTCAAACCACTGCCGAGAGTGCCTTTTCGCCCTTTACTGCATGAGGGCCACAGTCTCTGTTCTCCCAAACTCAGGATAATCCCTGGACCTTCCCTACGGATAAATGGCCACTGCAGCAGGCCTTGCTCTTCCCCAGCCTTCTAGCAGGACCAGGGGAATAGGTAATCACTCACTCTCCCCCTTAGGGAAGAAGACTAGGGCCTGCCAGTGCACAGCAGTCCTGCATAATACCTTGTCTCTCTCAATGGTAGAGACACTACTGAATTTGGAGTTGCACCTCCCTTAAGTACACTAGGGGGAAAGTACTTGGTCTGAACCCAAGATTGGGTAGAACACAGACCTAGTTACACCTCCTCCCCTGTCACTCAAGGGACTACCTGTGTGGGGAAAACTCATGATTAGTACTGGCACTGCCTGTTCCTAGTAGCCACACCAGCAGGCTTGCCAACTGAGGGGGTCTGACGGGGTTGGTGTCCCAGGCCCCCTGCAGCACTGCCATCCCCCGCAGTCACCGGTCACCCCCCCTCCCGTAGCACCACCACCTCCCGCAGTCACTGGCCAAACCTCCTGCAGCACTGCCAATCCCTGTAGCACTGCCATCCCCCTTAGCACAACCAGCCACCGCCTCCCCACAGCACCGCCACCTACTGCATCCACCATAAACCACCTCGTAGCACCGCCACCCCCCGCAGCCACAAGAATACGCACCTTGCAGCTCCCCCACCTAGCACCGGCAGCCACCACCCCACCCCCTGCCAGAAACCACCCCCCCACAGAACCACCACCCACTGCAGCCACCGGCCACCCCCCACAGTAGCACTGCCACCCCCTGCAGCCACCAGCCAACCCCCCCATGCAGCACCGCCACCCCCTGCAGCACTGCCAGCCACTGCCCCATCCCCCATATCACCGCCACCCCCTGCAGCCACCAGCCAACCCTCCTGTAGCACTGCCACCCCTCGCAGCCACCAGACACCCCCCCATGCAGAAACCCCAGGCAGACACCCCCCATGCCACCCCCCCCATGCAGCACTGCCAGCCAACATCCCCCCGGCAGCTACTGGCCACCCCCCAAAGCACTGCCACCCCGAGCCACTGGCCACCCCCCCCACAGCACCACCAGCCAACCCCACCCCCCGTAGCCACTGGCCACCCTCCCCCCACAGCCACCGCCCCCTGTCAACAAACAGCCCTCTGCATCCACTGGCACACCACCCCACCCCCATAGCAACGGCCTCCCCCGCAGCCACCGGCCTCTCGCTGCCACCAAGCCTGCTCTGAAACCATACCCAAGGTAAGTCTGATTTTTATTTGTATTGGGGGGTTGGAGTGTTTTTTTATATCTATTAGGGGGGTTGGGGTATATTTGTATATGTATTGGGGGTGTTGGGGTATATTTTTTATATGTATTGTGTGGTGGGGGTATACTTTTATATGTATTGGTGGGGTTGCGGTATTTTTTAAATATGTTTTGGGGGGTTTGGGTAATTTTTATGACACCAGGCATGGCTACACATGTAAAACACTGCTCGCAACACATGGATAATGCAGCAGTTTGGCCAACGAACTCTGTTTGATACCATAGATGTATTTTTAGCCTCACAATTTCATCCAGTCAGAAAGTTTTCTAATTGTTCTAAATTGTTGTGCTATGATATAAAATATAGAATAGACTATTGTGGCCAAGTACAAGTTTCCTCAAACCAATGCAAGTCTAAGGAAGAGTGGTACAGTAGATCTCCTGCATTTCCCTATCAAATATCTCCAAAAAGATTTAGTTAGCAGTATGGATTACCAGTAGATGTGCTGGTAAATAATGTTATAAGGATTGGAGTATATAGATTAGCACATCCAGTACATTACAGGAGCCACTAGGTGTCACTGTAATTGTTTTTTATGTTCAATAATTTTACATGAATCAATTCTTGAAAAGGGATTCTTATTTTTTTCTGCTACTTACTGTAAATACTTACTTACTTACGTTTTGCTGAGTACATACAGTACAATATCATAGGTATAGGAGTAATGGAGCAGATCAGTATTCATTGCAAGATTCCTTGCAAACATATAGTAAAGTCCATGCACTTTGTGTATCTAATAAGTACCAGATGTTCTCACCTAGAAAATGTTTTTACAATAGGAAATTGGTCTTGAACAGTAACCTAAACCACTGATAGGTTAGATGCTTCACATAAAATGTGCAATAAAGATGTCCACTACTGTACATTAGTCATATTAGGCAATAAGTCTAATACAATAGCTCCAAAATAATATTTTAGTTGAAAATGTCAACAGAATTGATTATGATTATAAATCTCTCTATCTCTCTATCCGTTCAGTCGAGTACAACTCTCGGCCACTCTATGGATCAGTGTGCTCCATGTCTTCCGATCACTCACGGCTTCTTTCAATTCTGTTATGTTCAATCCAGTATCTTTCTTGATGGTATCTGGCCAGTGAGCTCTTTGGCAGGCTCTTCCTCTTTTACCACCAGTCATTCCAAGCATGATGTCCTTCTCAAGCGACTTGCTTTGCATGATGTGACCAA
Source organism: Ascaphus truei (assembly GCF_040206685.1). Classification (NCBI taxonomy): domain Eukaryota; kingdom Metazoa; phylum Chordata; class Amphibia; order Anura; family Ascaphidae; genus Ascaphus; species Ascaphus truei. Next base: position 2,911,429 of record NC_134498.1, read on the forward strand.
AGTAGGAGAGCTTTTGCTTTGTTATTTTGGCCTCCAATGAGATTAACGGTTTGGTCCATTCCAGGACTGCTTTGATCGTTATTCTGGCTTTCCACTGAATACGCAGCAGACGTCTCCAGCACCAGTTCAAATGCATCGATCTTTCACATAGTGGGAAAACGATCGCGCTGACCAATCTGCATTTAGTTGCCAAGCTGATGTCTTTACTCTTCCAGATTTTGTTCATACTGATCATCACATTTCTTGAACCATTAAATGCCAACCGTCTCTTAATCTCAGGGGTGCAGTTGCCATAATGATCAATTTTGGAACCAAGGAAGATGAATGTGACGGGGGAAGGGTGCCAAGCGAGTATTAAAGGGGTCACCCCCATTAGGCACCCCCTTCCACCGTCTGGGTAGTGAGGGGTTAACCCGAAATGTAATTATAATACATATGTTCCCCTGCTTCACAACCAAAAGGTACGTCCCTTGGTTATCCTATTCCCAAATTTAGAGGGAATTCATGTATTTTTATTCCCCTGCCTCAGGGCAAACTGTGTTCTATTTGATAGAAAGGTATATGGGTACAATTAGTGGTGTTTGTACCTATACAGTGTATGCAGCAACCACAACCACTGGGATCAGGTCAGGAGGGAAAGGGTTAATTGCATTTACATGTGTATTGCCCTTTGTCCCATGTCCCACCTTTGCAGTCTCCATTTTGCAGCATCTCCATAGGTCACCATTGGAGCCCTGTAAGAGGACATGTGCAGAGGTATGCAATGGAGACTGTTTTAAGGTGAAATTAAATATGGCTTTCATTGCGCCTGTTTCTTTAACACAAGAAAACATCCAAACATATGCAAATAAGGGGTCAAACAAAGCTTCTGTTCCACTTGGGAGTATTTCTAGTTAAACCTATGCAGTCCACAACTCCCTTTAGATTAGCATGTCTCCCAGCCCCAAACATATATCTTGATATGTGCAGATATACAAAAAGTCTTAGAAAGGAAAGTCTTATCTGTCTCTTGTAGGGGAATGCTTCTTTATTCTCCAGGTAGAAGTACTTTCAAAACCAGAGATGAACATGAAACACAGACAGAGCTCAATGCACATCCAGCAAAACTTTATACACGGTACAGTGCCTAAATATACATGTATTGATATCTATTAAATAAAATGGTCTTTTAGTTTAACATTTTGGCCAAATTGTTGTAAGCCCCTGAGCCACTGCATGGCAGACCACACCTCAAGGGTCCCTACACTAATATAAATTCTTAATAACCTATGCATTGCCAGGAAGAATGATTTATAATAAATCTGTCAAAATTAGTTGCAAAGTTCTAAGTCTGATTGAAGCTTTTATTAACCTGTACATTACCAGGAAAAGCACGCTGTATTAGAGTTGTCACAATCACACTGCAAGCAGGCAAGTTCCCCTGAGAGTGGGAGATGCTATGGAGTGAGCTTTTAATCATTTAAATGTGGGACCATTTTATTTAATAGATATCTATACATATATATCTAGGCACTGTACAGGTTAATAAAAGCTTCAATCAGACTTAGAACTTTGCAACTAATTTTGACAGATTTATTATAAATCATTCTTCCTGGCAATGCACAGGTTATTAAGAATTTATATTAGTGTAGGGACCCTTGAGGTGTGGTCTGCCGTGCAGTGGCTCAGGGGTTTACAACAATTTGGCCAAAATGTTTAACTAAAAGACCATTTTATTTAATAGATATTAATACATGTATATTTAGGCACTGTACCGTGTATAAAGTTTTGCTGGATGTGCATTGAGCTCTGTCTGTGTTTCATGTTCATCTCTGGTTATAAATGTATATTTCCATGCTCAGTAGCACTCCTCTGTGACACTTATACGCTTATTTATATGTTGTGGTTATTTTGGGGGTTCAACATGAGCTTGTGGGTGTTCTATATATGTTAGAAGTTCTTTCCCCTGTGTCTTGCTGGCAGCGTGCAGTCTCTTCTGGCAGGCTCAAGAAGTCTGTCTCCTTGTTCAGCTCACAGGTGTGCTAACGAGTCTCACTTCCTGTCTCAGAGGCAGGCTTTTTATAACACCTCTAATCAGCCAGGTGCTGGTCAATTAACCAGCACACTGCTGGATTAGAGGCAAGTTTTCTGAACAGGGTAAATCCCCTGTTATAAGCCCCATGTAACCCTATGGAGATTCCAATCCAACCTTCTCACTTTCTTCTTTGACTTTCATGATCAGATGTTCGAGAACCTTCTTGTTTTCAGCCAGCAGGGTAGTATCGTTGGCGTATCAGAGGTTGTTGATGTTTCTGCCACCTATTTTCACGCCAATCTTGGACTCATCCTGGCCTGCTCACCACATGACAGCTTCTGCGTACATGTTGAAAGCTGCTGGTGTCAGGATGCATCCTTGGCGTCTTCGTTTTTGCCCAGGGTCTTCGTTTTTGTCATCGTTTGTATCCTGTATTGCTGAATGAATTGCCGATTCAGATCCTGATTGCTTCATTGCCCAAACCCTAAGTATGTTCATATTCTGTGTGTTATTTGTACATCTTGTGTGTTCACCTTTTTCAAGGAATAAACTATATTTATCATATCTTAGTCGCATTCGATTCAACCCAGAGATATTTTGGTGTGTTATTATAACCCTGCACAAGCTCCCGTGACAATGAAATCTTTAACCACTTAAATTTCCTCATTATTGATCTTGATATTAACATTCACATTCTTTGCTGTTGTCATGATCTTTGTCTTCTTAATGTTCAGACCGCGTTGCTCTATTCCACGGATCCATTTTTGCCTGTTGAGGACACCGTAGTTGTGCGTGCCATCTGCATTCCAGGAAGAGTTTCAGTTGCAGTCCGGACAGAGTGACTGGAGCCGATCCGAGATGCGGTGGATGCGGACATAAACTGTGATCGATACTGGGATTTTGTGTGTGAGTTTATTAGTTTCCGTACATTAAATTGTTTTTTACTCTGACCTAATGCACAGTTTATACTCCACTATACTGTTGCTGATCTGGGGAACCTGACTGAGTTGTATCTACAGAGGGATCCCTTAAGAAGCAGCAGAGTGCAATCCAGCACACAGATATCAAGTCAAGATACCTTGTCCTTGCAGTGTACTTACACATGGCCATGTAAGTACTACATTATATATTTTATATTTATTCATTTATCACCTCCCCCCGCACTGCATTGCTTAAAGGCACACTACTTGTGGTGTAAAAGTGAGCATTGCTCACCCCATGTGGGGTATTTGAAATATGATTCCTGTTGTGTTTAATTCTCGCTGCGCTCCCCTTACTGTCTGTTCACTGTGTTTCCTGAAGCCAGCTTGCATATCTGGCATTTCCCTATCGATAGTTGTACTCAAGCATTGTTGGATAATCTTCAGAAGGATTTTGCTTAAATGTGGTATCAAAGCTATGGTGTGGAAATTTGAACAATCCTTTGTGTCACCCTTCTTCGGAATTGGGATGAATACTGCTCTTTTCCATTCTTTCGGCCACTCACACGTGCTCCATATGCGTTTATATAAGGCTGTTAATGCTGCCACTGGTATGGGATTGAGCAATTCTGCTGGTATGCCATTGATTCCTGGGGGTTATCCATTGGCTAATTGCTTCATTGCCCATACAACTTCTTCCTCCATTATATCTGGCTCCAGTTCCAGTTTCCCATTCTCCTCCGTCGGATGGTTCTGATGTTCAATTTCATACAACTTCTCTGTGTATTCCTTCCACGGATCGCATATTGCTTGCTGGTCATGCATTTCCTGGCTATTACTCCCACGAACTATTGCCCTCCGAGCCTTGAATGTTGAACCTGCCCTCTTCACGTGTGTATATAATTCTCACATATGTACTTTCCTATTCGCTTCCTCCATTTTCTGTTTAGTCCAGTAGTTCTCTTTGTCCTTTCTAGCCTCTCTTTGGAATTCTACATTTAGTCTTCTGAAATCTTCTCTGTTCCCATAAGCTTTTGGCCTTCCTTCTCTCTTCTGCGATGCTGATGGTCAAATCGGAGATCAATTGGGCTGATTTTGATTATAAATACATTATCATAAATAAGATGTTTAATATTCTGTTTATTTTAGACAAATCGGTGCTCAGTGAAATATCTGTAAAAATGCCTTTCTATACTCATACAATACAATCTGTCCTGCACAGGATCACTATCTAATAGTTTGTGTATTAGAGAATTTTGGCCTCTGTAAGTTCCCTTACCTTGTCTCCGACGGCCATGGCAACGTGGCGTCAAATGACCCTTATGTAGTCATATTGATTTTTATCAATAGGAGTCTACATTCTTGTGCTTTTACTGCACGTGTTTATTAAAATGAAATTGTACATACACACAGAACCCTTCTACACACACACACACACACACACACACACACACACACACACACACACACACACACACACACACACACACACACACACACACACACACACACACACACACACACACACACACACACACACACACAGTGCAACCCACCTCTTTATACACAAACACACTCTGCAGTCCCTCCTACACACACTCTGCAGCCCCCACCACCTCTACACCTACAAAACACATTTTGCAGCCCTCCTCCACCCTCTACACTCACAAAACACACACAACAAACAGCCCACATAAAAGCCCCCTCTACACCCACAAACACTCTGTAGCACCCCTGTAAACCCACAAAACTGCAGACACACACACCAACAAAACACACTCGGCACCCCTCCTCCACACTCTACACCCACAAAACACACTGCAGACACAAACACACACACACACAAACAAAACAGACCGTTGCCCCACTCTACACCCATGAACACACACTGGAGCCCCCTTTAAATCCAAAAACTGCAGACACACACACAAAACACACTTTGCGGAGGTGCATGCGCGATGGTGAGGTGGTTGGATGTGTAGGCGCTGAGCTCCGTCTCCCACCAAGCATAAAACCGTAATTTAACCACTCAAAAACAGCCTAATAACCCAAATTTGGCCCTATCCACGGAATAGACATAAAAGGATGGCTCCGCAGAGCGCAAAGAAGAAGAATGCCGGCGATCTGAGAAATTACCTGAACTGCCCAAGCACTCGTGCAGCGGAGGCAGAAATGGCGCCCCTTTCAAAGGCCGGCTCAGAATCAGAGAGAGAGGAGGACACCGCGGAGCGCCCGGAACAACGGCCGGTCCGCATAGGCGACTTTGATCGGCTCTACAGAGACTTAAAAACCATCCTGCAAGCAGAGATCCAGGAGCTCCGCAAAGATGTTCAAACTATTGGTGAAAGAACCGGAGCCCTGGAAGTAAAGATGAAGGCCGCAACGAAATCGATTAAGAAAACTGAGAAGAAATCGGCCTATCTTCAGGCCCAAATTACAGACCTGGCTGACCAGCAAGAGGATGCCGAAAACAGGGATCGCCGCAATAATATAAGGGTCCGTGGCATCCCTGAAGTAGTGACGGATGTAGAAGGATTTGTTTCTCGCTGGCTAGCATCGCTTCTCCCAGATCTACCAGAAGGGGAGCTCCTGATGGACTGCTGCCACCGGGCCCTGCGGAGTAGGCTAGTGGCGACGAAGCAATCCCGTTATATTATAGCCAAGCTCCACTATTTCCAGACCAGGGAGGCCGTGTTCCAGAAAACTAAATCTGAAGGGGCCTGCCAATTCGAAGAGGCCTCCCTTCAGATATTCCAAGACCTCTCCCCAGTGACCCTCAACAGAAGAAGAAGGTTGCAGCCCATCACAAGAATCCTACGCGAAAGGCGATCATATATAGATGGACCTTCCCGTTTGGCCTGCTGGTTCTGAAAGGTGGGAAGGCCATCTCCATGAAGGAGCTCGAGGAAGGGGAGGACTTCCTAAACAAACTTGGTGTGAGAGAGGGACCACCAGCGGGCCCACAGAGCGCACCAGCACCGGAGGAAGGATGGCAGAATGCGGGGAAATCAAGGAAGAACCGAGGGGCAGAAGAAAGTGATGAGGACTAAGGGGAGGGAAAGGGACAGGGTCGGCTGATGCTTCAGCGAGTTCTAAAAGTTTTAAAGGTTTTGGTTATTAAAGCTTGCCCTGGGCGCCTGAGTACTTGACCCCCATGCACGGTTTTGCCCCACGGCAGCAGGAGTAGGCTTAAGCAGATAAGGAGCCCGTCTGGCCCCCGGTCACCCCGCTGCAAAAAAAGACTTATGCCAAAATAAAACTTTGTATAATCCGTACCTGATTCTGAAGCAGGGGAAAAGATGGACGCTGTCAGTGGAATGCAGAAGGGCAAGATGGGGGTCTCGGATGGCGGGGGTGACATGCTTGATGCAGACAAATGGAGAAGAGTGGATGGCGGGAAGATCAGGCGGGAATGCAGCCGTCTTCGCGGGCTTCCTGCAGGAAAATGGCGGCGTCCGGATGTGCGTCACCGGAAGTGACAAGGCAGCCATCTTGGAGGAGGCAGAAGCGGCCCGATAGCAGACGTCAGCACGCGGTGACGGGATCCCTGGGCTCTCGTGAGCCTAGCACAGAGGCACCGGAAGAACACAGGCATTACCCAGGCCTGGGACAGAAGTCTGCGAGTCAGAGCTGGGAGATAGGGGGGGGGGACGCAGGGGGCCCAGAAGTCCACCGCAGCGGGCCCGATCGCAGCGGCCGGTGGGTTCGTCTACCCCGGGTGCGCCAGCAGGATAGGCAAGATGACAGCAGAGGGAGGCCGTAGTATATAGTTATTGGCAGGCAAGGGCTCCTTAGAAGGGGAATGGAGGGTGGGGAGGCAGGAGGTGGCCAGATGGGGGAGCGAACAAAGAGCCAGGCTGTCGGGGAGGGGGGGGGGGCTTTTGGGTAAATACGAAGGGGGGAGCAAAGGATAGGACAAGGGAGCCGTATGAGAGTCATAAATCCGCTAGGAGGGAGTTCCTACCTAGGGGAGTCAGAGGGGGGGGGGTCAAGTCAGGGTACCAGAGGCAAGCGAGAAAGTTATTAGGGGTTAGATGGCCGCAGGGTCGGTCAATTGTTTAGGGGGTCAGTTGTGGCTCATCTGCGGGTTGGAGGTAGAAGGGGCACACATTATTTTGAGTGGTTGTTTCAAGGTTAAGTTTAGTTTCTGTAGAGGGGGGGGGGGATCGGGGTCCTTGCCCACCATTGTCATGGGTCTCCACCTGAGCACTGGGGCGCTTCTACCCAGGCGGCTCAGGAAAGTCCTCACTGGACCAGCAGACATGGGAGCTAGCAGCGGGAAGAAGATCATCCGGAGCTGCGCCCAGGCTGGATGCCCAGGAGGGGCAGCTATGGCGACAGGAGGGGGTCGACCCCAGCCAGTCATTGATTGTTCTTTTTCTGTATTTTTTTGTTGTTGCGTCTGTGTCTCAATGTTTCCCTTGTGTGCATTCCTCTGTTTCTCCCCCTTGCAGTCGGAAAGCACGGCTCGGCAGTGGATCAGTCCGCAGGAGACAGCCTCACTCAAGATACCTATTCATGATGTATTAGCCAGTGATCAAGCTCAGCACTGGGCTCATCCAAAGGGGTAAGGACATTGTCATTTTATCATACAACGTGAAGGGTTTCAATATACCGCATAGACGAAGAGTGGCCATGACCGATTATAAAAGATATGACCCTGACATTATACTGTTACAGGAGACTCATTTCTCCAAATCCAGCTCCCCGAAGTTTATTGGCAGGAGGTACACGCAGTGGTTTGCTGCATCTGCCAATAAAATACAGAGAGGTGTGGCAATTCTGGTGCACAACCGATTACCGCTAAAAGTTAACCTTGTAAAAAAAGATAAGAACGGCAGGTTCATAATTATAGTGGGGGAATTACAGGGCCAAATCATCACAGTGGCAAATGTCTATGTCCCTAGCGATCAGGCGGAACTCTTCTTAGATAAATTCTTCTCCTTACTTAGAACCTCGGCCCAGGGCTGTGTAGTGTCGGGTGGAGATTTAAATCAAACTCTTGACCCGGTCCTGGACAGATGCACTCCAGGAGGTAGTAAACAATGAACGGCCCGGCCAGCTTGGGCTAGATGGCTCAAGGCCAACAGCCTCATAAATATCTGGAGGGAACAACATCAAGGGGAGAATGGTTTCACCTTTTACTCGCACGCACACGACAGATACAGCAGGATAGACTACCTCTTTGTGTCGAACAGAATGGTCTCTCAGATCTCCCACATGGGAATCCATGATATTTCATGGTCAGATCACGCACCAATCGAGCTGCGGTGCACAGATTTTAGGCTAGACAGGCCAGGAGCGAACTGGAAACTTAACGAGTTATTGTTAAAAATCCCCGAGATTGAGCAGAAGGTGGGGGGAAAAATCAGGGAATATTTTCAAGAGAACATCGGCAGTGTGGACTCACACTCCATCCTCTGGGAGGCCCATAAGGCCACTCTCCGCGGAGAACTCATTGGATTGGCGAGCCGACGAAAAAGGGAGAATGGCACTAAAATTAAGAAATTACAGTCGGAATTGGCCATCCTATCTGCCCTACATTCTTTCAAATCTAAGGCTGTCTCACACTTTAATCTGGTCTGTAACTGTTTCATACGCTCATAATATATATTTTCTTTAACTGTGCATGCAATGTCTTGTATATAATGTATACCTTGTTCATTTATGTAACTGTATTTGTAACCATGTATTATTTTGTTTTACTCTGTGCCCAGGACATACTTGAAAACGAGAGGTAACTCTCAATGTATTACTTCCTGGTAAAATATTTTTATAAATAAATAAATAAATACATAAAGAAAACAAACAAGCTTCAACTCTACAGAGGCTGCTTGATACCAAAACAAAGCTAAATTTGCTGCTGACCTCTCGCGCTGAAAAGGAGATATCCTGGTCCAAGCGGAAATTCTTTGAGAAAGCGAACAAGTCAGATACTCTGCTTGCCAATAAACTTAAAGAGAGAGATCAAAACTCCCATATCCAGGCAATTTGGACAATGAACGGTGACCTTACTTCTGACCCCCAAAAAATAGTGGAGGAATTCAAAGAATACTATGCGACCCTCTACGATGGGTCGAAGGTCTCCCAGGGAGAGGCCACTCACAGGTGACTGAGGACAGTTCTAGAGGGGGCAAAATTACCCAGTTACGCAGAGAGGAAAGGGACAAGCTGCAAAAAGATTTCAAAATAGAGGAGCTTTTAGAGGTAATGAAGACACTGAAGCCATCCAAGGCCCCAGGCCATGATGGATTTTCCAATCTATATTACAAAAAAATTCGTAAAATTTTAGCTCCTCACCTTTTGAGGCTCTTTAATTCATTTTTGGAGGGTGCCCTTATCCCGGGTCAGATGCTCCAGGCGTCTATCTCAGTGATACACAAACAAGGGAAGGACTCAGCCGATTGTAAAAGCTATAGGCCCATATCTCTGATTAATTCGGATATCAAAATTATTTCCAAATTACTGGCGAACCGGCTTAACCGGGTTTTGCCAAAACTGGTCCATCCTGATCAAGTAGGGTTCATATGCGGCAGACAGGCGGCAGACAACACCAGACGGATTATTGATTTGATAGATCTGGCAATAAAGAAGAATATCCCGTCCTTGGTGGTTAGTTTGGACGCCGAGAAAGCATTTGATAGAATAGATTGGCCCTATCTGAGAGAGACGCTTGGGGAGTATGGCCTGGGGGGGAGAATGACGGATGCCATCCTGGCTCTGTATGTGGGGCCGACGGCAAAGGTCAGACACCAGGGCTTCCTGTCGGAAGAATTCCCGATAAAGAGTGCACCAGGCAGGGCTGCCCCCTGTCCCCTCTCCTTTTTGCATTATGCATTGAACCCTTGGCGGCACATCTGTGCCTAAGCCCCGATATAACAGGGATCCAAATTGGGGAGGAGTCACATAAAGTGGCCCTGTACGCCGATGATGTTATCTTAACATTATCACAGCCCCTTACCTCTCGGCCAAATGTCTTCAGTCTGCTGGGGGAATTTAATAAGATATCTGGCTTTAAGATCAATCAGTCAAAAACAGAAGTTCTGAATATTACCCTCCCCAAGGTCACAGAAAAATTAATCGCAGTAAATTTCAACTTCAAATGGCAAGCCTCTCACATGAAATACCTAGGGATTAACATCACGAAAGATTATAGCGCCCTATATAAAGCAAATTACCCCAGACTGATCAGGACTCTGAAGGATGACCTCAGGAGATGGTCGAGATATAGAATATCATGGATTGGCAGAATCCAGTGCTTAAAAATGAATCTGCTCCCCAGAATTCTGTACTTGTTCCAACTCTCCTCTATGGTGAAATTTGTCTGGGGTAATAAGAAGCCCCGTATTAAAAGCAGTATTCTAATTCGGCCTACGATCAGAGGGGGTCTGGCGGTACCTGACTTGTTGTCGTATTTCGAAGCGGCTCAATTGGCTCAAATTACACAGTGGCACACCCACCCAAGCCTCCGGAGGTGGGTGGCACTGGAAAAAGAGTGTTGTTCCCCAGTGGAGCTACAGGATTTAATCTGGCTACCAAAAAAGGTGTACAGGACTTTCAGTTTCCCGCTATCCGCAGTGGGCAGCTCGTTAGCGGTGTGAAAGGGCAACAGATTTACGGGTGCGCTTACCAAGTGACACTCATTAATGACCCCATTTGTGGGTAACCCTGATTTCGCTCCGGGTCTGCAAAGCAAAGATTTTGAAATTTGGAAGAAAAAGGGCCTCACGAGGCTCTTACATCTGGAGGGTAGATTGTCCATTAAAACCTTTGAGCACATTAAATCAGAAAAAGAGTTGCCAAACTCGGAATTCTTTAGATATCTCCAGATTAGAGCGTTCTATACTAAAATACCAAAACGCCCCAAGCGAACAAATTTTGAGCAGCTCTGTTCAAGAGGAACAGATACCTCGGGACTAATTTCTAGCATATATAGAGAGGTGGTCTGTCCTGCGAAGGACGAGGACATCAAACTTAGTTATCAGAGGACTTAGGGGAGACGATAGAAGGCGAGGACTGGGACACTATAGTACTGGTGGCGGCAAAAAGTTCTATATGCTCCACATTAAAGGAGAACGCGAATAAGGTCCTAATGAGGTGGTACCTCACCCCGACGAGATTGGCAAAGTTTGTCAAAGACTACCCCTCATTGTGCCCGAAACAATGCGGGGAACAGGCTGACTTGTTGCACATGCTGTGGAGTTGCGCGAAGGTGGCCCCGATCTGGGAGGACATCACGAAATGGCTACAGAGAATTCTCGGACACACGGTCCCTTTGGACCCCTGGTTGTTTCTGTTAGGCAGGTGCACCCGGGGTCTAAACAGATCGGAGCACAAATTAATCGCACATTTTGTGACAGCACTAAGATGCGAACTCGCAGCATTGTGGAAGCAACACGATTTACCCAGTATCCCAAAGATTCGGAACAGAATATGGTACGTTTGCCGGATGGAGCAGTTGACGAGTTTAGTTAACGACACCGGCACAAATTTTCTAAAAACGTGGGCTCCTTGGCTGGCCCAAACTGATATCCCAGGGGTAGATACCTCCAATATATTGCTGTGATAGTCAAACACGTGTTCTCTTTGGATGTGCGGGTTCCGTCGTTTGACACCCTAGAGACAGGTAAGGTGGACGGGGGCTTCCAGGGATCAGCGAGAGAGCCATGAGCCATAGAAGGAGGTCTCTCTGAAGTTGACATGGTCCACACAGAACAGCAAGGAGGTGGCAGCTCCTCCGATGGCAAACTACCCCCCCTCCCTTTTTTTTTCCCCTCACCCCCCCTGTCATCTTAGTGTATTATCTCGTACATCAGTCAGTCTCCTCGGTAAGTCTGGTTTTGTATGTAAAGGAATAAGGTGGCGCTATGGTTACAGAAATATAAGAAAGTGTGTTGTTAGATAATTGTTTGCCTGTACCATGCGCTCAATAAAAAAATCTTTGGTTGAAAAAACATACTTTGCATCCCTTCTCCACTCTCTTCACCCACAAAACACACACTGAAGACACACACACCAACATAACAAACGTTGCTGCCCCCCTCTACATCCACAAAACACACACCAAACAAAACACTCTGCTGCCCCCTTCTAGATCCACAAAACACACTCCCGCCTTAAACCTTTCTCACTGACTGCCCTGCACCTCTGGAATGCCCTTCTCCTAAATACCCGACTAGCACCCTCTCTATCCACCTTTAAGACCCAGCTTAAGACACACTTGTTTAAAGAAGCATATGAGTAGCACATTGGCTAACACTGTACATCTGATACATAAAGCTTGGGCCCCTGCAGATGCACTTACCAGAACGCCCTCCAACTGTCTCTGTACGTTCTTCCGACCTACCAATTAGATTGTAAGCTCCTCGGAGCAGGGACTCCTCTTCCTAAATGTTTTGTCTGAAGTCCTTATTCCCATGACATGATATTTATATTATTTGTAATTTATATGATTGCCACATATTACTACTGCACTATGTACATTAATGACGCTATATAAATTAAGACATACAATACAAGATGACACACACATACATACACACACACACACACACCTTTCTCCTCACTCTCCTGTGCGGACTCTCTGCAGGCAGGTGGGGGGGAGTCAGTGCCTTACTGGTTCCTCCTGTCCAATCACCTTCCCTGACTGAGAGCTGCCCTCACTCTGTGTGGATGTGTTACGCCGGTGCTGCCCGCAGACCAGACCCGTCCCCTGAGCTGAAGGGGGAAGTGGTAATACACACACCCACAGCAAAGGGAGCGTGTCCGGAGTGTGGTATGAATTGTTGCCAGGCCAGGTGTAGTAAGGTAGACAATAATTGCCGATACCGTTTGTAGAAATAGAGTGATGAATGCCTTGCCGAGGTCAGGGAGTGGAGAGTGGAGATAGGTCGTAGTCCAAGCCGTGTTCAAAGGGTTAATAATAAAGCTGGGCAGGCCAATGGGAAAAGGGGGCAGGCCTGGAGGACTGCAAGGAGTCTTCCCTGATTGGAGGGAGGTGTTACAGCCCAGCTGAGTGTAATCCTTGATTTGCATGGAACTGTGTGATGCTTGGGGGTGACGCCTCACTGCAGGAGCAGTGGTTAAAAGTGCTCTGTTAGGCATGTGCTCTGTAAGCTGGGAATGCATGCACATAACGTCTGGGGCTGGCGTGCGTGTAGGTGTGCGTGCAGGAGGGCGTGGGCGCGCCCGGCGCTGAGCAGAGGAATCGCCGAGGGGAGTGATCCCGCGACGGCGGCAGGGGCGAGGAGCCGTGGAGGCCGGTAAGGCAGGATTGTTTTGTGTGTCCAGGGGCTCCCTGCGGAGAGGGAGTGCTCCGTGTGGGAAGCGAGGAGAACGTCGATGCCTGACAGTACCCCCCTCTTCAGGAACGGCCTCAGGACGGTCCAAGAACGGTTTCTCTGGAAACTTTTTCCTGAAGGACTTAAGAAGGGCCGGGGCATGAATGTCCTTTGAAGGTACCCAGGATCTCTCTTCAGGACCAAAGCCCTTCCACTGCACCAAGAACTGGAGCTGACCCCTGGATAGGCGAGAATCCAAAAGAGAGTGAACTTCGTATTCCTCGTTATTTTGTACAGTAATGGGATCTGGTTTACGAGTCTGATCCGGAAAGAAGTGACTGGAGATAAATGGTTTTAAGAGGAACACATGAAAGACATTGGGAATCTTCATACTGGGTGGTAGTTGGAGCCAGAATGCCACAGGATTAATTTGTTCACAAATAGGGAAGGGTCCCAGGAACTTAGGTGCCAGTTTAGGAGATGGTACCTTGAGGTGGATATTCCTAGAGGAGAGCCATACCAAATCCCCTGGTTTGTAACTGGGCGCCGAACGACGACAACGATCGGCCAGTAGTTTCGATCTGCGGGAGGAGTTGAGAAGGGTAGACTGAATCCTGGACCATGCAGTTTGGAGGGAAGAAATGCGTTCATGTACGGCTGGTACTCCAGAAGGAATGGTGGGGGTGGGAAGACAGGGAGGGTGGAACCCATAATTTATAAAGAAGGGTGACTCCCGGGTGGACTCGTTTTTTGCAGAATTGGCGGCATACTCTGCCCAAGAGAGGAGTAGAGCCCAATCATCCTGGAAATCGGATATAAAACATCTCAGATACTTCTCCAGGGATTGATTGATTCTCTCCGTTTGTCCATTGGACTGAGGATGATAGGCGAAAGAGAAGGAAGAAGAGATGCCCAAACTCTTCGTGAAAGCTCTCCAAAATTTGGATACAAACTGAGAACCTCTGTCAGAAACAATGGACGAAGGGATCCCATGAATCCGGAAAATCTGCTCTGTAAAGATATCAGCAAGGGCGGGGGAGGTGGGTAATCCTTTAAGTGGAATGAAATGGGACATCTTCGAGAACCTGTCCATGACCACCAAGATAGTGTTCATTCCTCTGGACCTGGGCAACTCCACGATGAAGTCCATAGAAATGTGGGACCAGGGGTGGTCGGGAACTGGAAGGGGTAACAGAAAACCCTGAGGCTTTTGACGGAGATTCTTGCTTTGAGCGCATGTGGGGCATGCGCGGGTAAACTCCAAAATATCTTGAGACATCCTTGGCCACCAGAAATTCCGACGAATGAGATCAGTAGTCTTCTTAAAACCTGGATGACCTGCAGATTTAGAGGAGTGACCCCAAGACAAGACCTCTGGAACAAATTTGGATGGTACAAAGAGTTTGTTGTCGGGAACGACCAAGTCCTTGGGAATGCGTCTCTGGGAGTGCACAATCTTGTCAAGATTCTTGAAAGTAGACGTGGCGAGAATCCTCTCATGTGGAAGGATAGTCTCCAACGACTCCTCTGGCCTCTCTTCAGAAGAATGTATTTGGGAGAGTGCGTCTGCCTTTACGTTCTTGGTCCCGGGGATATAGGACAGGTGAAAATCGAATCGAGAAAAAAACAGAGCCCAACGAGCCTGTCGTGGACCAAGGCGTCGAGCGTTCTCTATGTAAAGAAGGTTCTTGTGGTCCGTGATAATAGTAAACGGCTCTTTTGACCCCTCCAGCAGGTGTCTCCACTCTTGAAGAGCCATCTTCACGGCCAGAAGTTCCCTGTTACCCACGTCATAATTCCTCTCGGCAGACGAGAATTTCTTGGAAAAATATGCACAGGGATGTAACTTATCTTGGGGCGTGGGTCTCTGGGAAAGAACGGCACCAGCACCACAATCAGAAGCGTCGACCTCCAGGACGAAGGGAAGTTCGATGTTGGGATGACGGAGAATAGGTGCGGATATAAAGGCTTCCTTGAGTGTCTCGAAGGCAGAGATGGCCTCGGATGACCAAGCAGAAGGATCAGCTCCTTTTTTGGTGAGCGCAGTGAGGGGTGCCACATTAGTGGAAAAACTCCGTATAAACTTACGATAGTAATTAGCGAACCCTAAAAACCGTTGTATGGCCTTGAGAGAATTGGGTCTTGGCCATTCAGTGACTGCTTGAAGTTTACCAGAGTCCATCATAAACCCCTCATCGGAAATGATATACCCCAGGAACGGAGTAGAGGTCGTATGAAAGGTGCACTTCTCCAGTTTGGTGTACAAATGGTGTTCACTGAGACGGGAAAGGACGTAGGAGGTGTGGCGTATATGGTCCTGGAGATCTTTGGAAAAAATCAGGATATCATCCAAGTATACAATAACAAAAATATTGAGTACCTTACGAAAGACGTCGTTGATGAAATCCTGGAAGACAGCGGGAGCATTACATAAGCCGAAAGGCATTACCAGATATTCGTAGTGTCCACTACGCGTGTTGAAGGCCGTCTTCCATTCATCTCCCTTCCTGATGCGCACCAGGTTATAGGCACAACACAGATCCAACTTGGAAAAAATCTTGGCCCCCTGTAATAAGAGGAAGGGGGTAACGATTTTTAATAGTTATCTGGTTTAAACCCCTGTAGTCGATGCAAAGCCTCAACGACCCGTCCTTTTTCTTGACGAAGAAAAACCCAGCCCCTGCTGGGGAATTGGAGTGACGAATAAAGCCTTTCTTGAGATTCTCCTGGATATATTCATCCATAGCGTGAGATTCTGGTAACGACAAAGGGTAGGTCTTGGACTTGGGTAGGGAGTAACCAGGAACTAGATCGATTGGACAATCGTAAGTCCTGTGTGGCGGCAAGAGGTCTGACTGTACCTTATTGAAAACGTCCTGGAATTGATGGTAAACGGAAGGTAGAATAACTTCGGGAACAGAGGTATTGGCCAGCAGTTGATGAGTCTCGTCTGACCTCGACCTCCAGGAAATGGGAGCGGAGGCAGTCCAGTCAATGAGAGGATTGTTAAGCTGTAGCCAAGGAAGACCAAGGGTGATGGGTATTCCAGGAGCGTGAATGGCATCGAGAACTAAGGTCTCCTTGTGCAGATGTGAAGACAGAAGCAAGGGAGCCGTCTCTAAGGAGATGTGGGCCGGGGTAAGAGGACGTCCATCGATACCGACGAGTGCGATGGGACCTTCTTTCTCACTAGTGGTATACGGTTTACCCTGGCGAATTCAAGATCCACGAAGTTTCCTCCAGCTCTTGAGTCAATGAAAGCGGCGGTAGAAGTCTTGAACTTATCGCCTGAAAGGAAGACTGGAAATGTAAGTTTCTTAGGGAATTCATTTTTTTGAAGGGGACGTGGAGACATTACACCCAGAGAGAGCCTCTCTGTACTCACTGGGTGTTCCCGTTTCCACTTCCTGGACACAGTGGACACTCCCGAACCAGATGTTCCATTGATCCGCAGTAGAAACACAATCCCCCGGCGTGGCGGAACTGCCGTATCGGTGTGCGGATGCGTTGTACCCCCAATTGCATTGCCTCTGGCATCTCCAGTGCAGGACGAAGAGGTGTGGTAGTACTTGGGGGAGCAGGAGTGCTGCTGAGAGTACTGGGGAACGGAACTTGAAAGCACTCAAAGAACTTGAAGCTAACAAGGACATTTACAATCAAACCATCAGACAAAGGTGGAAACCTTGTGATTTTACTAACAGAAGACTACAAAAATGAGAACCTGAGGCTCCTCTCTGATACAGCATGCTATGAAGTGCTGGATAGAGACACCACTATTCAGTTTAATAAAAAACTTGTCACCATCCTGAAAAAAGGACTCCTGGATAAAGTCATTACTCAACATGAATATGACTTAATTCTTGTCAAATCACCCAAGGTTGCCACTTTCTATAGTCTACCCAAGATCCACAAAAATAAGACAGCACCACCTGGGCGACCAATTGTCTCGGGTGTGGGTTACTTGACAGAACATGCTTGTTCTAACATGTGGATCAGGTTCTTAGGCCATTTGTGGTGGCCCTTCCGCCCTACTTAAGGGACACTAAAGACGTCCTCCATAAACTTGAGGGAGTCTTTATCAGCAATGACACCCCGCTAGTCAGTTTGGATGTTGAGGGCCTGTACACCAGCATTCACCATTGATGTGTTCTGGAGGATGTCTCCCACTTTCTGAAAACAAGTGGACGGTGGCCACAATAGATTTGTGACCGATCTGGGGCATCATGCAGTAAGCAGCGAAAAAATGCATTAGCCAGTTTAGCAATTAGCCATGTTTTTGGCGTGTTAAACTCGGTGTATGCTGTAAGGGGCAAATCCCTGGTGAATGAATTAGCCACCACCATTTGATAAAATGGCTAGTAACCGGTGGCGAGACGGCTGCCTGGCGAGAAGCTGCCGAGTAGCCGTCCCCTGCCGAGATGTGTTTGCAGCTGAGAGATATCCGCCGCTTTCTCTGAGCAAACATCGGGACATTAAAAATTATAGTTAAAACCATTTTTATTCATAGTGTACATGTGCAGGGGGTCTCCGGAGCTGAACCGCATTGGTTTCAGGTCCAGGGACCCCCTGCTTCCCGAGATGCAGGCCCCTTTATGAGGTGCCGGTATCCCTCTGCATTTAAAGGTCCCGTTCACGTGACCGCTGAATGTAAACAAAGCAGAGGGATACCGGCACCCCATAAAGGGACCTGTATCTCGGGAAGCAGGGGGTCCCCGGACCTAAAACCAAAGCGGTTCAGCTCCGGAGACCCTCTGCACATCTACACTATGAATAAAACACACATATCAATAAAGACTCGTTCCTGACCTTTGCGGCTACCTGCTATAGTAGCGAATCAGCATGAATATTTTTTTAATAATACTGTACAGTGAGCAGGGGGTCCCCTGAGCTGAACCGCATTGCTTTGTGGACCAGGGACCCCCTGCTTCCTGAGTTACAGGCCCCGGTATGTGTGATCGGATGGGCAGTGTCGCCGCCGTGTTTATAGCGTCCCATATGCTACGTGCCTACAATAAACATGGCATCGACACTGTAACAGATGCGCCAAACCGGGGCCTATAACTGGGGAAGCAGGGCACAATATTATTAAAATACATAAATGCTGCTTCATTACCATAGCGGATAGCCGCTAAGGCAATGAAGGGGTTAACGCATAATAGTATGTTTATTGGGGACAATTGCCCCCAATAAACATAGCAATACACAACATACAATACAGTAATGGGCAGCATTACTATTATCCACAAATGGATAATAGTGCAGTTGTCCATTTAAAATACATACAGAACAATAAATACATTAAATACATATAGCACTCACCCATGTCCGGCAGCATATATATATATGTATTTATTTATTTATTTATTTATATATATATATATATATATATATATATATATATTATATATATATATTTATTTATTTAGTGTGGAGCTGTTGTGTGTGTTTTCTTTTTATTGTGGGTAGCGGGGGTGGGTGAATGGGGTATTAGCCCCAACGGTGGTTTGTTTAGGGCTTGTGGGTGGGTAGCAGGAGGCCTTAACCCCTTCATGACCATAGCGGTATTAACTGCTATGGTCGTGAAGGGGTTAAGCACACCCGCAACCCCCCCGCAAGCCCTAAACAAACAACAAGGGCCAAATACCCCCTTCACCCACCCCCGCTACCCACAATAAACCTGGCACGGCTGTTTAACCCCTTCATTGTCTTAGCGGTTAGCCGCTAAGGTAATGAAGTGGCCTTTAAATGCATTTTTCCTGCCTCGGATGCATGCCGGGGGGGTCTGGTGCTGGTATTAATGGTATCAGCGCCGGAGACCCCCGGCATCAATCCCAGCCAGGAAAAAGGCCAGAAATTTTTCTAAGTGCCGATCCGCCACTCATCAGCAGCCTCGTACCATCAACTTGCCAACTTTTTCTTGCGTGGCTGATTCGCCAGAAAAACGCCATTCTAGAGTGGCGAATAGCTCCGCTAAGCTACTCGCCACTACTAGAATACAGCGTGGAGGAAAATGTTTCAATTTTAGGCGGAAAGTGCCTTCTCGCCTCGCCACCGGCGGAAAAAAAAAAACCGCCAAACAAACTGGCGGTTTTTTTGATTCTCGCCACTTTCTCACCCCTTACTGAATAGGGGTAGCCATTTTTGGCGGGAAAGTGGCGAGAATTGCCTTTCCGCTGCTTACTGCATGAACCCCCTAGAATTTGTACTCACAAAAAAAATCTTTTCTGTTTGGGAATAAGTTCGACCACCAGACTCGTGGAATGGCCATGGGTACAAAATGTGCACTGTCCTATGCTAATTTGTACTTGGGATTGTGGGAATCACAGGTGGTCTTCACATAGAAACTAGAGAAACAATAGGAAAAAGCAGGCACCAATAACACCGGAACAAAATGTTGAAGGAAATCCAAGGGAGCGTGTGCCCATTAAAAAATGTATTTAATGGATTCTACAAAGATAACAGCAGCATTACGGGGTACAGAGCCCCCCACCAACGCGTTTCGAGCGCCAGCTCTTTTTCAAGGTGACTAAAAGGTACTCACCTAGCCGTTTTTATAGTCCCCAGAAGCGCGCCATTATCCATCAGCCTTTCACTTCCTGAAACTCTCAGAAGCGACGTCGGTGTGATGACGTAAGCGCGCGACGTGAGGAATATAAAAACCATACACAATATGCAAACTTTATTAACAATATGAACAACAATCACATCTAATGCTAAAAATACCAATATGAGTACCTGGTATGTCCTCCTATAGTGGAGAACTACTAAAATGAAAAACAAAATACAAATTAAAAAGAAATATCAAGAAAAAAACTATGAATATTCCTACTAAAAACAGGAAATAACATACCAAACAAACGGATAGACTTAATAATGATCATATAAGTGCATATATATACACACAAGGTGTAGATTAAAGTTGTTAAATAAATGCACATAAAAAAATGTCATAATCCATTTGAAAAAACGAAAAAGTAGTATACTGTATTGTGATGTATTTAGAAGTGACTGAACTATGGTCAACATTAGAAATTATTGAAAATAAATTATAAACAATTATAGTGTTTAACCCCATTGGGTAACACTTAGATGGTATTATCTTATCAAAATGATATTAAAATGATAGACCAGAATGAGGGATGGTTGCCTATGGAAAAGTTATAAGAATGCTAATAGACAAAATAAATCCATAAAACAAGATAACCGTAACATCATTGAATGAAAATGCAGGCAATGTACAAGAAATGAGGAAAACTACCCACAGATTTCAAGAAAAATGCATTAACAATTATTGTATAACAATTAACTCCATCAAATTATTAACAATCATGAATCAATGTAGAAAAGGTGCCAAGTCCCAATCAGAGTTCATGCCAGAGGGAATCCTTGTTTTTAACGTAAATATCCAATAAAGCTCACGCTTATCTAGGAGTTCAGCCCTATTGCCACCTCTGACTGGACTTGGCACCTGCTCTATCCCCACATAGGTAAACGCATCAATACTACCCATTCTACAGTTCGTAAAGTGTTGTGACACTGGGTGAATGAGATCTCCTTTTTTGATGAGTCTCATATGCTCCCTAATGCGTACCTTCAGGGCACGGGTAGTACGGCCCACATATTGCTTACCACATCCACAATTCAAGACATAAATTACGAATGTGGTATCACAGTTAATGAAGGACGCAACAGGGAA
Organism: Ascaphus truei; assembly: GCF_040206685.1. Taxonomy (NCBI): domain Eukaryota; kingdom Metazoa; phylum Chordata; class Amphibia; order Anura; family Ascaphidae; genus Ascaphus; species Ascaphus truei. The sequence continues at coordinate 2,932,339 of NC_134498.1, forward strand.
CTCACATCCAGTGACAAAAGACTTAAATGATGAATTGGGGAGCATATATCTACATGAGATGCATTTAAGACATTTGAAGCTTCCTTTAGGTAACCGCCTAGAATCATTTGGTTTGCTCGAAAAAAGACTAAGGGAGATCGATTTGGCAATAGTTCTGGCCTTCTTAAATCCTGGGACCTTCCGCATATACATGTTTCAAAAGAGGATCTCCCGAAAGTATATCCCAGTATTTTTTAATAACATGTTTGATCTGACCTATTTGAGTGTTGTATTGTGTAATTAAAAAAGGTTGATTGATGGCCCTCATATTATGAATTGGAGGCTTATTTCTTTGTTTTAGTAGTAACTCTTCCCTGGTAATTTTATTTACTTCTTCCAAAGAATTCATTAAATCTGTAGGTGAGTAACCTCTATCCTGAAAACTTAAAAGGAGTTCATTTGACTGTTTAAATAAAAACCTTCATTGTTGGAACAGATCCTTTTTAGTCTTATTAATTGTCCCTTTGGTATATTTTTCAAAAGGGATTTGGGATGGCAGCTCTCAGCTCTAAGAAAAGTGTTTCGTGAATTTGGTTTTCTATAAACATCTGAACTAATAAACATATTAATATCAATAAATAATAATACGTCCAGATAATGTATGTGATGAAAATTATATGTGTGAGTGAAGTGTAAGTTAAATGTATTATTGTTAAGATAATCAATGAACAAAAAAAGTGAATCTACATCCCTGTGCCAAATGAAAATAAGGTCATCTATATAACGCTTATAAAAAGTGATACATTGTCAAAAGGGGTTTCTATCGCAAAACACGTGGTCCGACTCCTACAAACCTAAAAATAAGTTTGTGGGGACCCTAGTCCACTAGTCGGATTATTATGGAGCTGTGATTGTTCTACATGTCTTGGGTTTATATCCCTTATTCTATCAAATATACTGTATTTGAATCATTATTGTGGTTTCCTTTGGTACCATATTATAGGCTTTTTTTCTGAGCACCAACCATTTGCTTTTCTTTTTTTCACATAGAAACTAGAACTTTTCTTCTTCCGTGTGGACCTACAGTATGGGTGCGCTTCATCAACGATCTGCTGATACTGAGGCGAGGTTCTGTGGATACATTGAACGATTTTGTTAAACATATAAACTCTAATTCAGGCCTGCACAACTCGTAAAGTGAGAAGGGCCAAACTGCTCCAAGGGAAAAAAAAGGGGCCGCACATCACCACCATCATCATCATCATCATCATCATCATCATCATCATCATCATCATCATCATCATCATCATCATCATCATCATCATCATCATCATCATCTCTCCTCCAGCACCTCTCATCATCATCATCCTCATATCTCCCCCAGCACCCCTCATCATCCTCCTATCTCCCCCAGCACCCTTCATCATCATCCTCATATCTCCCCCAGAATCTCCCCCTCACATCACTCTCCCCCTTGCACCTCACATCACTCTCCCCCTTGCACCTCACATCACTCTCCCCCTTGCACCTCACATCACTCTCCCCCTGCAGCTCACATCACTCTCCCCCTTGCAGCTCACATCACTCTCCCCCTTGCACCTCACATCATTCTCCCCCTTGCACCTCACATCACTCTCCCCCCTGCACCTCACATCACTCTCCCCCTTGTACCTCACATCACTCTCCCCCCTTGCACCTCACATCACTCTCCCCCTCTGCAGCTCACATCACTCTCCCCCTTGGGTGAATGATGGTGGGTGGGTGAATGACGGTTGACAGTGACTGGGTAGGTGATAGTGACTGGGTGGGTGATAGTGACTGGGTGGGTGACAGTGACTGGGTGGGAGACAGTGACTGGGTGGGAGACAGTGACTGGGTGAGAGACAGTGACTGGGTGGGAGACAGTGACTGGGTGGGAGACAGTGACTGGGTGAGAGACAGTGACTGGGTGACAGGGAGACAGTGACTGGGTGACAGGGAGACAGTGACTAACAGTGACTGCGTGGGTGGGTGACAGTGACTGCATGGGTGGGTGACAGTGACTGGGTGGGAGACAGTGACTGGGTGGGTGACAGTGACTGGGTGGGAAACAGTGACTGGGTGGGAGACAGTGACTGGGTGGGAGACAGTGACTGGGTGGGAGACAGTGACTGGGTGGGAGACAGTGACTGGGTGGGAGACAGTGACTGGGTGGGTGACAGTGACTGGGTGACAGGGTGATAGTGACTGGGTGACAGTGACTGGGTGACAGTCACTGGTACTGTAGGTGGGTGACAGTGACTGGGTGAGAGTGACTGGGTTAATTAAGTTAACTTACACTAATACTTAGGCATGACAAGACCCTGTTGAAAAAAACATCTGTGTTAATATGCCTCACATGTGCTAATTAAGCTGTTGGGCTGAAATAAATTTTGTCAGGTGACTTATTAGGCCTTTATAAGAGCAACCAGAGCAGCCTTAGCTGTGAAAAGCAGCCCACAATTCAAAGTGGCCCAGTTTTAAGTTGCATGGTCGAGTTTAACAGGGAGTTCAACAGGAGGGAAACAAGGGGACTACAGAACACCTCAATTCTGTATGTGAACTACGTTGGAAAGGTGGACATTTTCTATCCCAGACCACACATCTCAGCACTAAACTACTGCTGCCATGATGCTGCTACTATTTATATTTGCTCTGACCTCGCTTCTTTTCAAAATACACATTTCTTTCTACCAGCCCCATGTCTCCAACTCTATTCATATATCTCCATCTTCTTTACCCCTCAATAAAAAACACCCACACAAATCCTCTATTCATACCCTCTATCTACTCCTTCCTGCTGCTGGGGATCTCCCCTAAGCCTGAAGCCAGACATACACACCTGCTCTAACCCACACCTCCCTGCCATCTCTTCACCTTTAAATGGTGTTAACCTTTTCATTTAACACCCATCTACAGCACTTATTCCCTCACCTGCTGTCTCTGTAAGTTTCCCCTCAAACCTCTTAGATTGTAAGCTCTTCTGGGCAGGGTTTTCCTTTTCCATTGTCTGATTTTTGCTGCACTTATTGTATTTTTAAAATTCCCTGTACTGTATTCTTTGTGAAGCGCTGAGTACACTTTTGGCACTATATAAATAAAGACATACAATACAATACAATACATGGGGTGAGTCTTGTTGGTGTTAAACTGTGGAATATCTAGCCTCATGGCCCCATGACTTAATTTTCTCTGCCAACTGAGAGGCAGATGCTGAAGGTGCAGACCATAGAAAGACCGGTAGATGATCGTCACTTGAGAGCCAGTGTCCAGCAAAGCAGAGGCATAGATTCCTTCAAATAGTGCTCGTACTATGACGGCAGGTCCTACTCGGTTATAGGCATCCTGTTGGTGCTTTTTTCGGAACAAGGCACAGGGGCACTATCCATGGATGTGGAAGGCCACTCTACCGGGTGAATGGTGAATGACATGGCACCGGGAGCGGGTGTTGCCAACTTTGAACAGTCCCTTGCAAAGTGACCTCCTTTTTGCAGGTAAAGCAGTGGGTACCTCGGGTCGCACTGGAGCAAGGAATAGGGGCCGCACTCTGAGGCATTTGGGAGGTCTGGCGGGGAGGGCCCTGGGGGCATTCTCCTCAGAATTCTCTTTGCACTAGGCTTCCTGGATGGAGCCACTTTACTCTCTCCTTTGGAAGACTCCCGAGACGTCTTGGGAGTATGGAATCGCAGGATAGCCTCTTGATCTTGTACTTGATCCATTAGGTCTTCAAAATTAGGAGGATTCTGCATTGAAAAGGTGCAGCTGATCCTGATGGCGATGGGTGTGTAGGCAACGCTCCCCGCAGAAATTGCTTGGTTCGGAAGTCGTCTAGATCGGACACTCGGATAATCTTCTTGTTGACCAGGGTCCATAGTGTCAATTGAAGCCGTTGGTAGGAACTCCGATAATTCTTCCCCTTCATCTTATTTGAGGGCGTGGAACTGGAAAATTAAGGCGATGCATCATAATTAATGCCGTAGGATTTAGTTAAGGCACGGATCAGGGCTTGGGCATCGGTCTCCGCATGACACTCATGGTATAATCACTATATTGGCGGCTGGGGGCCGCAGGCACTCCACGATCCACTGCCTCTTTACTGCGTCAGAGCAGGACCATTCTGACAGCACTTGCACCTCATGGTCCCTCCACTCCTCAAACTCCTCTTCTCCTAATGGCGTAGGCCGTACTCCAGAGCAATATAACAGGGAAAAACCCGGGCGCTCCCTCCGAGGTGTGTATTTAACAGGGGAAATATGATAAGCAGTTTACAACCTTGAAATTATATACAAGGATCCCCTCAGTGTCGTTGTCTCTCCTATGGCTCTGACCCCAATAGGATCAATCCATGATCCTTGTTGGTACAGGGATACAGAAAAAAAGGGGGAGCACAGGTTGAGGAATAATGTTATGATGTATATGTAGTGGTGGGGGTAATAAAAATAGAAACACACTTACACGGCCTTGTGTAAATGCTGTCACATCAAGGTTTCTTTGTGGTCTTCTTTTCTTTATTTCTGCTGTAGTGATTTTCTTTCTTCTCAGGTCCAGGTATCTTCCTAGATTCACCGACAACTTTCCATTCAGACGTCACCCTCAAGGCAAACAAATATATACAATGTTTAAGGGAAAATGCATACAATAGTATTTTGGGTCAGGCTGTGATAATAAGAAAGCAGCAAACAACTGCAGTCACTCACATGGACAGGTGTGAGTGCAAACATTGTGGGAGGTATCTTTCCTTTTTCCCTCACATGAAGGGTTTCAGTGTTTTGTGTCCTATGAACACATAGAGATGGTGGGTAATAGATGGTAAATGAAAGAATGATACTCACACGGCCTCGATTGAGTAAGCACACATAAAGGTGTCTTTACAAACTTCTTTAAGCTTCAGTGCTGGCCTCCAGGCATAAGGAGAGTGGCAGAAAGTTACTCCCTTGTGGTAGAAAAAAACGAGGTACAGTCTTTGGTGAAAAGAGCTACCGTTTACTTTATTCAAACATTAAAAAAGCTAAAATATATACAAAAAAGATAAAAACACAAAAGCAAACATAAAAAGAATACAGCCAGTCTGTAGGATGAGTGATCATAGGTCACGTGCTGCGCAGCTAACTGCCTCTGCGTCCGCGTATAGTGCTGCGTTCCTGTTGACCTACTCCTCGACGGTGGCTGTAATAGTCCAAAATTGCTTCCAAGAAAGAGTAACGCATTTCGCCCCTTTGTGGGCTTCCTCAGGCTCCGTAGATGGGGGAATTAGGCTGATATCGGTATATATGCTACTGCTAGCCAATCCCCTGTCCTGTAAGCATGACAAGTCTTGATTTGCAATTTAAAACTCTTGAATGCTGCGTATGTATGTCGTTTAGGGCAAGAACTTCATTTAGAATACAGATGACCATGACTAAAAACAAGTGCAGACATAAATACATAAGTGGAGGAACAAATGATGTTGTCCCTGTTGAAAAATAAAGGATATATATACCGGTGCAGCTTAGTGCTTGGAAACATAGTTGTAATAATTGTGTAAACATATTAATACTGACAGAATGTTGAAAATCTGTATAGATATGCAAATGTGCAAAAAGCTAATTAAAAGTCTAATGTGACTTATAAAAAGTGTAACATATTTAAATGATAATGACAGGTAAGTGTATAGATGTGTATGTATGCCCAAACCTGACACATATACATTCATAAATAGAAGCATACAATTGTGATATTAGTGTTCAAAAATTGGCAATAATGTCAAGGGGTATGCCAAGCTTAATACTGACATATCTTGATAGTAAAGTGAATGTCCCTATGTAGATCCTTAGGGAAAAAGGAAAGATACCCCCCACATAGTTTGCACTCACACCTGTCCATGTGAGTGACTGCAGTTGTTTGCTGCTTTCTTATTATCACAGCCTGACCCAAAATACTATTGTATGCATTTTCCCTTAAACATTGTATATATTTGTTTGCCTTGAGGGTGACGTCTGAATGGAAAGTCGTCGGTGAATCTAGGAAGATACCTGGACCTGAGAAGAAAGAAAATCACTACAGCAGAAATAAAGAAAAGAAGACCACAAAGAAACCTTGATGTGACAGCATTTACACAAGGCCGTGTAAGTGTGTTTCTATTTTTATTACCCCCACCACTACATATACATCATAACATTATTCCTCAACCTGTGCTCCCCCTTTTTTTCTGTATCCCCGTACTGCAGAGCAAGTATTTAGCTTGCGATAGTGGTGGGCTTGTTATGACTGCGCAAGTTTGTCAGCCAGTTGCTGTAGTACGTCCCCAAGGTCCGAGTCTCCTCGCAATAACTGCTGCAGCTGTGAAATGACCCTGGGCTAGCAACGTTCTTATTGGGGCAATTCGAGGGGTAGAAGAGTTCAGCCCCCTAGGGCACCTCAGGTTCTGGTTCGGGCCTAAAATCCTCGATTTTTATCGGAAGGTCAGGGTATATGAGGGGACATACGCCAGGTGGTTCTCCAGGAGACAGCAAAGCATGTGGGCCATCGCCCTCCTGCACGTCACGGCCGCAGCTAAATTGAACCAGGCTCCATTCGAGGGTGAGGTCCCAGTCTTGGTTTATGATGTGGGCATCAGCTCAACCCGGGAGCTGACCCATTGTTAAACACACGTCATCTAAGGAGGTGGACATAGAAACATGGCCGACAGCAACCACGTGGTGGGGAGGTGCTCGGCATTCCAGGACCCACTCGTGGACCCTCTGACGGGACAGTAGGGACATGTCCTTTTTTTATGTACAGATATGAGATTTTCTTTAATTTATATCAGGCACCCAAGGTTTGAATCTCAGCAGCGCTTCTAAATGTAACCTCCTTTCCCTATGTCGCTAATGGAAACCACGGGCGATTACACGTGCGTGAGTACCTGTACACTCACAGGAGGGCTGAGCCTCTGCTTCTGGAAGCCTGGGGTGAGTTCTCTCTCTCTCTTAGTGCAGAGCCTCCACCTATGAGGGATCCCAGCATTGGTGGGATGACTTCTCATAGGACCCAATAGAATCAGTGAAAACAATATCACACTATATATATATTTGTGCAGCTTATACAGTTGTGTGAAAAAGAAAGTACATCCTCTTTGAATTCTATGGTTTTACATATCAGGACATAATAACAAGCATCTGTTCCTTAGCAGGTCTTAAAATAAGGTAAATACAACCTCAGATGAACAACAACACATGACATATTACACCGTGTTATGATTTATTTAACAAAAATAAAGCCAAAATGGAGAAGCTATGTGTGAAAAACTAAGGATTCCTTATGATTCAGTAGCTTGTAGAAGCTCCTTTAACAGCAATAACTTGGATGGATATCTTAGAATGTTTGGAAATTTGTAGACTTTAATATTTGGCAGCTGTTCAACAGATTATGTACCCCTAGTTTGAAATATTGGTGTTATTATGTACTTAAATTGATTTGCATTAATTGAATACCTTTGTATATGTCTGTCTGACAAAAGCAGTCCAATTATGAGGTTATGCATTGAAGTTGCCTTGGATTGTGCAGACTCTGATTTTATAACTACCATAACTTTGCTTAACTCTAATCCGCAATGAGGAACATTAGTTACTGTATCTACTGTATAGGAGTCTTCAAAAGAACTATTCATCTCAAGGGCAATACAAACTACATGGGTCAACCCTTAAGGTTGAAGGAAAGGCGATTTAACCAGCAACAAAGGAAAGGGTTCTTTATAGTAAGGGCAGTTAAACTGTGGGATTCATTAGCCATGGAGACTTTGATGGAAGATACAATAGATACTGTAGTTAAAAAAAAGGTTGGGCATCTTTTTAGAAAGTAAAGTTATACAGGGATATACCAAATAAGTAAATACGGGAAGAATGTTGATAAAGGGAGTAATCTGATTGCCAATATATGGAGTTAGGAATTAATTAATTTTTCCCCTTTTGCGATATCATTAGATTATATTTCATTGGGGTTTTTGTTTGCCTTCATCTGGATCAATATACTGTAAGTACAAATATAGGCTAAGAATCTGTTGTCTAAAACTAGCCTAGGTTGAATTTATGTCTTTTTTCAACCTCATCTACTATGTAACTACTATGTAACTATAGTGAGGAACCAGGCACACCAAATGAAGGTCAATTTTAGCAGTTTATTGCATTAGATGCAAAATATTACTAAATTTGAGTACCACATCACATCATTACCACAAGACAAACTAAGGAAGAAAGGGAGGGTAAATAATGAAAAGAATATAATAATATTCAGAGTGACCAATGCTCTGATGGTATCTCTCAATCGCACCATCATAATAATGCAAAGGGAAATGGAGCTTAGGTCGCAAAAAATGTACAAGAGACCAATAGATGTTCATAAATATATACAGCTCAACCCCATTATAGCACAATCTGCTACAAAGCGGATCCGCTTATAACGCGGTCTGAGCGTGGCTCCCAATTTAAAAACATCTCCAAGGTTTTTTTTAATAACATTCAATTCTTTATTACTAACGGACACACATACACACACCCCTCCACTAATAATTTTACCATACCATGCAGGAATCGAACCCATGACCCTTCATAGACTAGTAGCAATTCTCTAGCTGCCACACCATAGGATTGGTGTGATGGCAGTGACTCTATCAACAAACTTAACTTCTACTGCACAGTACTGCCTTCAATAGTGTGGTAAAATTAATAGTGTGTGTGTGTGTTAGCAATAAAACATTGAATGTTATAATAAAAAATAAATAAAAATACCTTAGATATGTGCACCGAGCAGGTGACGCAGCCTGATTAAGCAAGGAGAGGAGAGAGATGCAGAGAGGAGAAAGCTACAGATGCTGGGTAAGTCCTCGTACGGCTGCCATTTCGCGATCCCGGTTATAACGCAGTCTCATTATGTGGACCCTGAGCACCGCGTTATAAGGGAGTTCAGCTGTATTTCAATACAAACTCCCATTGTAATATAATCACCAGAATATAGCATAGTTGCAATGTGTAAATGAGATGGTATTATCACAAAGGATGTTATATACAGCACTAATAGAACTAAATATACTTTAGGAGTGCTGCACTAAGAGTCATTTCTGTCACCCACAGAATAATCATGCAGTAGAGACATATATTAACAAGGTAATGAAGGAGATTTCACAACAGAACTGGACTCCGAAAGATGTACATTGGAATCTGAGTAAGGCAGAGAAACAAGCACTTATCAATTTGAGTAACTATTCTTCCATAGTTATTCAAGTTACTGATAAGGGAGAAACTGCAATAATTATGGATAGACTTTAATGAAAAAGAGGCCTTCACACAATTGACTGCAGTACAGTATAAATTACTCAAGGGTGATCCAACTTTTACCTTTAGAAGGAATTGCAAACTTTAATAATTAATGCCTTTCAAAATTAAGTTATTCCAGAAAAAATATTCAAAGATTTCCTTATAACTGATTATCCATTAGTTTCACTGTTTTACCACCTGCCAAAGGTGAACAAAATTTTGATTAAACCATTTGGACGTCCAATAATCTCTGGCTCTGATTCCATATTTCAATCAGCCTCAAATGTTCCAGATTGTTATCTACAACCCCTTTTGATTGATATACTGGGTGATATTCTAGTAGTTGCAAAAAGTGCATTTCTGTGCTGACAGAGCCCCTTTCTCTCGAATATGCAGATTTGTGTATTCTGTAAGCTCTTCTTTTATGTCCAAACCATGCGAGAAATGCTTTTTTTTAAATGAGTTTAATTCTGCTAGGCAAATTTGATTGATATGACCAAAACGGCACAAATTCAGGAATTTTCACAACTCGGTGGAATTCTAGTAGCTCTGTTAAAGCCAAAAGGCTACATTTCTTAAAAAAAACTTGACATGGCATTAGTTCCCTACAGGCCCTGAAATATGGGGGGAGGTTGGGGAGAGAAACAAATTTTACTAGAGTTCAAAACACTATATATCCCCTTAAACCTCCCTGCAAATAACATATGGGGAGTCACCTGTAATAATGAATATACAGTACAAAGTGTATTTAAATAACTCTCAACTCCCAAAAGATTTCTATAAGACCTATATTGACAAGCGTATGGCACCTTGTGCTGAAGGGTGTACTAGTATCAGCCCCAACAGGATCAGAACCCACAACCTCTGCTATTAAGGGTAGCAGCTCTGGCATTGATATTGTATAGCTCCACTGTCACAGCCTACTTTATACAGTATGGTGACCACCTGGGATTAACTTTACACATGGGGAACAGTAAGTGAGTATAGAAGGCATATCCATAGCTATTTAGATTCTTGACACAATAGGGCCGATTCACTAAGCTCCGATAAGTGGCTTTAAAAGCGTAAAGTACCCTTTAAGTCCGATAAAGGCTGCAGTGCGATTCACTAAGCAGTGATAACTGCGCTTTATCGCACTTAAAAGGCATTTTTTCGAGACTTCCGGTGACGTCACAGCCGATGGTCTGCTAGTGAAGGAGCTCCCGGCGCCCTCACTATTAAAAACATCAGAATAAGATTTTTCCCCACCCCAAACTCCCTGAATTTCGACCCCACCTCGAGATCAAACTCTGGAGAGATGGCAGGAAAGGCGCAAAAGAAGAACCAATACACCGTCACCAAGTTCTTCCCTCCGGCACATCGCTTGGCAGAAATCAACCCAGATGGGCAAGATGGCGCCGAGGAAGAACCGGAGCACGAGGCGCGCAGCGGCCGACAGAGCCCGATTGACACGGATCCCCCAGTCTTAAATAAAGAGTTTTTTGACTCCCTTATAATTAAAATGAGCAGGGGGGTCCCGGAGGACACGGAAAAAGCCCTCCAAACCATACGCGCCGAAGTGGGAGCACTGACGGAGCGAACAGAAGACCTAGAGGTGAAAATGGAGGGAATTACAAACGAACAAGCAGAGACCCACGAAGAAGTATTAAGATGCGGGGAGGCGATCCGCGACATGCAAAGCAAGCTCGAAGACCTAGAAAATAGGGAACGGAGGCAAAACTTCCGCCTCAAAAATATCCCTGAAGACATCACGCACGAGGAACTACAACCTTACCTTCGCAGACTCTTCCTGCAGCTTGTCCCTGATCTTTCGGACCATGATCTGCACACCGACCGTGCCCACAGAGCCCTGGGCCCAAAGTCATCAGACCCCAACCGTCACAGAGATGTGGTGCTTAGAATGCACGCTTACTCTGCAAAAGAACGCATCATGACGGCTGCCAGTGACCTACGATCCGTGACAATGGACGGTGTGCCAATCCAGCTTTTCAACGATCTCTCCCAGCCAACAATAAATAAAAGAAATGCAATGCGTCCACTTACCTCCCACCTCAGAGACCAAGGGGTTAAATACCGCTGGGGGTTCCCCTTTAAGTTAGTCGTGCTCCGCAATGGCCGCCACCACACAGTGTCTGCCCCGGAGGATGCAAAGGACTTTCTAAAAGCATTAGGGATCCCCCTCCCTCCACAAAAGAACAATCGCCCCCGCACTGATGCGACGTCGGAGACGGCACCCCAGGAAACCCCCCGAGCATCGGAGAGACTGGCTAGTCAATGACTCCGGTGAACCCTGAAGTCCCCGCTGCCTGCTGAAACTAAAGGAACCACAGGACGCCCTCACAGACATCCCACGCAGATCCAGACGCTGTAAAGATTGAAGCTGACAACTATCATCTAAACCCTCAAAGAACAAGAGTCCCCATGGGCCCTGCAGGCCCCAACACATCTGCCCACGAACCTCCTCCCCCCCCATACCCATCCCCCCCTCCAATACCCTGCCCCCTCCTTCCCCCCCTTCCCTCCTCGCCCCCTCCCCCCCCCCGCATCCCCCCCCCCGCTACCCCCCCTCCCGCTATCCCCCCCTACCCCGTCCTCCCCCCATCGTCCCCTTCCCCCCCCTCCAAACACAAGGATACTCTCTACTTATCTTCCCGTCCCCTCCCGATGCCAAGAGAACCGAAGCTGCACCCGCGGAGATCCAGGGTCCAACGGAGAGGAACAGCACCCGCACTGCTCCCTAAGCTCTCTAGAAGCCGTCCTCTCGCGACCCTCACAAGAGAGACTTCCACCCATCCCCAATCTCGAAGAGGCCCGACTCCAGGACTGAATAGCCAGGGTCTCATTTAAAAGTTACTCCTGCCCAGGGACAGCTGCTGGAGTCCCCCCCCACCCCCCCTGTCCACAACAGTCCTTCTCCCCCCCTCCCCCCCGTCATACCTCCTTACCCACCCCCACCCCCCCCTCGCCCCCCACCCTACCCCCTCCAAACCAGAGTAACCGCGGAGATCCAGGCACCAACGAAGAGGAACAGCATCCGCGCTGCCTCACAAGTCCTCTCTTCGCGTTCCCGACAGACAAGATCTGCACCCGGCCCCCAATCCGGGGAGGCCCAACTCTAGGACCGGAGAACCAGAGACTCTCCCCATAGACACTATGTAACAAGGACTGCTGCTGGAGGTTCCCTCCCCCCCTCCCCCTTGATCCACAACAGTCAGGTCGTATGATCAAGTATAATCACCCCCCCTCCCTACTCCCATAATAACAAATGTGATGTACCCCATTATTCCCCAAGGAAAGCCCCATCTTCCAAGACTTCCACGACCCCCGTGCAACCCCCGCCCCCCCACTGCTAAGACTAGTGTATGTGTCCACATTGCTTAGGTTCAGACAGGGCCCCTATTCAAGGGCGCCCCCCCAGAGAAATACCGTTTCCAATTTAACCTACAAATGTATTGTGCCCCCTTAAGCTCCTACATTCCCCTTCACCCCCCCGCCACCCCCGCCCCCCCCCACCCTTCCTCCAGCCCCCCAGCCCCTACATCTCACCCCCACCCCCCTCCCCACCCTATCCCCCCCCTCCTCCATCCCCTCCCCCCCCAATAACCCCCCCCCAGAATTGGTCCATACTGGGAATAACCACTGTATTTCGCCCCATAGCAACATACAAACCATATATGTCTGAACAAAGCATAAATATAAAGTTTAAGCAAGATCCAGGTTTAAGAATGAGCTCCACCCAGGAGTAACCCCCAAACACTAAAGAATGTTATAAATAAGATGTCCCCAACCCCCCCTCCCCCCCTCCCCCCCTCCCTCCCCTTTCTCCCACAAACCCCCTCTCTCACCCCCCCCCCAACCAGACCTAAGACCATATCTAAGAACCCACCCCCCTCCCCCCCATCCAGCCCCAAGGTGTGTCCCCCCCCTCCCCTCCCCCAGGGCTGATCTGTTCTATGTATAATCAACCTATTTCACTCTATGTCAATGTATGAGCCAATATTGATTCAATAGAAGACAACCGCAATGTTTAGACAAAAACTTGACCTATGAAAAAAACTCTTCTCGAGAGTAATGTTTAAACCGCCAACCGATGATGTAAATACTATGTGCCCCCCCCTTCCACCCCCTCCACCCCTCCCCCTCTTCCCCCCCATCCCCTCCCTTCCTTCCCATCATTCCCCCCCCTTCCCCTTCCTCCCTCCCCCCTCCTTCCCTCCCCCCTCCTTCCCTCCCCCCCACCCCTCTCCCCCCCCCCTTTCCTCACCCCCTTCCCCCCCCTCTACCCCCTCCCTCCCACCCCTCCCCCCGGTCCCCTTCCCCCTCTTCCCCCCCCATCCCCCCCTCTCCTGCACCCCTCCCCCTTCCCCCCCACCCCCCCCCTTTCCCCCCCTCTCCTCCCCTCCCCACCCCACTACCCCCTCCACTCCTACCCCTTTTCCCACCCCCATCCTCCCCCCCCACCCTCCCCTCCCCCCCACCCTCCCCTCCCCCCCCCACCATCCCCTCCCCTCCCCCCCACCCCCCTCTCCCCTCCCCCAACTAACCCAAAATCTACGGTAATTGACTACTCCGAAGAACCCGCCCTCCCCCACCCTGCCCTAGGGCGTCCCCCCCCCAGGTCTGAATTGTTCTATGCACATCCACCCTAGTTCACTCTATATCAATGTACGACCTATTATTTAATAGAAAACAATTACAATGTTTAAGTGATACTCAGGCTTTGGAAAAGGGCTCCTCCCGAGAGTAACGTTGGTCTACCAATGAAAGATGTAAATATCGGGTGCCTCCCTTCCCACCTCCCCTCCTCCCCCCCTCCCCCCCCCCTCTTCCCCCCCCCCTCTCTCCCCCCCTCTCCCTCTCCCCCTGGAATCCACAAAGAGTGTTCAAAGAAAAACCTATTGTAAGGGGAGGAAAAAGAATGTCTGTATGGGATGTAAAGATAAAATATGGAATAGGTCCAAGAAGAGCAAGCCCTCCACAAGCCCTAAATGAACCCTCTCACTTAGGCTCCCCCCCCCTCTGCCCGCAATTTAGTGAGGGCGTTGGACCTCGCTTGCTGGCTGCGGTCTGTGAGTGACGCCCCGAAAGGTCTCCCAGGGGTCTTTTTGTACCCCATCCCCTTGACACCAGAATGTCAAGAGGAATCTTTTTTGGGCTCCAGGACAGCCCACCTTCTTTCTTCTCCTTTTGTGTCCTCCCCCCCTTCCCTCCCTCCTGTCCTTCCACCCTACCCCCCCCCCCCCCTGCGACTCTCCCCCAGTGCCTTCCTCTGGGACAACAGAAATTCCCCCCCGCACACGCACACCAAGGCTCAAGCCAACCCTGACATGGGAATAACTCAGGGACAGGGGTTCATCCCCGAGACCCCCCCCCTTACTAATGGCATCAATTAAAATCATTTCCCTGAATGTTAAGGGCCTCAATTCGACCCGCAAACGCAAATTAGCCCTCCAAGAACTTAAAAAAACTAAAGGAGACATAATTTGTATCCAAGAAACCCACTTTAATACCACAGACCCGCCCAACACATTTAAACATACGTACCCCCAAGCGTTTTTCGCATCCTCCCACAACAAAAAAAGAGGGGTGGCTATATTGATTACGAACAATACCCCATTTGCCCCAACACAAGTAACTAAAGATCCGGAGGGACGATATATACTCCTCCAAGGCACGCTATCAGGCTCCCCCATAGCCATCCTTAACATCTACTCCCCAAACGCAAACCAAACCCAATTCCTCCAGAACCTTCTTAGTACCCTTGACCAACCGACGCTCTCCTCCCTTCTCCTCGTCGGTGACGCAAATATGGTTCTAAACCAAGACCAAGATAGATCGGGCCAGACTGCGGCCCCATACTCTACCCAACTACAGAAAAAAGCCCAAAAATTCCAGGATATTCTTAGAGAGTATTCATTGACAGATATCTGGCGGACCCAGCACGTGGGCCAGAGAGACTACTCTTTCCATTCAGCCCCCCATCAGTCTTACTCGCGGATCGATTACTTTCTAGGCACCAACAATGTACTCCAGGCATCCTACCACTCCGATATAGGCCCAATAACCTGGTACAACCATGCCCCTATCACACTCACCCTCTCTCTGCCTTTCGTCAAAACTTCAGTATATAACTGGAAACTTAGCGACTCGCTTCTCAATGACCCACAAGCGATCAAGACGATTAAGCAAAAACTACACACCTTTTTCAAACTAAACAAAGGCTCGGTCCCCGCAGCAGCAATGCTCTGGGAAGCGCACAAAGCCATCATTAGAGGGGAACTTATATCATTAGCCTCCTATAAGAAAAAACTAAAGCAAAAAGCCCAGAAAGAACTTACCGAAAAAATCCTAACGCTAGAGCACTTACACAAACAATCCCTATCGAAAAAGGTGTTTAGAACCCTTGAGAAGACGAGATCCGATCTAAAAATACTCCAACTTGACGAGGTAGAGAGAGCCCTGAAATGGACCAAACAGCGGTTCTACGATAGGGGTAACAAAGTGGTCAAACTTCTGGCCTCGAAACTAAGAGGCATTAGGACAAAGGCCCAGATCACAAAGATCAGAACCAAAAAACGGTCAAATCTCGTATAACGAGAAAGACATCGCGTGCGAGTTTGCAGAGTTCTACACGGACCTCTACAACCTCCACCCCACCAGCCAACCAAACGATAACGATAAGAGCACCTCCGACTACTTAACCCAATGTACTGCACCGACACACTTTATTCGAGCAAATACCCAGTATGTACCTGGCAGATACCTGGAATGCGCCGCTCCTCACCTCTGACAAGCCCCGTTGCATTTGCCTTCCCAGCCTGGGTTCATGCCTGGCTGACGGGCGGCTGATCTGTTAAATGATAATGATTAGGATTTAATAGGCTGCAATGCTTCGCGTGTCTACCAGATGGCATAAATTCATGAGTTGTAATGCAGTATATATATATATATACTGTGCAGTATTGCAGCCAGCGGGAATAAAATGCTTCAATCCCTGCCTGGAAAATACCTCAATGCACTCGGGCAGAAAACAGTCACAAACCTCAATACACCCGGGTATACCCGAATTCGTGGGACTAGCCGAGCTCGAATAAAGTGTGTCGCCAGTGTAACCTCCCGTCCCTCACACAAGAAGAACTTGAGTTCTTAAACCAGAAAATAACCCAAGAAGAACTAGATAATGCAATATCCTCACTTAAAATAGCCAAGACACCCGGACCGGATGGATTCTCCAACGGTTACTATAAAAAATTAGCAGACTCCCTGTCCCCCTACCTTCTAGAAATGTTTAACTCCTTCCTACAGGGAGAACAGATCCCAGGCACTATGTCAGCAGCCAATCTGGCCATCATACATAAAGAGGGCAGAGACCCACTTCAATGCGGCAGCTACCGCCCAATATCCCTGCTAAACACTGACCTCAAGCTTTTCAGTAAAATTCTAGCAAACAGACTGAACCCTATTCTCCCAAGGCTAATTCATATAGACCAGGTGGGATTTGTGTCAGGAAGACAGGCCTCT
This sequence comes from Ascaphus truei, assembly GCF_040206685.1. NCBI lineage: Eukaryota > Metazoa > Chordata > Amphibia > Anura > Ascaphidae > Ascaphus > Ascaphus truei. The sequence goes on from NC_134498.1 coordinate 2,949,126, forward strand.
GACAACACCCGCAAAATTATTGATATTATAGACCACGTGCACCTCAATCCGTCCCAGGCCCTGATACTCAGCCTCGACGCGGAGAAGGCCTTTGACCGGATCAAATGGTCCTTCCTTGACCAGACGATGCGCCAATTCGGCTTCTCCGGCCCATTCCTCGATGGAGTCCGAGCCCTCTATACTAACCCCACGGCCTTATTAAAACTCCCGGGTGGCCGATCCAACCCAATAAAAATCCAAAACGGCAACAGACAAGGTTGCCCCCTTTCCCCTTTACTCTTCGCCCTGTCCATAGAGCCCCTAGCCGCCAGAATCAGAACTGAACCCACCGTAAAAGGAATCTTAGTCGGAGACAGAGAATATAAAATCTCCCTGTTCGCCGATGACATTATTCTTACCCTATCAGATCCCCTCACTTCCCTTCCCAACCTAGAAAAACTCCTAGACCAATTTGGCTGCCTCTCAGACTACAAAGTCAACACAGACAAGTCAGAGGCCCTCAATATATCTCTACCGAATCCCATATGGACAACCCTACAAAAGAAATTTAAATATAAATGGAATAGCTCCCATATCAAGTACCTAGGGATTAAAATAGCGAGCTCATATGGCTCACTATACCAAACCAACTACCCTCCCCTTTTCCGTCAGATCATAAGAGATCTCGAGACCTGGCAGACCCACCAAATATCCTGGTTCGGCAGAATAATATCCACCAAAATGAATATCCTTCCCCGTTTGCTCTATTATTTTCAGACCCTCCCTGTCCCCATTCCACTAGCAGATCTGAGGAATATCCAGACCCACATTCTGCGTTTCATCTGGCAACAACGAAGAGCCAGGGTCCCACGGTCGGTACTTTTAGCGTCGAGAACGAGAGGGGGTCTGGGGGCGCCGGATGTAGTCCGATACTACCAGTCAGCCCAGCTGAGGCAGGCAGTGGTTTGGAACAACCCCCCGACCTCTAATTGCTGGTTAGAGATAGAGACGCACCACGCGTCCCCGACCCCCCTCTCAGCCCTACTATGGACCCATGTCCACAAAGGTTAGAAGCCCCTGAGACTCAGCCTCGGAGCAATGAGATGCACGTGGTCGACATGGTTAAAAACCAAAGGGAAATATGGCCTAGCTTCAACCCCCTCTCAATTGACCCCCATATTCGGGAACCCGGATTTCCCGCCCGGATGTTCCCGACCCCAATTCAGCCAATTTCAAGGCCTAAACATCAGAGTGGTTGCGGACTTACTGGAAAATGATGAGGTCATGCCCCTCCGGGAACTGCGAATCAAACTAACGTCCCCTGATCTCCCTATATTCCAATATTTACAGATTAGGCACTTCCTGAGAACCCAATCCCCTAGCCTAAAATTCCCACCGCGCTCCAGATTTGAGACCCTCTGCCTCAGAGGCGAGTACCAAAGGGGCCTCATCTCGGAGATATACAAAACACTAGAGGCGGCCCAACCCTCCCCTAACCATTTATACATGCAAAAATGGAGCGAGGACCTGAACACCAACATAGACCTTGAGGACTGGGAGGATATCTGGGAGGCAGCTACCAAAACTCTGGGAGCTAGCCCCTTCTAGAAGAACAGTAATTACTAGGATAGATTGAATTATGAGTATGGAAAGATTAACGGCAATGCTGAAACAAAAAATGCCGCATTTTTACTCAACCTGGGAACCCTGGCCAGGATCAGGTGCCCTGACTATCACATAAACCTCACCGCAGTACTAGCCCCCTGACCTCCGAACCCCAAAGCTCCCCACCCCTGCCCTCCCTCCCCCCCCCTCTCCCCTCTCTTTGTCCAAGTCGTTCCCAACTATCCACCCCTCCTCCATCCTCCCCTCTCTTTTTCACCACTGAAAATGGGAAAATGGACTATTGTGTGTCATCAACTCCACCTATGCTATGTACATGTACCGCGCCGTATTCTTGTGATAGCTCGTCTACCAATGTCTGTAACATGTACCAATACGCTGTCTGACACCAATAAAGGAAAAATATTTTTTTTTTAAAAAGGCATTTTTTCAGCCCTCTGCACAAAATGCGCCCGATCAGGTAAATGCGCTGATTTTTGCCTGTACTTGAGATTCACTTAGCCGCGCTAAGTGAATCGGCCTTTAAAAATGCGCCTGACAAACGTGCCAGCTAAAGGCAGGCGCAAAAGGTGCTGGACTTAGAAAAATTTCCTTTGTTTACCTTTTTGCAGGCACACCATCCATACAATAGGCACGCGGGTGTCCCCAGCTGATAGGATATTCAAGTCCTTACATTGCAGAAGGGAGTTCCTTAGGCAAAGAAGATTTGTTTGGGGGTCCCCACGGGTCCCCGTGGGGGTTTCGGGGATACCCGTGGGTGTCCAGGGTTGTCCGGGGGTCCCTGTGGCCGTCCACGGGCCTGCGGTACCAATTGTGTGCCCCCAAAAAATAAACAATACTGTAAAAAAATACACACACCCCTAACACATACACTACAGTAATGGGCAAAATTACTATTACCAACATATGGATAGTAATGCATTTGCCCATTAAAATTACATTAATCACAATAAATAAAATAAATACATTTTGGACTCACCCTTGTCCGGCACCCATGATGAAGGCCATCCTCATCTTCATCACCGTCCATGCCCTTGGGTGCTGAAAAACATACACAAGAATATTGGCTCAAGTACCATGTGACAGCCTTTGGCTGACGTCACATCCATACTCCCTCAAGCCTCTGTCTCTAGAGTCAATCAGAGTTGGGATTGAGTACCCACGCTCTGATTGGCTACCGTACCATGTGGCGCCGGCCATCTTTGTTTGGATGACATCATCTTAAAGGCAAATAAAGCACAGCCATTCTGATTGGCTGGCGTCATTTCCTTTTAATGACGTCATCAAAACATTTTTGGGAAAAAAAAAACATAGTTTTCACAGCCCAATCAGGGCCGTGGGAATTATATGACGAAAATGTGACGTCATAGGCCTATAAAAGCCTATATCGTCTCATTTTTAAGCCAGATGCCGAGGAGGAAGGACCTCCTAGAGGAAGAAGAGGACCAGGGTGTGGCGCAAGAAGATAAGAAGACCCTGGAAGAAGACAGAAGAAGACAGAAGAACACAGATGAAGACCCCCGCTATGGATTACAAGTAGAAGAAAGAAGACACAGACACTGTTGGATTGTAAGGGTTTTCTATTTTATGGTTACCTTGTTCTTGTTGTTGGATTACTTGTTCGAGAGCATCCGGTTCAACGGGATTCGGTGAGTGGGTCATCTAATGGTAAGTCAACAAAATACATTTATTTTATTTTACTTTTACAGGTTTTTTTGAATTTTTTTCATGCTATCCATTTTTTTGTATGTCCATTTATGGCCCTGAATTTATGTATGTCACTATGGCTACACATATGTACAGGGACAGTCAATGGTTGTATTGTATGTTTATTTTAAATGTTATTAAATTGTTTTTTATGCTCTTTTATTGCACCTGTATGTATGTATGTAAACTATAGATGGACATACATACAGGTATAATAAAAACTTGTTTGCCTAATGTTTGCTTGCATTGTTTTTGAAGTTTTTTTAATTGTAATTTGCTGCTTTATGTAAAAAATGTGGTTGTAATGTACATTTTATTTTTTCAAATGTTATTTTAAAGGCTATTTGCAATAGTTTATTTAATTGGCTTATTTTTGGAAGTTAGATTTAGTCTGATGGTGGTTACTTTGACATAGAATATTTTTCAGAATGGTTTGTTTTTAGGATTTAAATTGTGTAATTGATTTGGATTGTAATTGATTTGAGATTGGATTAATTAATTGATAGTAATTTAATTCTGTTGACTTGCTTTGTTTTTATTTAATGATTGGATTTGTATCTTATTTGGAATAGTTTATTTGATTTTGAGCATTGCTTGGCATAATGTACATGATGCACAGATTATTTGTATCATGTACATATTGTCAAATTGACTGTTTTTCTTTGCATTTTTAAGATATTGATTTGGCTTGGTGCTGTTTGATATTGGGAGATGTGATATTTGTATTTAGGCATGTATATCCTTAACCATTTCTTTGTATATTGGGTTAATCATGCATATATGTATAAATTAAATATTATATATGATATATATATATATATATATATATATATATATATATATATATATATATATATATATATATAGGCATGATGTACAAATGAAAGGGTAAAGGGTGGGTATCGGGGCAGGGTAGCTTAACCCCTTATTTACCTTTGTGGTTATTAACTGATAAGGTGATTAAGGGGTTAAGTGATATCACAATATATTTGCTATGTATTTTTTTGGCAACGGAGGACAGAGAGGGCCCGTGCTGACGGAGGTGATTCATATTGCTGAGGTTAGTATAACTGTATTTATTTTATTATGTTATTTAATGTGTTTAATAATGGACAGTTATTTTGCCCATTAATGTACTGTATGTGTGTTTCGTGGTGGTGCTGGGGGGGGGGAGTATTTCTTTCTTTAAATGTATAGGACAGGTTTATATTGTTGACATACAGGGTTGGTTCCTTAGGTCTGCGGGGACCTCTGGAGACCACCCGAGGACTCCCCGGACGCTCCTGGGTACCAGGCTCCGGACTCACAGGGGACACCTGAGGGGAAGAAGCGGGGGCCCCACATCTGTGTGGGCCCCGTGGACCCATAGGGACCACCCGAGGACCCTCAGACACCTGTGGGGCTGACCCGGGGACCCCCAGTACTTTATTGTATGTGTTAGGGGGCGGGGGGATGTGTGTTGTATATTGCAATGTTAATTGGGGGCAATTGTCCCCAATAAACATGCTATTATGCCTTAACCCCTTCATTGCCATAGCAGATAGCCGCTAAGCTAATGAAGCTGCTTTAATGTATTTTTATTAATAGTGTGCGGGAGCAGGGGGTCTCCTGAGCTGAACCGCATTAATTTGTGGCTCAACGACCCCTGCTTCCCGAGTCACAGGCCCCGGTATGGAGCATCAGATGCCCCGGCACTCAAAAACGGGGCCTGTATCTCCTGAAGTAGGGAGTCCCCGAGGCTGAAACCAATGCGGTTCAGCTCAGGAGACCCCATGCTCATCTACACTATTATTAAAAATCCTATTTGTACAGCACAATCGCCTGTAAGAGCCGTGCATTGAGACGCAGCGTCTCCATGCAGTTCCTACAGGCTGCTTTATTTATATCAGTTATCGTGCTATATAACTTTAAGCACGATAGCAGGGGTGAAAGAAGTTGCTCGCGCGTTTTGGCACTTTTTGCCAAGGCAGACCAAAAACGTGCCAAGCAGCCTTAGTGAATAGCGCATTTGGCTTCACTCTTTTGCCCCCGAATGAATTTTTCCCATTTCAGCGCAAATAATCGGAGCTTAGTGAATCACCCCCAATGTGTTTGGTTAGGCCAAATCCTTGAGTTTCTTTTTCTAAAAGGTCTAAAGGCTGCAGGCTTATAACGCTTTGGCCAAAGGGTTTAACTAAATAACCCTTATTCATGAGATCACTATTTTATTTTAGCCTAATTGGTAGGAGCACAGGAATCGTTCTTTTTTGTTTTTCTAAAGAGTCAGCCTGCAATATTTTTTTCATATTCCGTAGCACTCAATTTGTATTGTATAACTACAATCACTTATTTTTGTGATAATACACTGTATTTACACATATTACATATATAATTTTCTTGTGATCCTATAATAATCTTGCTGCAATCACATTATAATGTGATTTTGTATTGAATATATCTTTTTGAAAATCTATTGGTGACTTTTACCTTGTTGTGACCTAAGCTCCATTTGCCTTTGGATTCCATACAAGATAACCTCATTGGTAGTATGGCCAGTGTTTTGTATCTCTTAGGACCTTCATCAGAGCTGCAATAAGATTGAGTAACAATAGTTATCTCACATCATAAATTGCAACATGGGCTCAAAAGTTAGATCATAGTCTACCTGTGTGTGTACTGCATATACAGTATATGTATATACCACCATCACCTCAACTTCTCAATATTGTAGCACCTCGGAAAACTATTAAGCTGATTGTGTTGTACAGATGTAGAAAGACTTAGGGGTCTATTCTAGTAGCCTCAATAACTGACTTATCGAAGATTTTGAGCAGCTATCGCACAAACAAATCTCGTATCTATTCAGAAAGCCTCGATAAGTGGGTTAAATAACACGAGAAAGCATTTTTTGCCATTTCAGGCTCCCGGCCAAACACGCCATGCAGTGTGCAGCGATAAGCCCAAAATCTGAATTTTTTTTAAATCTTGCAATTCTAGTGCCTCGATAATCTCATGAGGCTTTAGAATTGTGATTTTAGCCAAGATTGTTCTCGCCAGAAAAAGTTGGTTTGCAGGGCTGTGAGAGAGGGAATTAGAAAAAAAGTGCATTTTTTTCTGCATTGGATTGAAGCCGGGAGTCTACGGAGCTGATACCCATTAATACCAGCACCAGAGACCCCTGGCATCAATCCGGCAAATAAAAGGCATTTACAGACTAACCGCTAAGGCAATGAAGGAGTTAACTACCAGTGCCAGGTTGATTGTGGGTAGCAGGGGTGGGTAAAGGTGGTAGTTGACCCATGGTAGCTGTTAAGGCCTTGCGGCGGGCTTGCGGGAGGAGTTTACCCATTCATTACCTTCACAGTTAATAATGCTATGGTATATAGTGGGTATAAAAACCCACCAAGGGCCAAATGCCACCTTCACCCATCCCCGTTAACCACAATAAACATTCAAAAACACAACAACCCTAATACCCACCTCCTCTACTCCCAACAGCTCCAGCTCCCTCTACACCTTCCCCCCCAACACATACAGTACAGTAATGGGCAAACTTACTATTATCCAGATATGGATAATAGCTCATTTGCCCATTTTAAATAAAACATTAGCCAGCCAGCATAAATAAGGTAAATACAACTTGCACTTACCCCACCCATTATGGGGTGCCGGTATCCCTATGCGTTTAAATGTCCTGCGTCACGTGATCGGGACATTTAAATGCATTAAAGATACTGGCACCCCATATATGGGCCTGTATCTTGTGAAGTAGGGGGCCCGACCTGAAATCAATGCAGTTCTGCTCCACAGACCCCCTGTTAATGAACACTAGTATTTAAATTTTTATTTAAACACTCCGATCTATGGCGAGATATGCTCAGGGAGAGGCGGCTCTCTCTGTACAGCTCGCAGCAGATCACACGACAAGAAATTTGAGAGAGGCTGAAATTAGATTTTCTGCCTCGCCGAGCGGTTTAGGCATTTTCCCGCCACACGGTTTGAGTTGGGTTCAGATTCTTTCCGAATACCGTGATAACTCAACTGACAAACGTTCAGCGGGAACATGCCAGACCTTGCGATGTAGCAACGAACAAATCAAGGCTACTAGAATAGGCCCCTTATTGTTTCCGGTACCGGGGCAAGCTGCAGGACTGCAACTGCTGTGGTGTGGGAGGATAATTTCTGTGTGGGTCTGATCAAGAAGCATGGAGACCCACCGCAGAGGGACCATGCACTATCTATGAAGCCGCAGCTTTAAGCCTTTTCAGCCGCAGCTCCAGAGACAGCAAGTCTAGATACCTCTGTATATGTTTTTGTGTGTGTCCATCTAACATATCATACAGTAGCATTTTGTGCTGGGGCTAACTGCAACCCCTTCAATTTCAATTGGTCTGGCTACAGATTGAAAAGCAATGCATTGCCAACCTGCTATGGAATCTCACTGAAGTTTTACTAAGCAACATATATTGCAGCAGCAATAAAATAAAATGAGCAGTTTTTAGAAATTCAAAACTGTGATTATAATAAGGTGTCCCCACAACAGTACATATGAGCAAGAGACCTAGAAATATTGAATGCTTGTATGAATAAATATAAGCACTTTTAATAGTTGTATACTGTAGTTACATAGTAGATGAGGTTAAAAAACGACATACGTCCATCAAGTTCAACCTATGCTAAATTTAGAGAACAGATACTTTATCCTATAACTATACTTACTTGTTAATCCAGAGTAAGGCAAACAAAAAAAACCAGATATGCAATGATATCTCATAAGTGGAAAATAAATTCCTTCCTGAATCCAAGAATTGGCAATCGGATTAATCCCTGGATCAACATCCTATACATGTATACTTATTTGGTATATCCCTGTATACCTATCCTTTCTAAAAAGATGTCCAACCTTTATTGAACAAATCTATTGTATCTGTCATCACAGTCTCCATGGGTAATGAGTTCCACATTTTAACTGCCTTTACTGTAAAGAACCCTTTCCTTTGTTGCTGGTGAAATCTCCTTTCCTCCAACCTAAAGGGATGGCCCCGAGTCCTTTGTACTGCCCGTGGGATGAATAGTTATTTTGAAAGCTCCTTATATTGTCCCGAATATATTTGTATATATTTATTAGGGTGTATCGAGAGAGGTACACAAAAAGAGTCCCTTTATAGGCGCACCGCAGACCGTTATAGAATAAATGTGGTCAGGGGTGAAAAATAAAAGTGTATGGTGCAATGTATTCATATTTTTATTTCAAACAAAGAAGGTGTGATAAAAACAGTATACAGTAGAGGCAACGTTTATTCTAACATTTGCCGTAAACTAGCCGGGTTACATTCTGGGTATGTGCTGGATATGTGCTGGGTATGTTCTGGGCTAGTTTGAGGCACGTTTAAGGCATTTCTGCATTGACTAACGACCCATAGGATTAACACAGCAGGGATCCCTGGCAGTCCAATTCAGTTTGAATGGGACTGCCAGGGACCCCCGCTGTTAATCTGATAGGCCATTAATCAATGCAAAAATGCTGGGGCTAGTTTAAGGAAATGTATTCAGAATGTACCTGGGTGTACCTGGGTCTTTTGGGGAATTGCCACTGGTTTTTGTTAGAATAATTGCTGCCTCTACTGTATGTTTATTCTACTTAATATACTGTGTTAAAATAGACCATAAACAGGTCTAGAGAGTCTACTGTAAGCCCCCAGTAGGCATAAGTATCAGGTGGTACTAGCTTCTGCTGAGTTATAGTGAATCACTGTAGTGACTATGAAATGATTCATGCATCTATGTTCGTTCAAAGGTAGTGTGGAGCACACGGTGAGTACTATATAAGTAAAATGGATATCTGTTGACGTTGGATCTACAGTAAAGCCTCACTCTGACCTCTAAGTGGCTCAAAAAACCCAGATGTGGTGAAAGTGTGTGGATAGACACTGTTGTTATGATGGTACAGTGAAATGGGCACTGTTGTTAACGTATGTACTCATGGTCATCCACATGTTACTGGGGTTCACTGCGCCTGTCTGGTGGCACGTGTAGGGGTTATTGGCTACCCACTGAGTCTGGCCAGGTCGGTATGATTTGTTTATAGAGTGGTGTTGCCAAACAGAGCTTCACATAGAAGAGGAGGTGGGTATGAGGGTATGATATAGTTTGAGGTGTGGTCTTTGCCGATAAAGTCTACTCACAATTCCCTGTAGCCGCAAACTTTGTTGACTCACTGTAACACTGCTAAATCAGCATTCCACTTTTCGTATGCATCTATTACTTGATACACCCATTTAAAGAGGTGTCTGCCCTGCCCTAGGCAGCACTACTTTATGATCATTATACACTTTGCTAAACCGCAAACGGATTATTTTCACTCTTTGTATCCTCAGCTTTAGTATCGGAGCAACACCGAGTGGGAATACAGAACATCACCTGGAACTGCCCCCGGTCACTGCTCTATATACTAACCCACACATTTACCTACTCCGGTTCTAAATTGAGCCCTGCCTGTACTCGCCGATGCGCCCTGATATGCCCGGTCATTGACCCACTCCAGCAATACATCTGTCCTGCTGTCAACGGGGCCCCGTACGTACCCTCTGGTATACAACACTGCCTAGCTGTAAGAAATTCAATAGACGCAACCAGCATGTCAATCAAGTGAATACCGAGTATGATGGCTAATCATCTTAGCCACTAACAGTATCTTCACTTACCTAGTAAGTTCAGATCTTGAACACAAGTACCTGTACACGGGGTCCGTGGATACTTATCAATGGGCACTAGGAGACACATGACTAATAGCCCGTGCACTTCACCGCAAATTATGGACCACATAGCAGGGTCCATTTAGACTCCGCAAGCAAACTTGGCCACCCTGTTCCCAATAGAAACCTGGTAACACTCTCTGGCACGACATTGCTCAAACCATACTCACCATCAAGTGCCACAAGCAGTACCATTTGCTCTCTATAGAGACCATCAGAGTCTCAATATACACCCGTCAACTCACAGTGAAGCTGACATATGTGCAGTCATAATCATTAACTAAAACATTGATCTGAGCATATGAGAACATCTTAGAGTGCCACAAGCAGCACCAGTTGCTTTCTACCAAGGGGCACTAGGAGACACATGACTAATAGCCCATGCACTTCACCGCATAGCACGGACCACTAAGCAGGATCCATCTAGACTCTGCAACTAAATTTGGCCCCCCTCTTCCCAATAGGAACCCGATAACACTCTCTGGCACGACATTGTTTAAACCATACTCATCACCAAGTGCCACAAGCACTACCATCTGCTCTCTATAGAGACCACCAGAGTCTCAATATACACCCGTCAACTCACAGTGAAGCTGACGCATGCTCAGTCAGAATCCCTAACTAAAACATTGATCTGAGCATGTGAGAACAGCATTAACTTCAAAGTTAAAACTATACCCACCTTCGAGTGCCACAAGCCGCACCAGTTGCTTCCTATAGAGACCATCAGAGTCTCACGATACATCTGGCAACTCACAGCGAAGTTGACGCATGTGCAGTTAGAATCCCTAACTAAAATATCGATCTGTGCATATGAGAACAGCATTAATTTCAAAGCAGTTTGTGTGTGGGTTTCAACAAATCAACCTGTCAAATACATCAAATTGACACAAGAGGATACTAATATATTTCATTTTTAAGAGGTGTTTAAAATACAATTTACTCCTAGACCATACCTCAAACTATTTCATACCCTCATACCCACCTCCTCCTCTATGTGAAGCTCTGTTTGGCAACACCACTCTATAAACAAATCATACCGACCTGGCCAGACTCAGTGGGTAGCCAATAACCCCTACAAGTGCCACCAGACAGGCGCAGTGAACCCCAGTAACATGTGGGTGACCATGAGTACATACGTTAACAACAGTGTCCATTTCACTGTACCGTCATAACCACAGTATCTATCCACACACTTTCACCACATCTGGGTTTTTTGAGCCACTTAGAGGTCAGAGTGGGGCTTTAGATCCAACGTCAACAGATATCCATTTTACTGATGAGTACTCACCGTGTGCTCCACACTACCTTTGAATGAACATAGATGCATGAATCATTTCATAGTCACTACAGTGATTCACTATAACTCAGCAGAAGCTAGTACCACCTGATACTTATTCCTACTGGGGGCCTACAGTAGACTCTCTAGACCTGTTTATGGTCTATTTTAACACAGTATAATAAGTAGAATAAACATATACTGTTTTTATCACACCTTCTTTGTTTGAAATAAAAATACGAATACATTGCACCATACACTTTTATTTTTCTCCCCTGACCACATTTATTCTATAACGGTCTGCGGTACGCCTACAAAGGGACTCTTTTTGTGTACCTCTCTCGATACACCCGTATAAATCTATCGATTTACTCCCTAGGCAGCACGCCTCCACCATCAAGGGGTCAGAGCGAGGTTCCTATCTATAGTTGTCTATATTTGTATATAGTTATCATATCCCCTCTTACACGCCTCTTTCCTAATGTAAATAAATCTAATTTAGCTAGTCTCTCCTCATAAGTTAGATTGGCCATCCCTTTTATTCATTTGGTAGCTCTTCTCTGTACTCTCTCTAGTTCCATAATGTCTTTTCTAAGGAGTGGTGCTCAAAATTGTACTCCATATTCAAGGTGTGGTCTTACTAATGCTTTGTAAAGGGACATAATTATGTCTACTTCCCTTCCATCCATTGCCCGTTTAATGCAAGAAGATCGTGTTTGCCTTTGCAGCTACCGCATGACTTTGGGCTCTATTGCTAAGCCTGCTGTCTACAAGCACTCCTAAATCCTTCTCCATCAAGGATTCCCCCTATGTATCCCCATTTAATTTGTAAGTCGCCTGTTTATTCTTGCATCCCAAATGCATAACTTTACATTTATCTGTATTAAACCTCATTTGCCATTTACCTGCCCACATTTCCAGTCTCTCCAAGTCCTTCTGAAGAGAAATTAAATCCTGCTCTGATTCTATTACCTTACACAATTTAGTATCAACAGCAAAGATGGAGACTTTGCTCTCAATGCCAACCTCAAGGTCATTAATAAACAAGTTAAAAAGCAGGGGTCTCAGTAATGATCCCAGAGGTACTCCACTCGCTCACCCTGTCTATCTCTCACCCACTCACCCTTCTCTGTCTGTCAGTTGTTTTACTGGCCATACACTTCTTTTTTTTTTTTCAACTTCAAATTTTTTATTGGGTCATACAGCTTATACATTATAACACAGACCATTGTGTAACATCCTTATGCCCACAGGTATTTCCCCCCCGGCTCTCACAACCGAGGGTTATCATTGATCACATTTAAAACTGGACAGACAACATTTACTCACAGGACTCGACTAACCTGACTGACATAACCAAGACAAGACAACATCGGGTAAATACATAAAAAAGGTGGGGTGGGGGGAGGGGATGCATCGGATAGCTCCTGGGTCGGTAGTCATCAGCCTAATTGGTTGTTGCTCTCCGGGCGCCGCCTGCGTGAAATCTTATGCGCCGTTCTTGGTATTGGGGTGGGTCCTACCCTTCTCGTATCTTAGTCAACGTATGTCCTGCTCTATCACCAGAGAACGCATCTACCGTTATTATTGCAAAATTGTGCTGGTATCTAACCCGGGGATGTCTGTTTGGGCGATCCATGGTGCCCATACTTTTAAGAAATTGTGGCCAGTGTCGTTGACCCAGCTCGTCAACTGTTCCATCTGGCAGACGTGCCAAATTCTATTTCGAATTCTGGGGATTATTGGTAAATCTTGCTGTTTCCACACCGCTGCGATCTCACACCTGGTGGCGGTCGCAAAGTGTGCAACCAATTTGTGTGCCAACTTTGGCAGTCCCTGGACCCGTCTGCCCAATAGGAACAGCCACGGGTCCAGGGGGATCTCTAAGTTGAGAATCCTTTGTGTCCAACCTCTAATGTCCTCCCAAATCGGGACCACCTTAGGGCAGGACCACAGCATGTGGAGTACGTCAGCTACCTCCCCGCACTGCTTTGGGCAGAGCGGGGAGTATCCACCGACAAATTTAGACAGTTTTAATGGGGTGTGGTACCAGCGCATCAGTACCTTATATGCGTTCTCTTTTAATGTTGAGCAGATGGAGCTTTTGGCTGCTGCTTGTAGAAGGAGTGCCCAGTCTTCGTCCTCTAAAGTCTCTCCTAGATCTGTCTCCCATTTTGTCATGTAGTTCAGTCGGGGGTCTTCGGGTCCTTCTGGACAGACTACTTCCCTGTACATTCTAGAGCTAAGTCCCCTTATGTCTGTATCTCTAGAACACAGCTGCTCGAAATTGGTCCTTGCAGGTCGAATTGGGAATTTATTGTAAAATGCTCTGATCTGGAGGTAATGAAATAGTTCGGTTTTTGGTAAGCCTTTCTCTGATTTGATTTGTGTAAAGGTTTTAATGAATTTACTCCCCTCCAGATCTTTCAGTCGCTTACATCTCGACTGTGTCCAGATTATGAAGTGGTGATCGCCGGCCATCCCCAGAGCGAAATCTGGATTGTTCAATAGCAGGGTCATTAAGGAATGTTTGGTTGTCAGGTTATGTTTAAATTTGGTATTCCCCCATAACGCCAAAGAGTTCGCCATAGCCCGCAGCAGCATCCCCACTGTGTTTTTTTCTACTGGATGTCTCTGGATTCTGGATCCTTTCTGGCTTGCACGCCGGCAGAAAAAACCTGGAGATGACGTGAGTGGGGCTTATTGGCTTAGACTGTTATAGTCGGGTTTGACTGCAAAAAAGTCAACATTATACCTACATGTCTTTATTCTGCCTACCCACTCCTATTGGTATCTCCAGGGGTTATTAATATTTATGCCTTTGGATGGAGTTGCTGCGGGTTTGAGCCCCCCAATTCCTTCACCTGTCTAGCTTCCCCATATCTGGGGGTAGCTCACCACGGTTGACTTCTCAATCTACAAGCAAGTTCATTTGTGAGCAGGTGTGTGAACCAGTCCCCTTTTTTTCACTATTAGTGCATGGTTTTTTCTCCTGGGATTATTCGAAAATAGTGGTGTATCAATATTTCTTTAAGCATTATGGCTGAAATGGAGGATGTAGAGACAATTGAAGAGGAATCAGCAATGTATGCCCTGAACTGCTGTGATGATTCTGTTAGAAAAAAGAGGGCACAACAAGTCTTTGAACGGGTAGTAGATGCTGACACTAAGGACATTTCAGATCTTAAAACACATTTTCAGCGACTGGAGAGACTTTTAATTCTGAATATTAGAGCCTGATGGGACATCATCTCCCTGGAGAATTATACACTAAAAAAAAGGATCCCCAGGGGTTTGCGGGTTAAAAAAGTCCCAACATTTGGGTTTACAACTCCCCAGTTTGAACAGCAATGGGTTCAGACTCTGGACCAGTGCAGTTTCAAACTTATGGAACTTATTATGGAACAAAAAGTAAATGAACGGAAAAACCTGCAAACACAAATTAAGGATCTCCAGTCACAGTTACAGAAATTTAAAGATCTAGAGGGTTTTAAGAATTATCACAGGATACTGTCAGAAACCGTGTTGAAAGCTGAGGAAGATATTACAGCAAAAAAACAAGTCAAATATGACAGGGACCGCGCCGACTACGAAAAGAAACAAGTGTACAGTTGGCAGCGTGTTAACCCCAATAGAGAGAGAGGGAATCAGGGCCCCCAAAGGATGAATCAACAGAGGGACAAAGTGATGCGGTCAACCCCGCGTAAATCCATATTGAAATCAAAGAATAGTGATCAAACCAGTGGAGATTCGGATTTCTCTGATGTTGACAACCTCTCGCACTCAGTCTCCTTTTTCCAGACAGAAAGATCCAGACAGTATCCAGATGGCCCAGATGAATCCTCCAGATCAAGACCAACAGGAGCGGATCACGCAAGAAGTTATCATGACGGTGGTCCGGATCACCAATCTTCCTCCAGACAGCAACAGCAGCAAAAAAACTTCCCTCTCTTCCAGAAAAATCAAAAAGAACCCGAAGAGGAAAGAAGAAGAGAGGGCGGCAGATGGCCAGCCAAAAGGAAGAAGTGAGTAATAACCAAGAAATAGATGTTATTAATATATCTGGGGAAGATTTATCATCTGCGGAAATATCACTCTTACAAAAAGGGCTTAAGTATGCACCTACAATGGACTTTGACCTGTTTAACACTGCTATAGATGTTTACAAATTCGTGAGGAAACTGACTTTAAAATCATTTTTCAAAAAACGTGCACAGTCCTCATGGCAGCAGGACAATACACTACCGACACACTTTATTGAAGTGTGGTCGGTACCGCAAGCCGGGAAATCTCCCGGCTTGCTAGTGGCCGCCCCTCGGCGTGCCGCGCGTCATAGACGCGCGGTCACGCGTCATCGGGAGCGTGCGCCCGCTGCACGCGTGTCCAGGGGCTCCCCGAGGGAGCCCTGGTGTCCCGCGATCGCGGGACAGCGGCAGGGGGTTCCGGGGGACCCGGCGGACCCGGCAGCGGTAGGGAGAGCGCCCCGATCGGAGGGCGCTCTTCCGCTGCTTCAGCGTGCGCCCGTCACACTCGGGCGCGCGCCAGGCTACTGCTGCGGCACAGAACGGGCAAATGCTCGAATAAACTGTGCCGCAGCAGTAGGTCATTGGATGTTACAGAGGAGGTTGATCCATCTGGTGTACCACCTACACCCCACCCAAATGTTGCAGAGGCGCCACCAAGTGATCCAGCTGCCTCCATTCCAACCTTCAGAGAGGCATGTGACCTCCAAGACATTTTGGACCTTGAAGAACTACTAGAGGATAATGAGGTCTTATCTGAGCAATTTAACCTCCCAGAATTTAGCACCTGGAGGTCTAACCTTAAGAAAGGTTCATTATTTGATCCTCAGTTCTCCAAGGGCCCCTTCTTGACCACTTTTGAGAACTTGGTCATTAGGGATCTGCGCATTCTGTCAGAAGGTTATTCCATTAATACAGGCAAGCATAATTTAAACTTTGAGGAAAAGCAGGCACTTTTTTCTTTACAGAAAAACACTAAAATTGTTATAAAGAATGCTGACAAGGGAGGAGCGGTGGTGGTGCAGAGTAGGGCTTGCTACCTCAAGGAGGCCTATAGGCAACTTCGGGATGCGACAACCTACTCTGCACTACCAGATGACCCTACAGCAAGGTTTTTGAAGTCATACAAAGAATTATTAGAACTAGGGGTTATTACACAAGTATTAAATTTAGCTGAAAGTGCATTCCTGTGGAACCCTAACCCCACCATTCCAGTGTTTTACCATCTCCCAAAGGTCCATAAGACATTGGTCGACCCTCCGGGCAGACCAATCATTTTGTCTATTGGATCTTTGGGAGATGGCTTATCAAAATATATAGATCAGTACTTGCAGCCCTATGTTAGGGATCTACCCTCTTTCCTGCTGGACTCAGGGGATATCATCACAAAGCTAAAAGATGTAATATGGAACCCACAATGTATGTGGGTGTCCATGGACGTTACGTCCCTTTATTCAGTTATTAGACATGACCAGGGGGTGGCAGCGGTCGATCATTTCATCGGAGGTCCAGATAGTAATCAATTCAACACAGCATTTATCTTAGATGCCATAAAATTCTTATTAACGCACAATTATTTTTTATTTGACAGCACTTTTTATTTACAACAAAGGGGCACAGCAATGGGCACGAGCTTTGCACCGGTGTACGCGAACTTGTTTATGGGGTGGTGGGAGTCACTGTTTATTTTTTCAAGCACAAATCCATTTCGTAAACACATCACATTGTAAGGAATCCACTACTGGCTTTGACTTTTGCCTTGCAGACCTGTGCAGTTGCAGGCTTCCTCTGGCAATCTATGGCACAGGTGCTGCCTCTCATTGCAGCTTCTGCCCTGTGCTACTTCATTGGAGGAATTCTCACACACCCTCCTCCTGTGATTGGATCTCCGCCCTTTATATTCTAGGCGTTGGCTCTGAACCAGCGCCGAGCATAGCTATTCCTACCTCTATGTTACTGTCTCTGCCACAAACCACCCCAGGCCTCTCTCCTAGCGTTCTTACCTTCCAAGTTCCTGAGTATCCAGAGGCCTGGTCCTGGACGTCTGTGCTGAAGCGTTGTTGCCAGCACTGGCCTGCTGCTATCTCCTTGCAGTGGCCTACCCTGGACGTCTGTGCTGAAGTGTTGATGCCAGCACTGGTAACTGCTGCATTCTCTCCTAGCAGTAGCTACCCTTCCTGTCCTGTGGCCTGCTGCTATCTCCTTGCAGTGGCCTACCCCGGACGTCTGTGCTGAAGCGTTGATGCCAGCACTGGTACTGCTGCATTCTCTCCTAGCAGTAGCTACCCTTCCTGTCCTGTGGCCTGCCGCTATTCTCCTGTAGTGGCCTATCCTGGACGTCTGTGCTGAAGCGTTGATGCCAGCACTGGTACTGCTGCATTCCCTCCTAGCAGTAGCTACCCTTCCTTTCCTGCGGCCTGCTGCTATCTCCTTGCAGTGGCCTGCCCTGGACGTCTGTGCTGAAGCGTTGATGCCAGCACTGGCCTGCTGCTATTCTCCTGCAGTGGCCTACCCGGGACGTCTGTGCTGAAGCGTGTTGCCAGCACCGGTACCTGCTGCATTCCCTCCTAGCAGTGGCTACCCTTCCTTTCCTGCGGCTTGCTGCGATCCTCTTGCAGTGACCTGCCTTGGACTTCTGCGCTGAAGCGTTGGTTCTTCCCGACGCTGCCCTGCGGTGAACTTCGGCCAGCCTGCTGTCTCCTCCTGCTGAGATCGGCGTCATGGGCCGAGGCCGCTCCTCGCGCAGAAGCCACCCCCGCGCTCACGCTCCTAAGCTGAAGCGGGGCACTCCTGATTTCCTGTTGCCGAACTCCTGCTTCATTAACGACGATGCTGCCTTCTCCAATCCTGACCCTGCGATGTACGACTATGAACTGCGCACTCCGGATCAGTCTGCGTGGACTCAGGTCGGTGATTATATAACCCCACCTCAGCCCCGCGGTCCGGTCCCGGTTTGTGGCGAGCATCGGCGTAACAGTATGCTCGGCCCGTTAAAACCGGACCGCGCCGTGGCGGGGGATGGCAATTTTCCAACTGAAGTTATGTCCCGTCCTGCGTATCAGTCCCACTATGAAGGACAGTATTTGTGTGAAGTAATACCCCTGATGGATGAAATGTTTACCTATGAAGGTTTAACCCCTTTGCAAAGACAATGCCGTTGTGATCTCTTTATTAAGGCTTACTGTATCCTGAGCTTAAAACAGTCTCTAGCCGAATGTATTCGCTCCCCTGATTCCCCTTTAACCTGGGATAATGTGAACCCTATGGAACTGGCCGACGCCCAAGAGGCAATCTATGCCCTGGCCTCATCACTGGACATTCATCTAGTAGAACAGAGCGCCCTCCTCATGTTGGCTCAGTCTCAAGATACACTCCATGTATTTTCCTCAACACTAGACACTCACATAATAGAACAGGATCCCCTCCTTGCCAGCTATGCTGCTGCTTGGCAGATTCTCTGTGCTACCAGTCCTGTTACTAAACCTGTGGGGTTACCTCTCTCTCCTAAGAATGGTCAAACCATTTCTCTGTCGCTGCCCGCTAAGGAAGAAGCTGCCACGCTCCCTAATCCTGAGTTAACCTCCCTAAGTTCTGTCCCTGAGGTTATTTCGGTCTTAACCCCTGCTAGTCAGGCTTATGCGTTCCCCACTGTAAATCCCTGCAGTACCCAGGTCAGTGTGTCTTCCCTAGCACCAGAGAATGAATCCTGTTTGCCCTCTTTTCCTAAACCAAAAATTCTAAGCTCTGTTTCCGAGGTTTTTTCTGTATTAACCCCTGCTAGTCTGCTCTGTGAGGTTCCTACTGCTAACCCTAGTATTCTGCAGTCTAATGATAGGTTCCTAGGGCAAGAGGCAGAACCCCCTATGACCCCACTCTCGGAGACTAGCTTCTATTTCTCTGATTCTCAGGTACAGAGTAATTTAACCCTTGGGGTTTTTCCTATGTTAACCCCTGCAGGTCAGCCCTGTGAACCTTCCTTGGTAGATCCCTTTAGTTCGTCAGTCAGGGACACCTCCTTAGCCTCAGAGGATCAACCCCTTTTGTCCTCTGACTCGGCTAAAATTCTCGGGGCTATGCCCCCTGAACTTTCGGCAATAATACTGGCTCCAGTAAAAAGTATTCTGGAGCCGTTTGTTTCTCTAAACCTGTTCGCAGAATCCCTACTCCTAGGTATTTCACTCACCCCGTCTGCCACTCAGAGAGCTGAGACCCCTGCTTCTGAGCATAGACCCCTTTTCGTGGAATCTGTTGTCGTTTCTGAAGTCCCAGACACTCTTTCCCAAATACCCACTTCAGAGGCCAGCACAGTCGTGGTTGCCCCACTTGCACTGTCTGAGTTCTCCTTTTCCCAAATCCTAGGGTTTAAAGCGAACAGTACATATTATTCTCCTTTCCAAGTGACCCCTTCTGAGATCAGCGTATCTGCTGTTGCTCCCTCAGTACCATTAAAGTTAGGGCCCTTCTTTTTGAATGATCAGGCTTTCAAGTTTGAGACTCCCTTTATCCCTGACTTTGTAAAACTGCAGTCCCTTCTCATTGTAGTTAAAAGTTCTCCAGCAGCCGCTGAGTTAAGCTTTGCCGCTGCCAAATCTTCTGTTATAGAAGCAACCTTGCCTAGCTTACTTCTGTCTGCCCTATCTGTGATGCCTATCACCTTTACTAAAATTTCTGTTTTGCAAGGTATTTCTCCT
Organism: Ascaphus truei; assembly: GCF_040206685.1. Lineage (NCBI taxonomy): Eukaryota > Metazoa > Chordata > Amphibia > Anura > Ascaphidae > Ascaphus > Ascaphus truei. The sequence continues at coordinate 2,969,161 of NC_134498.1, forward strand.
AGTAAATCTGTGATACCTGCCATTCCTTTAATCAGTTCCAAAACCCCTGTCACTAAGTCTCCCATGGAGTCTGATGCCCTCACTAGGGATTCTCAGGGACCCAATTCTGTAACAAGCAAGATGTCCCTTGTGTCTGTTGGAGAGTTTACCCCAGTTTCTCTCACGGATCATGCCACAGCCTCCGGGATGATTAAAAATGACTTTAAGTCTGGGATGCCCATTCCTGTAATAATACTGTTTCACGCTGATTCGCCCACAGTATTCGGGGTATCCACTACTGACTGTATGTCTACTACCACGAACTCAGGGGTATCGCATTTGGAACGTTCCCTTTTTTCAGAAGATCCCGTCTTTAAAATGGACTTATTTTTCTCTGTGTCTTCCACAATACTTGGGGTACTTGCTATTGACTGTCCTGTCCCAAAACTAGGGTTACCTCTCAAAAAGGTGCCTGGAGCTACCGATGTTAAAGACCCTATGTTTAAAACAGTAACAATTTGCATTGCTTCTCCCACAGTATCATGTGAGACCTGGGTACCTGGGACCTCCACTCCGAAGCCAAGCTCTAGTTCTCTGTCTTCTTTCTCTGTGTTGGAGGCACCCAGCTTTAACCCCAAGACTTTTTTCCCTAAGGTTGATGCACCGCTTAACCGCCTGCCTTGTTTTTTGGATAAAATCTGTTTTCTCACCTTTCAAACAGACTCCTTACTCGCAGGTCTCTGTGCGGTGCCCAAAGTGCCCAATCTGTATGGCAATTGGCCTCTCTCTAAGACGAAGACACCCTTACTGGACCTCGTCGCTTTACCTGAAGCGTCCGTTCCTGTTCTCTATGGGTCCACTATGGGTATAGACATGCTTATTATGTCCTTCGCCAAGGCCACAATTTCGGATTTGATTCTCTCTAAAGATCACAAACCAAAGGAAGCGGATCCTTCTTCAACTGCCAGTACCATGAGTTGCATACACACTGCTACAGACTCTCGCAAATTGCTTGGGATAGCAACCCTGCTTGGTATCAAAAGTACCGCTGCAATAGTGTGTAGTGAACCCTCCCGCCCCATTCCCTTGCTAACAACCACCCGGAATTCCTTGGAAGCTAAAGACTCTCGCAACTTCCTCCGTGCTGATTTCACCAAAGACATTGCCTTCTCTGAAGGTCCCTCTGCCATTTTTGTCCAACAATCTGTGTCCTGTGTCCCATACTCTTGGACTATTACTATGCACCGGACACCTGGCTACTGTCCTTCCGATGTTCCCATTCCGGAGCCCTCAGGTCCCATTGTCCATGTACCAAGAACTGCAGTACCACCGCTGTCTTTCATGGCACTCGCCAATGTACATCTGGATTGTGGACCTAATTCTCGCCGGAGACACTTCAGGAACAACTCAATGTCTCCCAGACCTATGAATGGTTCTGTTCACCCAGGCTTCTCACCCAGTGGTGGGGGTACTGTAAGGAATCCCAACAAACTATGGGCTTTCAACGCCATCTCTCGCCTAAGGAGGTTTAGGAACAATTCCATGTCCCCCAAATCTGTGATGGATCTTGTTCGTCCGGAGGTCTCACCTGAAGGGGGGGGTACTGTAAGGAATCCACTACTGGCTTTGACTTTTGCCTTGCAGACCTGTGCAGTTGCAGGCTTCCTCTGGCAATCTATGGCACAGGTGCTGCCTCTCATTGCAGCTTCTGCCCTGTGCTACTTCATTGGAGGAATTCTCACACACCCTCCTCCTGTGATTGGATCTCCGCCCTTTATATTCTAGGCGTTGGCTCTGAACCAGCGCCGAGCATAGCTATTCCTACCTCTGTTACTGTCTCTGCCACAAACCACCCCAGGCCTCTCTCCTAGCGTTCTTACCTTCCAAGTTCCTGAGTATCCAGAGGCCTGGTCCTGGACGTCTGTGCTGAAGCGTTGTTGCCAGCACTGGCCTGTTGCTATCTCCTTGCAGTGGCCTACCCTGGACGTCTGTGCTGAAGCGTTGATGCCAGCACTGGTAACTGCTGCATTCTCTCCTAGCAGTAGCGACCCTTCCTGTCCTGTGGCCTGCTGCTATCTCCTTGCAGTGGCCTACCCCGGACGTCTGTGCTGAAGCGTTGATGCCAGCACTGGTACTGCTGCATTCTCTCCTAGCAGTAGCTACCCTTCCTGTCCTGTGGCCTGCCGCTATTCTCCTGTAGTGGCCTATCCTGGACGTCTGTGCTGAAGCGTTGATGCCAGCACTGGTACTGCTGCATTCCCTCCTAGCAGTAGCTACCCTTCCTTTCCTGCGGCCTGCTGCTATCTCCTTGCAGTGGCCTGCCCTGGACGTCTGTGCTGAAGCGTTGATGCCAGCACTGGCCTGCTGCTATTCTCCTGCAGTGGCCTACCCGGGACGTCTGTGCTGAAGCGTGTTGCCAGCACCGGTACCTGCTGCATTCCCTCCTAGCAGTGGCTACCCTTCCTTTCCTGCGGCTTGCTGTGATCCTCTTGCAGTGACCTGCCTTGGACTTCTGCGCTGAAGCGTTGGTTCTTCCCGACGCTGCCCTGCGGTGAACTTCGGCCAGCCTGCTGTCTCCTCCTGCTGAGATCGGCGTCATGGGCCGAGGCCGCTCCTCGCGCAGAAGCCACCCCCGCGCTCACGCTCCTAAGCTGAAGCGGGGCACTCCTGATTTCCTGTTGCCGAACTCCTGCTTCATTAACGACGATGCTGCCTTCTCCAATCCTGACCCTGCGATGTACGACTATGAACTGCGCACTCCGGATCAGTCTGCGTGGACTCAGGTCGGTGATTATATAACCCCACCTCAGCCCCGCGGTCCGGTCCCGGTTTGTGGCGAGCATCGGCGTAACACACATTTTGCAAAAGGTTTATCGATGACCTGATTATGGTTTGGGAAGGGGATCTAGACACTCTGCACAATTTCTTCAAATATATTAATTTTAATCACCTTAACCTAGTGTTCACGTATTATTTTAACACACAGCACATTGACTATCTGGACCTCCGTTTGTTTATTGATATTAAAGGCCAAATCCAAACGGAAACATTCAGGAAACCGAACGCCAGGAATATGCTATTACGAGCTGACAGCTGCCACCCTCCTGCGGTCATTAGGGGTATCCCCAAGGGCCAGTTCCTCAGACTGAGGAGGAATTGCTCCACTGAGGAGGCTTTTTCTCGTCAGTCTGAGGAACTATGCCTTCGTTTCCATCAGAGGGGCTATAATATGGATGACCTGATTGATACCTCCAAAGAAATTGCACTGACAAATAGAGAGGATTTATTTAAAAAGACCAAGGGTGATCCTGACAAGGATAGAATAACATTGAGACATAATAAAAAAGACACTGGGTTTTCGAAAGGAGATGTTCCACTCATGATTACACAATACACCAGATGTAGTCATAAAGTACAAAACATTATACACAAACATTGGAGTATTCTCCAAATGGATAGCAGCCTTAAGGAATGCGTTAAACAAGGCCCCCGTTTTGTCTACCGTAAGGCAAAAACCATCGCAAGCTATGTGTCGCCCAGTTATGTTGCATCCTCCACCCTATCTACCAGAAAATTTGTAACCAAGGGCTCATACAGATGTGGAGGCTGCAAGATCTGCCAATTTGTGACTCCCTCACAATGCTTTAGGGGTTTAAATTCTAAACAAGAATTTCGTATAAAATCATTTATAAATTGTGATACTAACAACGTAGTATACCTCTTAACATGTGGGTGTGGGATAAACTACGTGGGTAGGACAATTAGACCGCTAAAGAACAGAATCCTTGAACATATTAGGTTAATCAGAAAAGGAGACACTTCTCACCCGGTCTCAAAACATTTTTCACAATGCCCAAAAGGGAGCCTAAATGGGCTAAAAGTTCAAGGTATTGAACAGATTTTTCTAAATGAAAGGGGAGGTGATTCACTCAACCTTCTGGACCGCAGGGAGGCATATTGGATATTTATGCTTCAGACTAGAACCCCCCTACGGTCTGAATGTAGAGTGGAATCTGAGTCATTTTCTTAAATAATTAAATAAAAACTCTCTATAACTGTAAATGCTGTAAAATTACAATATTAATACTTATCCTATTGTCATTTTTTGACATAATAATGAGATCTTCACGCAGATGTAAAACAAAAATTGCATGAATTATCCCATTACTTAGCACTACGTTTTTGACACTATTTTGTGTCAGTCTCTTTAATATATTGTGTCTTGTACTAGACCCGGACATACGGGTTGAGCCCTTACAATAGAGGTGGCATTGCCACAGATCAATACCTGAGCCTATTGTTTAGGGCTGTCATAGTGATTACCTTTAAGAGCCATTGATTAATCTAAGGTCATGATTTGTAATAGATAATTGTGTAATCGCAGGAATAGCATAACTGATTCCTCTTCTCCTTTGGAAGACTCAGAAAAACAAGACACTATATTCAAGTCTTGCTGATCTGATTCATTTTGTTTTTAATCAATTTCATATTTGTATGTAAATTTTGCCAGCATTTGTGCTGATAAGGATCTTAGATCCTTGATATGTATTCACTTGTATGTCTTTGTTTAAGTGGGATCTGACTTTAGAATGGGCACCATTTCCAATAGGAGCTTAAAAGGATTTTGTTTACTTTATTTTTTAGCCTGCTCCTATTGTGACTTCAGTTAACACAAATTTTTCTCTCTGCCTGTCCCTTCCAGCTCACAATGTGGCCGTGCGGGGCTCCGTGTGATTGGAGCTGTTCCGTCTGCCCCACACAGTCATTGGTGGCGCAGCGGTGAGCTTCAGCCAATCGGAGCACTTCGTGACGTCACTCGGGGCGGGAGAGGAGGCTGAGAGCAAGGGAATAGCCTCTTGCCTTCACGGAGCACTATGAGCATGCGCGGTCGTCATTTGGGGGCGGTATTTACCCACAATCCCATGGGTTGTTGGAGTGACGCTCCGTGTGACGTCACGCGCATGCGCGGTGGGTCCGCAACGCAATTATCCACAGATTTTTGTAATTTAATCATTAAACATCAGATATATAAGGTGCCCAGTCTAAACATATCCCATACTCCTTGATAAAAGACCTGTTGGTCTGAAACGCATACTGCACCGACACACTTTATTCGAGCAAATACCCAGTATGTACCTGGCAGATACCTGGAATGCGCCGCTCCTCACCTCTGACAAGCCCCGTTGCGTTTGCCTTCCCAGCCTGGGTTCATGCCTGGCTGACGGGCGGCTAATCTGTTAAATGATAATGATAAGGATTTAATAGGCTGCAATGCTTCGCGTGTCTACCAGATGGCATAAATTCATGAATTGTAATGCAGTATATATATATACTGTGCAGTATTGCAGCCAGTGGGAATAAAATGCTTAAATCCCTGCATGGAAAATACCTCAATGCACTCGGGCAGAAAACAGTCACAAACCTCAATACACCCGGGTATACCCGAATTCGTGGGACTAGCCAAGCTCGAATAAAGTGTGTCGCCAGTGTAGGAGGTCCCTGTCTGTGTCCCCCAAGGGGGTGAATTTGTCTCTCACCATGCTGCAATAAAGAAAAGTTTTTTTACTCCACACCTGGCTCCCTGGCTGTGCGCCACTCGTTTTTTTTACACATCGTTTTGTTAGCCAGATTATGTTGTGCAGCTCCACTGGTGCACAACAGTCTCTCTCCAATGCCACCCACCTCCGCAGTGACGGGTCTGAATGCCACTGGATAATTTGGCATAATTGCGCTGCTTTGTAAAACGCCATAAAGCAAAGTACCGCCAATCCTCCCCTAATCGTTGGCCTTGTTAGTATGCCTTTCGCGATTCGCGGGCTCTTGTTGTGCCATATAAATTTCATGATTCTGGCCTGTAAGGCGAGGATGTCAGCCCGCACCAAGGGTACAGGGAGGGCCTGGAACAGATAAAGCACCTTTGGCAGGAGATTCATCTTAATGCAATAAATTCTTCCGAACCAGGAAATGCTATATCCCGCCCATACCCTGAGATCCTCCCTTAGAGTCCGAAACAGTTTGGGGTAATTGGCTATATATAGGGAATTATAGTCTTTCGTAATGTATATTCCCAGATATTTGATAGAGGAGGCTTGCCACTTGAAGTTGAAATTTAGTTCGATCAATTTCTCTACTGGTTTTGGAAGGTTTAGGTTGAGGGCTTCAGATTTGGTCTGGTTAATTTTAAACCCCGAAATTTGATTGAATCTTCCAGGATCTCAAAGACATTGGGCAGGGAGGTAAGAGGTTTTGACAGTGTCAGGATGACGTCATCTGCATATAGCGCCACTTTGTGGGACTGGTCCCCTACCTCTATCCCTGCTACATCTGGGTTTGGGCGGATGTGCGCCGCCAGGGGTTCTATGCATAGGGAAAACAGCAACGGGGACAGGGGACCTGTCGCGTCCCACTACAAATCTGGAATTGGTCTGAGGGGTAGCCCTGATGGCGCACCCTCGCCGTGGGGCCATGATACAAGGCCAGGATGGCCTCTAGTATGCGTCTTCAAAACCAAATGCCCTCAGTGTTGCACTCAGATAGGTCCAGTCTATCCTACCGAAGGCTTTCTCTGCATCCAAACTTAGTAACATAGACGGGATCTTCTTTTTGTTGGCCAGATCAATCCAATCTATTATCCGTCTAGTATTGTCTGCTGCTTGCCTTCCTCCGATAAATCCCACCTGATCCGGATGGATTAACCTCGGCAGGACGATACCCACCCTGTTGGCTAATAGTTTAGAGAAGATTTTAATGTCAGAATTGATCAGGGAGATGGGCCGATAGCTCTTACAGTCTACCGGGTCCTTGCCTGGTTTGTGGATCAGCGAGATTGAGGCCTGGAGCATTTGAGTTGGAAAGGAACCCCCTGCGAGAATTTCATTAAATAATTTCAGGAGATGTGGCGCGAGTATTTTAAGATATTTTTTGTAGTATAAATTTGAAAAGCCGTCAGGCCCGGGGGCCTTGGCTGGTTTGAGGGACTTTATTACCTCGGATAGCTCCTCTATCGTGAAGTCCCCCTGAAGTGTCTCCCTCTCCACCCTACCCAATTTGGGAAGTTGTGCCTCTTTTAGGAATTTCTCTAATTTTTCTCCAGTTTTTTGTGTGTGGCTTATCTCCATCGTAGAGAATCTCGTAGTATTGTTTAAATTCCTCTACTATTCGTTTAGGATTGGAGGTGAGGACCCCACCCCTTTGTTCGAATTGCAGTGATACTATAATTTGGGAGCCTGTTACGTAATTTGTTGGCAAGTAGTGGAAAAAAAGTTATATCAGTGGCGCTCAACACTGTAGTGATCAAGACAATTTTGATAGATAATATAGAATATACAACCAGAGCCACGGAAATCGCCCGTCCGAATGGATGCTCCACGTGGTAAGGGTGAACATGTAAATATACAAAGAAATCAAATCATAGCATAATACTGTAAAACATACACATAAATGAACAAACAACATAGAACACTTAACAGACGCTGAGAACAACAGGTAACTAATTACAATGGCATTTAATATGGGATATCATTAATATCATAAAATACACTTATAACACATAAAATAGTACATAAAAACATATAATAGGTTCAGGCAAGATTCTCCAGCTCGGGTGGGGGTACCTGCTTACCGAAAACAAGATGGTATCAGGCAATGGATAATTCAAAGAGTATCCCCTCTTATGGATAGATGCTGCTGCTGCTGCTGCTGCTGACACCTGGGCTCAGACGGGTAGTCTCTAATGGGCAGGGACAGGTTTTTCCAGCTTGCGGCGTCTGCCTCAGTCCTCTCCCAGCACTGCGGCACCGTCCACACACGGCAGAAGCTCCAGGACCGCACACACAGATACTTCCTGGTCTGCCCGCGCCACACGCACCAAACGAAGCAATGCTGAAATGCCGGATGTTCCTACGCCAGCGTTCCATTTCCCACAGCTCGCAGCTCACAGCTTCGGAAGGGTACAGCACTCACACCCGAGTGGTAGGGACCTCACAGAACCACCCTACGCGTTTCGAAAGTCTTGCTTTCTTCCTCAGGGGTAAAAAGTAATAAAAAATAGTCCCTGTAAGTCCCGAAATATGTAGTCCCGATTTAAACAGACAGTGCATCCTTGTGATCTTGATCATGCGCAGATGAAAGGACTGGGACACTCAGCGTGTAAACACTCATGGACATGACATACAACAGTGAACAGATAAACAAAAAACATACATAAAAGAAATAAAAGAATATAGCAATTAGTGCAATATATAAAATGCAGATGTATTGCTAATACCTATATATCCTCGTGGATAGTAAAATATAAAAGCATATATGAATGAAAAATACTGATTAATAAGAAATAACCCTGTTATTCATATCTCAAATGGCCAAGACCCGGCCAAACCAGGGATAGGTAGAAGTATGCTGAGCAGAACTTGACCTTCTAGGGGATAGTATATAACACAAATGTGATCCCTAAGTGTACTAGTAATGTGTATATGTCTCTACTTTAAAGTCTATAAACAAGTGTCTAATGAAAGTAGGAATAATAAGTAGTGATTGAAAGTGGAAGTTAATAGTGATGGTGAAGATGTAACTTTCTAATGAAAGTAGGAATAATAGGTAATTGAAAGTGGAAGTTAATAATGTTGGTGAAAATATAACCATCAAAGAATGATATTGGGTGAAAATAGGTGATTAATATATGTTTTGTGAAATAATAATAAAGTGATGGTGATTGCTACCTAATTGTTGAACCATCCACATAATGAATGCCTGGACCTTACCATGAAATGGAATGAACCACTGGTAACAAAACACATCGCAGCGAATACATTGTCAGCCCGGGAGATCGATTATCTCATCTATCGAGAAGGAACGGCTTCAGGTCAAATTCTATATTGAGTCCAGACGGTGCTAAAGTTTGTAGTTCGTAAATCCAAAAGGATTCTCTCTTACCTAACGTACTTGTCTTGTCCCCTCCACGCCAGTTAGGTGTAACAGCCTCTATAGCTACACATATTAGGCCTCTATGATCTTTACCGTGCACATGAAGGAAATGGCTCGACACACTATGGGATTCTAGACCTCTTTTGATATTGTAGATGTGTTCATAGAACCGTCGTTTGATAGGTCTGGTGGTCATACCCACATACTGCAGACCACAGGGACATTCAAGGAGGTAAATAATATTAGTGCTATTACATGTAATGTGCTGTTGAATAATATACTTCTTCCGTGTTTTTGTTGAAGTAAAAAATAATTGTTTGGAACTGAATTTACATGCTGTGCATGTATTACATGTGTAGTAACCTTTAATGGCATTTTTGTTTTTATTTTGCTGACCATTGGATTTAAGTGGACAGCTTGGGGCCAACCTTTGGCCTATGTTGGCTGCCTTTGTAAATATGATTTTTGGTTTTGAAGGCAGTATTTGTGCTAAATCTGTGTCTTTTCTCAAGATTGGCCAATATTTCTGAATGGTTTTCTTTATCCCGGGTGCCATCTGATTGAATTGAGTAATGAATGGTATTTGCATTTGTGTATTGGATGGTTTAGGTTTGTACTCTAAAAGTGTTGATCTTTCCAAAACCTCAACCTCTGATATAATATCGTCAAGATGATTGGGTGAATATTTCCTGTCTATGAATCTGTTCTTAAGATCCTGTGCCTGGTTTTGGAATGCTTCTAGAGTGGAGCTATTTCTTTTTAATCTGATGAATTGTCCTTTGGGAATGTTATCGATCCATGCAGGGTTGTGATGGCTATCGGCATGTAGATAATTATTAGCTTGAACCTTCTTAAAATGAGTTTTGGTGTGTAAAGTGTTATTAGAAATATATATAATTAAATCCAAAAATTCTATAGAGACATTACTTGAAACAAACGAAAATTTTAAATTATACGGATTGTTGTTTATGTATTCTTGGAATAGGTGTAAATGCTATAGTGACCCAGACCAAATAAAAATGATATCGTCGATGTAGCGCCGCCATAGCACCAGGTCTGCTCCGTAAGGACAAATCCTATTATCTCCAGGAGACAATGCGTATCCTTGGAGATGTCTCTACTTACCAACCCCTCGCCCTTAATCCTACTGTCACTTACCAACAACACCTATTGGAGTTTCTAAATATGGGCCTTGACCAAAATGCAATTACCAAACAAGAATTTGAATTTTTATATAATCAGTTTCCAATCATTCCCATTTTCTATATAATACCTAAAATTCATAAAAATTTAGAGCAGCCGCCAGGTCGTCCTATCGTATCGGGCATCCGGTCCCTTACTTCACATCTATCACAGTTCATACTGTAGATCACCATTTGCAACCGTACGTTGTTAAACTTCCCTCATTCCTTAGGGATACTACCCACATGCTGCAGACCCTAAAAGACATTCATTGGCAGCCACATTATTATTTAGTTACAGCTGACGTCACATCACTATATACTGTTATCAACCATGTTCAGGGTTGTGAGGCTATCGGCCATTTTTTGGATAATGATCCTTCTATGACACCATCACTTAAATCATTTCTTATTTCTGGCATCCAATTTATACTTTCACATAATTACTTTAATTTTAATAATTTATATTTTTTACAGATATGTGGCACCGCCATTGGTCCAGGTTTGCTCCTAGCTATGCCAATTTATTCATGGGCAGCTGGGAGAATGAATCCATCTGGTCCAGCTGTCCTTACGGAGCAGACCTGGTGCTATGGCGGCGCTACATCGACTATATCATTTTTATTTACATCCGGCGGCCGCCATTTTGAAGTCGTCTTCCCGTCAGGACGGATGCGTTCGCGCTCACCTCCTAGCTGGTGTGGGCTTCCTGCTACTGCATTCCAGCTGCCTCATGGCTGCCACCATCTTTGGGCCTTGTGCACCGTACACCCAGGTGAGTGTATCTCGTCATGTTGGCCTCGCCGCCAGGGTTTCTTCTCCGTAGGATCTCCGTTCTTGGGACTTATCCTGTTTAGAACCCTCAAATTTATGCACGGGTCCTAATGTATATGCAATCCGCATGGATGCCCGACCTGGGCGGGAAGAGGGTCATCGTGCAAAACGCCAAACTTTATAACTTTGTAACTAGAACAAATGAAACCGGTTAAACTGGTGAAAGTCTTTTTTGATTTAGAGAGCCCTCTTCTCAGCGGTTATCCTTCGGGGACCGGGCAGCATGCCCCACTGTTGCCCAGCTAGGGCCCGGGGCCTCCTCTGAGTCCTCGCTCATGGTCGGGGCCCCCTTGAGGCCCAGCTTCTGCAGAATTCCTCTCCCTCTCCTAGCTCCCTCATTGAGATAGGTCTCCCGTTTCTGCTTACAAGGAGGCCAAAAGGAAAGGTCCACCGGTAACGTATGTTTGTCTCCCGGAGGATCTTGGTGATCAGGGGTAGTGTTCTGCACCGCATCAGGGTCGTGGGGGACAGGTCCTGAAAGATAATCATTGTGGCCCCCTCGAAATCGATTGTAGGCATGGAGCGGGTCTTCCGCAGGATGGCCTCTCTGGTGCTATAGTAGTGCATTCGCACTATTATGTCCCGCGGTTGCTCTGTCTGCATGGGCCGGGATCGCAAAGCTCTATGGCAGCGGTCCATCTCTAGTCTCTCTTTCGGCGTCTCAGGTAAGAGATCTCCCAGCCAATGTAGCATAAAGTCCTCGCACTACCCTACCGCCTCGGGACCCCCCTGATCCGGACATTGTTACGCCGATCCCTATTTTCGGCATCTTCTTGTTTCTCCCTCAGCTCATTTATTTGTGATTGTAGCTCCGCTGTTTTTATTTCATTTGTTTTGGTGGCTTTTGTGGTGAGATCGAGTTGTGTTTCCACCTGTCCTGTCCGCTCCCCGAGCCTGCCCACTTCTCTCCCCAGCTCTTTAATTTCTGCCTGCAGTAAGGTCTTTAAGTCATTATACAGGCGATTGAAATCACAGATCCTGACCGGTAGGAACTCAGGGTTTTCACTTTCCTCCCTCTCTCCCTCCCGTTCAGAATCAGAGCCCTGATTCGAAATCGGCGCCATTGCAGAGTCTGCCGTGCTGCTTCTGGTGCTGCCGAAGTATTGGGGATTTGGATTGTTTTTTAGACATCCTGATATGTTGTTGAGCTATTGAGGTTGGTTTCTCTGCTTTTCAGTTGTTTTTGAAGGTTTATTTTAGATATTGTCTATGAGCGGGGCACAGAGCACTCAGATTACACAGCCATACTCTCTACCGCCGCGCATGCACCTCCCATACACTTCTTTAATCCAGGCTTTGCTGAACACACTGTGTAATACGGCAGGCATAAACTTATAAGGGTCCATGTTGTTATGGACCAGAAACAAAACGTGACACACTGTTAGGCTCATTTGCATTTAAACACCCAGAATCCTGTCTGCAATGAAGTACTGTATGCTAAGAGATTATCGGGAAAGGCAGGTTTGTGGACCTATCCACAAATATAAGAATGTGCTCACAAGTTGTATTTTTAAGTACTGTATGGTGGAGGTGTTTTTCACTTTTTTTCTCATCATAACTTAGTTTGTATTAAAACAACAACTGGAAGACATTAGAATGATTTACTATATCCAGGAGCACCGACTGGAGGGGAGCTGAGACCAGTGTCCCAGTGTCCCAAGTTCGGAGGCTCAGAGGGTCCTTGCCAGCTGATCCTGGAAGTTCTGCTTCAACTTCTGTGTTGGGCATTCGTGTGGTGCAGTGCTAGAGTTCTCAGTGGCACGGCCCTCTTTCACCAACTCCCAACCCCTAGCCAGTGCATGCAGGTTCCCTCTGCTTCGGATCCCTTAAGTAAAATGAATAGGGGGTTGGGGTAGTGAGGGGGGGGGGGTAGGTGAGAGAGAGGGGAGGTGGGACAGAGAGAGAGGTGATAAAGAGAAAGAGGAATGAGTGAGTGAGAGAGAGAGAGAGACAGGGTGAAAGTGAGAGAAAATGTGAGTGTGTGAGAGGGGCAAGTGTGATAGAGTGTGGGTGAATGAGAGAAGTGAGTGGAGAGGGTTAGAGAGAGAGCGGTGAGTGGAGAGGGTGAGAGAAAGAGGGGTGAGTGAATGAGTGAGTGAGATTACAATGGGTGTGAGAAAAGGGGCAGAATGAGAGTGAGATAGGAAGTAAGTGGTGGTATATGAGGGGGTAGGGGGTGAATGAGAGAGAGGGGAGTATTAGAGAGGTGAGTGAGAGTGAGTGAGAGAGAGGTGAACGTGAGAGAGGGGAAGGGATAGAGGGGGTGTGAGTAAGAGTGAGGAGAGTGAGAAGGGTGAGAGAGCGGAGTGAATGAGAGAGGGCTGAGTGAGAGATAAATGAGTAAAGTAATAGACAGAGGGTGTACGTGTGAGATAGATGGGAAGAGAGTGAAGGGATGAGTGAGGGGGGATAGAGAAGGGGTGAGTGGGGGGGGGGAAAGGGAGAAGGGGTGAGTGAGAAGAAAGAAAAAAAGAGAAGGAACTTACAGGTGGTCACTCTAGTCCTGGGCACCGGAAAAGAAGACAGAGACCCTCATTCTATGCCATTAAAAACAAAATAATGCATAAAAAATGTTTGTATAAAAACATATTTTTAGATTAGCCAAGTGAGATTACACATTCAAATCTTAATGTCGCCTTTATGTACAGTTGCAGTATCCATTTCTAGTGGTAAAAGTAAGATAAACTACTCATTCTGCATGTTGGATTATCAGCAAGCTTTCACAAAACAACAATACCTCTACTTATTAGTGTATCTTTATATCACTGACTTAGGTAATTACTCCAACTTTGTCACTAAACAATCTGATGACTAGCTACCACTATTTGGAACAATTGGCTAAGTAAGTTCATAAATAAGTCTGTCCTTCTTGTCTCTTTTCAAGCTTGCCTTTCATTGAAAACACTTGATTTATCATGCAAATGAGTTGAAGCAAATTGAGCAGCGTGCCCTCCATTCACAACAAGCCCCTGCTTGGAAGCACTAGAAAACTTGACATCTTGACATGATTAAACTGCTTCTTCATTGTTTAGTCATTTGTATACAATTGAAGCTACGGTTATGTTTGTAGAAATTGATGTGGCCTTTTGTTTTCCACTCGAAGCATATACAGTAACACAAAACTAGTAAAATACACTTTTTTTGCAAGGCTAATTAAATATGGCCATTATTTGCAAAACATAACACAATTCACTGCAAGTATGGATCCATTCAAATTTTTATCTCATTATTACTTTAAGTAACGTACTTGTATATTTAAAGCAGTATATAATGATTGTTCCCATCCAATTTGTTATTATTTGTTTACTTATAAAACATTTTACCAGGAAAAAATACAATGAGATTTATCTCTCATTTTCAAGTATGTCCCAAAAGCTTATTTCCTTTAAAGAGTTACAGTAGGCTTTTGGGATGTTTTCAAAGATCTTTTATACTGTGCACTTGCAAATGTAACATTCTCTGAAACATATCTCCAATATTTACTGTTATTGAATGCTCCATATAAGGTCTCAATCACATATTTTAAATAACTTGCTATATACCGATGTCGTCTTTAAACATCTGTAAATCTTTTATGAGTTATACCTGCAATGTGTTTTTGCAAAGAATCTAAACCATAGTTGCATTTTTCATGTTTCTTTTGTGGTCGTAACACTTTTAGCACAGTCAAAAATATAGAAAGAAATATGTAAACATTTGTGTAGTGGATATGACTAGTTGTTTAATAAGCCAAATGTTTTTGACAAGCTTTGGGGAGCTAAACTCCTTTCATCAGGTCAAGAGATGCTGGCTCGGTATCTCTTGACCTGAAGGAATTTAGGCTCCCAAAAGCTTGTCAAAGTTGATTTAGTCCAGAGATGATCTCCTCTATATTTAAATAAACTTGTTCAGTGGGATCCATGTACAGTAGGAAGATATAGAAGATCATGATTTAATGCAACTTATTTTTCACTTGCTGCTTGATACTGATGCCCCGGACGTTATTCGAACACATCACGGCGCCGATTTTGAGTTCTCTGCTGTTCCCCACGCAGCATGAACGCGGCCAATCGTCCCAGGCACCCGCGCTTATCGCGGATGTTTTGTTTGAATTTCATGGATTCTGTTTCTTCGTTTGCAATAAAATTGATGAATTGTAATGTGTACAGTACAGTGCGACTGTGTCAATTTCATGTTTTTATAAGCCAGAACACTAACATTCGTTTTTCTGCACTCGCCGCGCTTGCATCTTAGTGCGGGAAGGCTGGAATTCATTCCGCGGTTTCAAATCGGGATTCCGATGTACATCACGCATGAAGTGTTTGAATAACGGCCGCTGCATCAGTATATAGGCATACCCCGCATTAACGTACGCAATGGGACCGGAGCATGTATGTAAAGTGAAAATGTACTTTAAGTTAAGCACTACCTTTCCCCACTTATCGATGCATGTACTGTACTGAAATTGTCATAAGCGTGCATAACTATAGTCTCCCCGCTTGCGCACAGCTTCGGTACAGGTAGGGAGCCGGTATTGCTGTTCAGGACGCTCTGACAGGTGCATGCGTGAGCTGGCGTTTGCCTATTGAGCGAAATGTACTTACTCGCGAGTGTACTTAAAGTGAGTGTCCTTAAACCGGGGTATGCCTGTACAGTATTTTGAAATTTAATAAGCTTATTTATCAAGGCAATTTGTATGCCAGCCCAACACTATTTAATGCTGTGAAGGCATGTTCCCCGTGCATGAAGATATTTTGTTTCCACTCATTGGATTGGAGCTGAACTTCTTGCACACTGAAGATGGTTTTCTAACAAATTGAAAATTGGTTTAAGAAATATTTTCATCCCATGTCTAAATGTATCAGGGCAGTTTGTGCCTACTGCACGTGTATTGTTCTTATTGTGCATTAGCTTGCAGTTTTGGTTGTGTTAACATAAGTAGATAGGGAAAATGTACGAAGAGGCAAAAAGTATCATAATGTCTAATGTACAAAATACTTTACCATCTCACTGATGCACTTTGAATATAAGAATTTTACAGGTAGCCGAAAGCAGAAATATAGAGTTTTATATGAGTCTTGATTCATTTTTTTTTAAGGTTCATGTCCCAGATTCCAAATCTTGAGACAAATGGGCCAGTCAATTATTCTCTATGCATCTTTATAAAAAGAAAAGATACTCGGATCTGCTCATTTTAATTCCAGACTATCCTTTATAATGATGCCAAGTGTAGTTACATACAATATGTGTTAACTAATCTTGGTTATATTTTTGAGTCTTTAGGAAAAATAAGTGTCCTATTTAAAGAAAAACAGTAAAAATGGATGCAGTTGTGGCAATAAATTAAATATAAACCAAAAACAGTTGCATCAGCTAACTTTGGATGGCACCACTGGGATCTGTTTATTAAGTCCACCCAGATGCCAATTTGGACTTACATTGATGTTTAACGTCTGGTTATATCCACATACCAGCTTCATGTTGCATAGCCAGCAATCAACCTCGCATTGATCAGACCCAAAAGGTAAAAACAGCTGTCTGTGAGTAGGGTTACTGGCTATGCACTTTAACCCTAGGCTGTGCTGAAAAGCTGTGTAATAGGCATAAACTCTTAGGAGTCCATGTTAAACTGGATTAAGTAGGAAAGAGTGACAAACTGTACTAATTTTGCATGTCATTACCCAGAATCCCTGGTTGCAGTGGAAGCGCTGTTTACTAAGCAATAATGGGTGAAGACAGGATTGATGATCTGTCTGAGACATGCAAATGCACCACAAGTGGTATATTTATTTATTGATGTTTAAAGAAGCATAGAAGGTATGCGTCTCTCAAAGTCACATTATCAAATTTGTGTGGGGTTATTCTGATGTGTCTTTGTTAAGAGTCAGTCATTTGACGTAAACTGATGAAGTTAAAGGAATTATTTACTTTATGCACATCCTAATAAAACGTTTTTTAACCATGTCTTGCTGTGATTCTTTTTCACATACATTATGTTACTGTATGTTAATGTATTGTGCATGTGAATCAATAAAACTGCTGCGTACCCAAAGCACAAACTCTCCCAGGGTTCATAAAAAAGAAAAATATACATAGTGTACACTTGCTACCAACAGATAAGAAAAGTGCTGAAAGAGTACTATAAATTGCCCACTCACGTGGTATAGGATAAATTCAAGTGTTTTTTTAAATACATGAAGGGTTTTTGGTGGAGTCTTGAATCTTTTCTTTAGGACGTTTATAAATTCAGACTCCCATAGAGTATGTGGGGAAAAGAGATAGAGAACATAGTGCAAAACTGTTTTATAAAATGGAAATGTACACTAGAACAGTGGATAATGCACTCAGAAGCTCCAGGAAATGTATACGCGTATAGACCACCCAGGGGCTGATAGCGCACCGTCCCGGGTACTCGATCCTGCAGGTGCCTGTTTCTCCTGTCCTGATACGCGGTCACATTTATTTTTCAATATATGAGTCTAAGCACTTATTCGTACACCATTTTAAGCCCTATTGTATTCACTGTAGTCCACAGTGATTTTTTTGTGTCACTTTAAAGTCACAATTTAAAAACAGAACCTTTTTATCAAATTTTTTTTTTTTGCACTTCTTTTCCTTGTTTTACCGCATGAATAAAACTGCCTGGGCTCTGCTGACGTAAACCTAGGGGCTTAAGAACCTTGCTTAAAATATATCAAATGAAGTAGCAAAGAAGTTTATTGACTGTGTCACAAATGCTAAAATAGTTAATTACTCAAATGCTGCTTATTATTAATAGAGTCTGCTTGATAAATGGACCCTTCCATACATTGATTGTGGCACTGATCAGCAGAGTAGAAACCACATGCACTAAAGCAGTTACAGTACAGTGAACACAGCATTTGTATCATGAAAGCTACAATTATTTCCCAGAAAGCTTACATTCTAATTGTGTGATGCTTAAGTAATCTTATTCAAGGAATAAATATGGGCCTAAATGACTGTCCAAGTTACCACAGCAGTGGGATTTAAAGTACACTGCCAACTTAAAGTGTAAGCTAACAAGAGACAGGGGGTGCCCAATGCTGCATCCAATTGACAAACCATATAAAGTAAAATACTTCAATAATAATAATTGGTTATATAGTTAACCCTTTGGCCAAAGGCATCATAAGCCTGCATACCAACGTCAAGGTATAACCAAAATAATGCAGGTCCTACACTACACTGTGAACCCTTCCTTTTACCTCTGTGAGAGGGGAAAACCATAATGGGTCTTGATCCTACAGCAAGTGAAATGACCTTCCAAGTTAAAAGGGTGAAGGAGGAGGAGTGAGCTCTGGGGGGAGGTGCCACAGCCTCCAAAGAGACATAGGTTAACACAGGTACCCAGCAAGCTCAAACTCCCACACCCACCACAAAGTGAATATATATTTATGTCAACCAGAGAGCTACTGAGCGTGGCAATTGTATATAACAAGAGACAGGGGGTGCCCAATGCTGCATCCAATTGACAAACCATATAAAGTAAAATACTTCAATAATAATAATTGGTTATATAGTTAACCCTTTGGCCAAAGGCATCATAAGCCTGCATACCAACGTCAAGGTATAACCAAAATAATGCAGGTCCTACACTACACTGTGAACCCTTCCTTTTACCTCTGTGAGAGGGGAAAACCATAATGGGTCTTGATCCTACAGCAAGTGAAATGACCTTCCAAGTTAAAAGGGTGAAGGAGGAGGAGTGAGCTCTGGGGGGAGGTGCCACAGCCTCCAAAGAGACATAGGTTAACACAGGTACCCAGCAAGCTCAAACTCCCACACCCACCACAAAGTGAATATATATTTATGTCAACCAGAGAGCTACTGAGCGTGGCAATTGTATATAACAAGAGACAGGGGGTGCCCAATGCTGCATCCAATTGACAAACCATATAAAGTAAAATACTTCAATAATAATAATTGGTTATATAGTTAACCCTTTGACATAAATATATATTCACTTTGTGGTGGGTGTGGGAGTTTGAGCTTGCTGGGTACCTGTGTTAACCTATGTCTCTTTGGAGGCTGTGGCACCTCCCCCCAGAGCTCACTCCTCCTCCTTCACCCTTTTAACTTGGAAGGTCATTTCACTTGCTGTAGGATCAAGACCCATTATGGTTTTCCCCTCTCACAGAGGTAAAAGGAAGGGTTCACAGTGTAGTGTAGGACCTGCATTATTTTGGTTATACCTTGACGTTGGTATGCAGGCTTATGATGCCTTTGGCCAAAGGGTTAACTATATAACCAATTATTATTATTGAAGTATTTTACTTTATATGGTTTGTCAATTGGATGCAGCATTGGGCACCCCCTGTCTCTTGTTATATACAATTGCCACGCTCAGTAGCTCTCTGGTTGACATAAATATATATTCACTTTGTGGTGGGTGTGGGAGTTTGAGCTTGCTGGGTACCTGTGTTAAAGTGTAAGCTCTTGGCCATTCCTTCCTTAACATGGATGGATGTTGTCCAACCAGTTTCTCACACACCTAATCCGATGCCACTACAATAGGCAACTATTTCTACCGCTTGCTACAACTGTGATTTTGAGCTACTTAAGTTAACTACTTTTAAGTTCTACTTTTAATCTCATTGAGGCTATAGTCTCTATTTTACAACAAGTAGTCTAAAGGGAAACTGGAAGATTAAACGACACTAACATAAATGCAGAAGTGTTAAAGCTTTTAGCTTCCTTACTAAGAAACTGAAATGCACACATTTTTGTACTTAACAATAGTTTCACTTTGAAAAGAAAGCTTGTCTTGCTTGTGTGAAATAAGATCACCAAGCAAAACCTCAGTTATCAAAGATAAAAAAAGCAGTGGAAGCAATAAGAGAATTTTTCTTTGTCAAATGTCCCCTTTTGTATACTGCGGTATGTTATTTTTTTTGCATCGGAGACTTTAATTATTATTCCTCAAAGTCTCTAGTAAAAGTAGTATCTCTGCATTCATTCTTTTCAGGATCATTTTCAATATATTGAAAGAGTTGAGAAAAAAATTGTTACTTCAGGGTTTCCACTCACTCTCAAAATACTGGATCTTCTGGTACTGGATTACAAAACTAAAATGTAGACTCACTTGTGCTATGGAAAAACATTTACAGTATGTGTTGAGACAGTACACATCTTATTAAAAAATGGATGAGACTATTTCTAAAAGTTTTAGTGAGTAAAAAGTATATAAAATGCAACTTTATTTGTTTCAATATTTACCTTTACTGTTTACTGAGAATAATATTTTATGTTTTGTGTACTTTTTAATATAAAATTAAAAAAATGAACATTATCTTATTTTCCCCATGCTTTTTATTCATGCTTTGTAGCTATATTAACAAAAGTCGTTAGACAGTTGAAAATACTGTCTCAGTTATATTACAGTATATTATTCGATAAAAAATGTTTTTTTAAAACATTTACATGTTATCGCTTTGAGTTAAGAAAAGTTTGCTTAATTTGCATAGTGCCATTTTGAATTTTTACTGTTTGCAAATAGTATGCATGCTTTTAGTTTGAGGGCTTTTGAGAGCAAAAATCCCATATTCAAAATGATATACTGATATTTTTGTTAACAATTACAATAAAGTAACAACTTTCCATTTACTGCAAATTATCCATTCCTTTATATTTAAACTGTTAACATTTGTTAAATATTCCTTAGAAAACTAAATATGGAATTCTATTAATTTATACTATCTTACACTTCTTCATATAAATACATTTACCACTACTTACGTTCTGTACTATACTAAACAATGTTGTAGTGTTGCATAATTTAATTTTTTTTTTAATGTTTTCAGTAAACCACTTAATTGTATTCCGAAAAAATATATTTGATATAATAATTTGCCATAAAGATTCGATTTTGAGGTTTATGTCTGCAGATCTGTATATTATTTAGTAGCAATACATATTTATTAGTAGTTATGCAAAGACAAAGCTCCAAAGGGCTTGTTTGTCTAGATTCAGATAGATCAAAGGTTGATAAGTGATCATTCTAACGACAATGCACAGACAATTGAATGATTTATTAAGCTAGTTTTACAAATAGTTTAAGCCCAAAAGTGACAAATTCCGTATGTCTCTAGTGTTCTGCCACTTTATTGTTTCCTAATTATGTAGTAATTTGAAAAATATTAAGTCTGCTGGTTTACCCATCAGATACCTGGCTTTATTTGGTTGCATCTTGTACAGTAAGTGAGGTGATTCCCTGGAAAAGGATTCCTCTGTTTCTATTATTTAATATGATCAATGATTAAAATGCCCTCATTTATTCTCTGTAGATTTTAAAAATGTAAATTGGCTTACCTGGATTCTGGTAAGATACATTTTCTCTGTGTTATTAGGGGGAAAAATAAAATAAAGTACCTCTTAAAACATCTTCATAAAAGTACAACTCAAATTGATTCTTCACCTTAGCATCTCAAGCTGTTTGAATTTGTGACGGGAAAATACTGACTTGCCTTTTTATTATCTCAGGTGATAAATATTGCATTGCCTGCATTTAAAACTTTTAATACTAGGGGTGTGAGATGTGGCACCTGTAATTTTTTTTTATCTCTCTGTAAAGTTCATTCTAGGTTTGTTTTATGGAACACCAGTCAAATGAGGCCTGGTCCTTATTTTGCTCCACTATTTTGGGGGACCAGTTCCATAAGAAAGAAGGGGGAACACTTGATTGTCTCGTATGGCTGTGCTGGAAAGAAAAGGAGAGAGCGAGAGAGAGAAAAAGGGCCTGCTAATGTTGCACTGAAATGATTCTCAAAGGCCCCCCAGGCTGCACTCAGCATCCAGACTTCATTAAATTTTCATACCCAGCACTTGGCCAAGGTCTATTTATGAAAATGTTCTTTCCGCTTCATGGAAAAAAAAAACACAAGAATTAGATAAGAGAACAAAGAGGAGGAATTTATTAAAAATGTGTGTGTGTGTGTGTGTGTGTGTGTGTGTGTGTGTGTGTGTGTGTCTATATATATATATATATATATTACATTTTATATATATATATATATATATATATATATATAATGTATTAAACACTTAAGGAAGCAGTAGCACATTTTTCTCCACATCAAACATTCATTGTAATAGGAAACAAGTTTAAAACTGGGAGGGGTATACGTATATATTTGATTATTTTGAGTATATATTTTTTTACACTTTCTTTTGGTTTTCTTCAGAGGAGCATATGAATATTATATTTTAAGTATTTTCTAAAAGTTTTGTAAACTGGTGTTAAAGTGTATTTTGTTAGCAATGGTATCTCTCCATGGTGCTGAGATGAAACTTAAAACTGTTTCTTTTTATGTATATTGTGAATGTTCAATGCAACACACCCCCACAACAACAATCCTACATAATTTAGAAGGGCAGCCATCATTAGGACTTAAGAGATGCTAAAGTGATTAAAAACAAGCCTCTCATTCATTGGGAAAGTGTATACAATAAAATAAATTCCCTGTCTAATGTCCACAGAGAAGGATTAATGTGGTCCCAGGCGAAATGCCAAAATGTGAATTTGAGGGAGTCTGAAACTGTACGGAGTGATGGGATGGGTAGATTGAAAGAAAGATGCATTAATGTGAGTTGGGGATATTTCTACAAACTTTACTGCAAACTTAAAACATTCTCACAGCACTCCATTGATTTCTGAGTGTCTCTTTCACTTGACAAAATTCAACTAATTGTTTCAGTGGCGAACTAATGTTGCAATCTCCATATAGGAGAAACAATTAATAGAGTTTTAAACCTGAAAGCTGAACCTTCAATCAATAAGCTTTTATTCACTCATTTTCTTGATTAGAGAGACTGGGAAAGAATATGTTTAATCATTACCTACCTTCTTACCCCTTGTTTTGGGATTCCCTTATAATTCATTGCACAATGTCATCTCAAAATTACGGAAGAACCTAGAATTATCCATCTATATTTAACGATTTTTGCATATTAAATATTTTTTTAAGTGGAAAAGTGGCGTCTCTTTGCAAATTAATAAAATGACATACAGATAAGGCAACAATTTTGAAATAATATATTGTATAATTTCTGAAATATGAAATCCTGTAGTGTAATATATATTTTTTACTCGTCCATTTTAATGTTTACAGTGATCATATGGAATGTGTAGGAAAATGAAACCATTATTTTAAAAGCTTGGTATTATATTTTGTGTAGAAGAAGAAAAAATATCACCCAATATTCTTTTATTTTATTTATATATATATATATATATATATATATATATATATATATATATATATATATATATATATATATATATATTTTCATGATAGTTAAAGGTTTGTTTGCCTTTTGTGTAAATGTTCTTTCATTTTGTTACAACTAGTCATAGGTAGCAGTATTTTGTGTAGTAAATTGCACATCAGATCATTCTTTCTGTTCTTTAGTATACAACATAATCAATACGTTGTATCTAACATTTATAATTCATTATATTCAGGATTTTATGCTGGAAATTTGCCATGGTAATTTTAAAAATCCATGAACACAATGGGAAAAGAGGAAACAATTTCATTATCATTCAATATGATCAGCTTAATATGTATTTTGTGAATTAAATGTATTTCATGTTAAATATATTGTGTTGAACCTCCTTTGCTATACAGTATATATTTGGATGCATTGCAAATGTGTAACTGTGTGCTTTAGTGAATAAAAGTCAAATGAAAACCTTTGCACTGAAATTAATTGAAAACTACATTTAAATGACAAATTGGTTTGTGTTCAGATATCTTCTATAATTTTGGCGGATATTATAAAACATAAAATATACATAAAATATTTGATGCAATGTTGTTTTCTGTGTGTTTTTCTATCTAGTATTGTTTTGTCCTTCAAAAAATGTAAACATGTCAATCTATACATTTTACTAATGTTTGTTGGAGTTCCTAATTTAATTATTGATGAATATGTGTCACATCATTTTCACATTGGCATAAGCGAGGTCTTCTTTTATCCCATAAAGCGATTTTTTATAGATAGCACAGAATGCTGTATACAAAATTAAATTCACAAATCAGAGGTATAGATTTGCTTGAGCTATTTCACATGGCACCTCAATTATATCATTTGTTTTCAATTATTAATTGTACTTGTGGACAATTGCAGTAAATGTTATGACTGGAAATACATGTAGCTACAGTACCTCTATATAAATGGACTCAGCTGTTGATCTGCAATTTAAAAGACATATTTTTTTTTAAATTGAGAAACTATGCAATATCTTGATGTTTAAGCAGTTGTAATATTTTTTTAATAATGTACATTTTTAGCATTAAAACAATATTTTGTTTAAATTTTTACAAAAATAAATTGCTTTGTTTTTTCTGTATTGTAGACTATATAATGTTTCTATATAAAGCTCATTTTTTTTACTGTAAATATAACACCGTAGATGTGTTGTAGTCTGTGGTTGCTTAAACTTAGTCTCACTAGAAACTATGAGAAAATGTCTGTAATCCAGACATAAAGAAAATGTATTTTATCCCAGCACTAATTTCAATACTTTCGTTACATAAATAGGAAATATTCCCATACCACGATGTTTGATTTAGATGTAAATGTAACCGAGTTCAATATTCTTAAAAACGTATTTTAAGTCAATGTGATTTATCCTATAACTCTTCTAAAATATTGCTAACCACCAAAGCATGTGCTAGGCAAACTATTTTCTTTAAGGGAAAGAGTTTAAAGAAGCTATTCATTTTCTGAGATGATCCACTGGCATTTGTTATATCTTCTCTTTAGATTTAAATTGTAAAGCTTTTCTTATCAATTCTGGCCAAGAAAACAGCATGTTAATACTAGTGGGAAAAGCCCTTTGATATATTTTGATCCTTGGTGAACAAGCATCCTTGTTATGCACTTAGCTTAAAACATTTATTGACATTTCATCTGTTTGTTAATGAAATATTTCTTTGATTTTTTGTGTTGATTTTTTTTTTAAGCCAACATGCTTTCAGTTACTTTGGAAAATAACATTTTGATTTAATTAAATGCACCATTTGACATTTATCTCATTTCCCTTGAACAAATTGTAGTCAAATTGAGGGCTGTTGATCAAAATGTCTCAACACCAGATTTATCAAAGCAAAAACATGTATTAGATTTTTATGTCAGATAATCTGTAATTATTTTTTTGTATTACTGTACAAATGCTAATTACAGAGGGACTATATATATATATTAATGTAAATATATTTTTAATATATATATATATATATATATATATATATAGCATTTTTGAATTTGCAAACTTTATAAGAAAGACTGTAGCATATGATAATTGACTTTACAATTAACAAATCTAATATTCCTATCTAAATATATAGAGATATAAATCCATTAACTATTTTACTTTGATAACTTAAAAAATATAATTTCAGACATTAAAAATACATTAACGCATAGTAGAAATGAGGTGTCTATGTTTATTTGAAATTGTAGATACATTGACACAAAACTTTCCCAAAACATTCAGAACACATACAATAAGTTAAATACTTATAAAAAATGGTACAAAGGAGAATGTATTTTGTAATGTTCCAAGCAGGTTGTGGTTTTTTTTTGCCTAAAGAATAAAGAGGTAAATATTGTGAAATAAATTACTCATGTTACCCTTTTTAGACATTAAAAAATAAAGTGGAACACATAAGCAAGGGAAAGAACTGTAAAATTAAACCAAAAACCAACAAACTGTTGACGTTGTCATAAACTTACATGATTTGTTTAAGCATTTTTGCTGTTAAATTGCAGGAGCATAAATATTTAACCATATATTTTGAACACAAATCATGATTGGAGATATGTAAAAAAAAATTGCTGATGAGTTAGAGAAATGCAGTTATTTTAGATGAGACATACTTATATATTTGCAACACACTTTCAAGCTTTCAAAAGGTGTGCATGTTGTACTTTCTTCTTTATTTTTGTTGAAGGTTTTAGTCTAATTATAGATGTGGTTGTCACAGAAATTCCATAGGAGCTTATGTGACATAGGTGCCTAAGAGTATGCCTTATTGTTTTGTGCGTCAAAGACTTAGTGCTAAAAAAAAGTACAAACCACCATGAAATGTGCGTCATATGTATGAAGGATATTATGTTGTTTGAAATTAAGTTTGACGCATTGTGTCACATGGAATACCTGATTGATATACAACATTAAAACAGAATTAAGTGCATTTTATTTTTTATAACTAATTTTAGTCAATATTAATTATTTGTGTAATCATATTAATAATAGCTATCCTGTGAACATAACACATTTTGTTAACCCATGTAACAAAACATCTATGCTGCAACAAAAACATTTTTGGTTGGTAAATAGCAACTTAATTCTGAGCTAACAATACAAACAGACTTGTTAGGCTTTACCTAGGTTTCACTTGGCGGACAATTTTGACACAGGTTCAACTATTTGTTTGGATGCACAGATATATATATATATATATATATATATATATATATATATATATATTTTTTTTTTTTTTAAGTACGTACCATTTTAAATATTTGACTAAAATAATTTGTGACATAAGGTGTACATTGAGAAAAATGGAGTAGGCACATAGGCACAAACAAGCGCAATTACATTTCAGATTTTGTCAAATTGACACCATTTTTTACTTGCAATGGTTAATACATATTCCATGGAGCAAATGTTGTTTATGAACAAAATTTGTAATAATTTTCTCATTTTTCAATAGGTAACACTCCTAATGAATAAAAAGTAACATTAAACTCTTAACATCACTTTTCATTACAGTGGAATTTAAAAATTATATGTTAATGACTAATGCATATTGTATTTATGATACTTTATATATTTATTACATACTAATAATCTGATCGAGTATGGTGCAACAGTGGTTACTTAACCCTTTAAACATTTCATTGGGCAATGTAGATTTCTGCTTCTGTAATTATTTATGATTTTGTTACTTTATTATAAGACACTTTTAATTCACAATTCTAGATTTAGATTTAGTCTAATAATGAATTATATATTTGTCAAGGCGTATTCTAAAATATCTCAAGATGATGCTTTACAGTTACAGTACTCCAACCTCTAACAAAAAGTCACTTAAAGTACAATCGTTATATAAAGAAATGAATGGCTTGGGTAATTATTTTTCTGTAATTATATATGTGTAACATTTTCTAATTCATCTACAATATGTTGAAGCATGTCGCTAACAAAACGTGTGTCCAGCACATGTTTTTATTCAAGGAAAATAATTTGAAGAGTATATATGTATTTGCAGGGTTACAGAACATTCACATTTGTTACATCTTACTTATCTTTCAACTGTTCTTATTAATTCTAGCTGAGGGTAGTATGTTAACAGCATTGGGATAATACCTTTAATTTCATTTGTAAAGGTGCATTCTTTAATGCTGTTCTATAGTTTACATGTATCTAAAATCTTTAATGAAGCATTTCAATTGCTGCAAAATACTCACCCGTTGCACGCACAGTTACAATATCACCTTCCTGCTGTCTCTATAAGTTCTCCCTGCATACTGTACCTCTTACTGAAGATCTTTGAAGCAGGCATTCCCTTCCTATTGGTTAATTTTATTGTTTGAAGTGCCTATTCCCATTATTTATTACATTTCATGTTATTTTGTTGTGTCTATTACTGCTGTAACGCTCTCTATATAGATGGAACTATAGAAGATATACATAAATACATCAATATTTTATTTGGTCCATGTCGGTAAATAAAATGTTGTTCTTTACAGGTTTTTGTTGTGCTGCCCATTTTTAGTCAACTTATTTACATTTCCTTGTAAAATAACACTTTCAATGTTATCTGATCTAGCAGATATTTGTCAAATGATGGCCTACTGTATGTGTCAATGTTTCCATGATGCCACAAATGTCTTATTTTCAATTACATACTTTGTTTTTATTAGTTTGAAAAAACAACTAAGAAAATACCTGGTGCGCGCCCAGGAAAATCAATTCAACTGCAGGGGTACAGGAAGCAAAAATACATGTTTATTAGGGCATAATAACCCCCCCAAAACAAGCAATGTTTTGGGGTGCAAATCCCATCTTCTTCTGGCTTGTAGAAAGAATAGTTTGATACATATACTCTATACCTTAATATTATACAAACTAAGTGACAATTCATTTCCTTTTTCTTTTTTAAATATACAGATTTGTACACCACTTGGTTTTTTTTTTATTTAAAAACATTAGTAGGAAAATCTATTCAGTAACCCCCCCTCCCCCCCCCCAAAAAATAGATTTGTATACAGGACATAGCAGATTACTGGTTTTGAATCTGTACAATTTTGAGATAAAAATGGATAAACTCTGAAATTAAAATAATAGTACGGAGACGGGGAAACAATGAGGTAATCGTGCATGGTTTATTTGAAATTCTGTAGCATACACAGACACAAAATTTCATTCAGTACACACATAAAAAAAGTAAATACTCCTAAAAAAAGAAACAGAGGGAATTCTCTCCATTAATATGCCAAGCAAAATGTGTCTTGCCCAGAAAGTGCAAAGTTAAATATTTCCAAAATAATTAACTTTAAATATTCATTGTGGAATCAGTTACATATAAGTTAAACTTTTAAAAATAAAACTCTCAATGGTGTCATCTATATTTTAGACATCAAAATAATGCGCCCACACACAAATAGTGAGACTGTGCTGAAATGCTACAGACAAACTGAGAAAATGTCCCATATACATTGTCATAAACATTTCAAGGGGAACCTAGGAATTAATGTAAATGAAATGATTTGATTGTCAAAGCATCATTGCAGTGAAATAGCAGGGACATGGATATTTAACCATTCTTTTTTTCCCTACAGAAATCATGATTCCAGATACAGTATATGCTTCATAGCTGATGAGGTAGAAACAGAACAGTTATTCGAAATGCAATGGGTGTTTAAAAACTAGGGGAAAGTGAAGTAAACCATGCAATGGGAAGGCTTTTTTACGTAGATGCAATTATTTTATGTTAAATTATATTTAAGTTATGTGTGCTGTACAGCAAATAATATTAGTAATAACTTAAAACTTTAACAACTGGTGCAATATCATCACAGGTTAATATTTACAGTCATAAATATAAAAGGGTAGTTAAAACTGAGATGAATAGATGGGTATTTCAAGTTTCATTTGTGTATTTTTCATTCCTTTTTGATTTTTTAATTTTTATTTTATAAAAAATCAAATGAATTTTGGTCAAATAAGTCTTAGTTAAACCAAAGACACTATCCCAAACTTTCCACTCACCAGTTCCACTCACAACTTTACAGGTGGATATTTTGTTCCAGTCACAGTCCCTTAACAGTTCATTTATTTGCCAAAATATAAAGACAAAAAAATGCAGGTTGAAATGATACACAAGCCAACTCTTGGTGGTATTTAAATTCCCTTAGATTGAGCACAAAACAAGTTATTATGTCAGTTTGAATCTGTGCTTTGTTTTTCAGTATGTTGCTGAAAATTTCATCCTTTTTTGTTTCTGCCTTTGATTACAAAACCAGACTCTTACTACATTCTTTTTTAAGTCTAGTTTCTCTGCAATAGCTGCAATCTTCTCTGAAGAAGGTCTTGGCTGAACGGCAAAATAGGCTTCTAGAGATCTTTTTTCCGGGGCCGCAATAGAAGTACGTTTGCGTTTCTTGTCTCCCCCATTAAAGATTTCAGGTTTGGTCATTTTCTCCCTTTGTGCTCTTTCTGCCTCCTCTAGCCAAGCTTCCAAAATGGGCTTTAGAGCCACCATGTTATTATGAGACAATGTGAGGGATTCAAACCTGCAGATAGTGCTTTGACTGAGGCAACCAACACCTGGGATCTTCAAATTGGCCAAGGCAGATCCCACATCAGCCTGTGTTACCCCAAGTTTGATTCTCCTCTGTTTGAATCTTTCTGCAAATGATTCCAGTTCTCTTGGATCTGTCTCACTTTCAGAGCATGAGATTGTTGCATGAGTTGCCAAAGTATGGTTATGAACCATGTTCATAGACTGTGTGTGGTGTGCCATGTGGTTAATGGCTGACATATGGGCATGCTGGTGGGAGGGTGTTGATCCAACATCTTGTCCTGGGACACCTCCTAAAGCGAGGGCAGGGTTAAGGTGGTCTAAAAGGTCTCCTTCTAAGCCTTGTGAGGGCTGATGGTGATGGTGATGGTGATGATGATGATGTGGGTGGTGGGTTGTCAAAACAGAAGGGTGATGCAGATGCACTGTAGAAGATGTAGGCGGGCAGGACACACTACTCATGGTGTGGTAGGTGGCATCTGGTTTGAATGGATGTGTTTTCTGAGTTACAATATCCACAGCAGCCAAAGCTTCTGCCCCTCTTAGCAAAGTCTCATCAAAACCAGCAAAGATATTGCTTTGAAGCTGAAAGTTAAAAAATACAATAAAATTACATTGTGAATTTATACAGTGCCACATTTTTAAGTAAACATTTTTTTTAATCAATGAGTTAGACCATAAAAAAAGCTATATAAACCTCATATTTTACAATTGCACCTCTATTAAACATGTTACATTTAAAAAAAGATTCAGAATTTTAAACTGTACTCTATTTACAAACTCTGCAAGTTCAATGTATAATATGCAAAAAGCATATGGATTTTCTCTTACACTAACAAAAATTGTCAAGCTCATTTAGAAACATGAATGGTATAATCTTTTTTTTAAAGGTTTTCACAATCAAAGCGTAAGTTTAATATCTTTCAAAAGAACACACTCTTTGAGAGTCTAATAATTCAAGAATGAAGAGAATACGCAAAAGCACAAATATATTGATTATAGATTAAGAAGGCAAATGAACAAGTCAGGATAATACTTTCAAGTGCATTTAACTTTATCATTAAAACAACCTGCATAAGCCTATGACTGTACTAGGCATTTATCAACATAGATATGCATTCAGCATAAGTTTAGAAAATAAACATTATCATTAATATAATATTTTTAAGCTTACCTGTGGGGCTTGGAGACAGGCTCTCCTGATGACTTCTGAGCTGGTGTGTAGTGGATTATATTTAGGTTCATGTAGCATTGGATGCATGCTGAATGCCTGTTTGCTGTTCATAGACATCATGGTGAAAAGGATTGTGGACACCCGTGTTGCTAGTGCATGAGCAGGTTGGAATTTGGTTAAGCTTTGCTCTTTTTGGTGTGATGTTATTGTCTGACTTCTTATCACAGTATCAGTGGCAGTGACCCCTCCTTCTGCC
Source organism: Ascaphus truei (assembly GCF_040206685.1). Taxonomy (NCBI): domain Eukaryota; kingdom Metazoa; phylum Chordata; class Amphibia; order Anura; family Ascaphidae; genus Ascaphus; species Ascaphus truei. The sequence goes on from NC_134498.1 coordinate 3,000,325, forward strand.
TCTAGGATTGGAGCTTGAGAGCAAATCTCCTCCCTAATGAAAGATGAGCTAGAGGCAGTGAGATCACTCACAGCATCACCAGCCACTCCTTTTGCCTTCCCCTGTGTCCTAATGAACAGCAGGCAGTCAGGTGGCTAAGGATGTATTTTGATACCATTGTGCGCATGAACTGTTACATTGCACAGCATGCAACTCCTAGTAAGTGGATCTTCTAGTCTCCAGCTGTAAGACAATGAAAGGGAAGACATCCAAGGGAGGAAATTACTGGGTACAAGAATTACAATTCAAATACAGTTGGCAAAATGTGACTGACTATAAGTCTCCATTCATTGCCACAAAAATAGCCCTGAACTACACTTTTGTTCTCTTTTATTCAAATACATATACAGTAGTTATCGTTTTATCTATTTCTTGCTATCTCCTCATTTATTAGCAATTTAAAAATATTTCTTAAGAAATAGTGCAGTCTTTCAAAAGCAAGATTTATTTAGTAAATTATAGTTCTTTGATAAATAGTATTACACTTTTATTTTTGTAAAATTCAATTTAGAAATAAAGAGCCGTCATTGCTTCCAAGAAGAGAAAATAGCAGACATTGTATATTTAATAATCCTGAACTAACTAAAATATAAGAATGTTTGTGTGTCCTTTTTTCATTTGGACTAACAATTTATAGTTTCAAATATAAATTGTTACTGTAGTTCAAATAAAAAAGGTATCACCTAATACGCCTTTATTTTTATATATATATAATATAATAGCACGTTCTTGTATAGCGCTGCTAGTTTTACATAGCACTTTGCAGAGACATTTTGCAGGCACAGGTCCCTGCCACATGGAGCTTACAATCAGTTGGTTTTTTTTTTGGTGCCTGAGGCACAGGGAGATAAAGTGGCTTGCCCAGGGTCACAAGGAGCCGACACAGGGAATTGAACCAGTCTCTGCTGCTGGGAACTTTCAATACCAGTCAGTGACTTCACTCACTGAGCCACTCCTTCTCCAAATATATATATATTGTGTGGGTATGTGTGTTTATATATATATATATATATTGAGTGTGTTTATGTGTGTTTGTGTGTCTTTATTTGTATATGTATGTATATGGGTGTGTGTGTGTGTGTGTGTGTGTGTGTGTGTGTGTGTGTGTGTGTGTGTGTGTGTGTGTGTTTATGTGCAATTTATTATTTATTTAAAAAAAAATATTGGTAAAAATAAAACATTTCTTAGACTTGTGCAGACACACAAATACATACACACACACATATACATACATAAACATGCATACATATATACACACACACATACATACATTCAGCGCCGGTAGCGGCGCGAAAAGATGAATTTCCTCATCTTTGCGGCTGTCTGTCGGCTCCCCTCTCCCTGCCGTGCGCGCCCTTGTATAGAAAGGCTGACTGACGTCAGCCAACTAAAATCAGACCTGCCTAAGACATGTGAATGTACGCACAAGTGATGTTTTTTATATATATATATATATATATATATATATATATATATATATATATATATAATTTTATATATATATTATATATATTATATATATATATATATATATTATATATATATATATATATATATATAATAGAATAACTAAGTGCGCAATTAAAAAACTATAGTCAGACAATGTTCCATTAAATGCTGCCAATGTGTTAATACTATACACAATAGTAATGGATATATAGACCGGAGAGAAAAACACAGGTGCAAATAGTGATAAGTGAAAACTGTTGCATAGTATCAGGGAAGAATTAATAGCATATGGACAAAACCAATGACGATGAATCTGAAATAACAAAAAAGAAGCAAAATATGGTGAAGTATGCTTGTTTTCTTCAGAATACGCAAAAGACAAAAGGCTAATTACAAAGTAACAGATAAATCAGGCATGTAGGATATCAAGATCCTCTCCTCACTGCTGATCTGTATGGCGGCTAGTTGGTTCTGGCTCCACCTGGAACGCAGAGACTCCGCATAGGCTCAGATGTGTCTGCAGCTGCCTCCAGTGTTGTCCTGGCTAACCCTCCAGTCTCGCAAGATTGTGAGTATGACGTCAGCGCGTTGTTGTATCCGTTGAAGGGAGGAATCGGCATACACTGTCCAGCCAATACTAGACCAATATTGCCAGATAGAGCTAAGAACTCAGAGAGTCAGGGAGACCTTAAGGAAATGCTACAGTATTCCAACCTCCACCCTACGCATATCGTCTTGAAAAAGACTTTATCAGGAGAATGCATCTGTGTAGCTAGTATAGCCAGGTCCCCTTTGGCTCCCCGGTTCCCCGTTCCTCTTCCCCTTACCTTCACCAGTGAGAAGGCAGTTGCGGGGGCGAGCGCGTCTCTCAGTGGCGTCAGTGGCACGGCGCCGCCATCTTTGTTAAGTCCGCACGGGCGCAGAGGCTCGCGCATGCGCAGACGCGATGCGGCGGCCAATATAGTGAGCGCGAAGGGACAGAGATGGCGCTCCGTAGTGCAGGGACTCCCCAAGGTCGCATAGGCACAGTTAAGCATAGCGCACGTGTTCCCAATGCTAAAGAGATCCTGAGTGGACTACAATTCCCAGCAGCCTCTGGGGACTGCCCTTTCACCCACATCACGTGCAGCCAGCCAGCAAATAGAGTTTGCAGTTTCTCCTGTTTTGATAAGGATACAATGTTGCAGAGACCATGCTAGTCAGTTGGAGCTGGGAGAAGGAACGGGAAGGAAGTGTGTAAGGAGCAAGTGGCTTCTTACACTAGGCCAGGTAACCCCCAGGCTCCAGGTAGGCCCCACTCCCCACTAGGTTAGTGGGTAACTTCATAGGGAAGGCCCCTTAGGTAGGGACCCTGCCCTTAGGTGAGTGTAAGTCTGGTCAGTGACACAGCTGCAGTGCTGTGTGCTCTGACAAGAAGAGACAGTGTGGCTTTGAGTGCAGCCACAGCAGTTAGCTTTGACTGTGTCAGTGAAAGGCCCCTCATAGAAAGAACAGGGGGGGGGGGTGTTTTCTAAGGTATTCAGTTTGTGTAATATCACCAGTGCCAGTTGCACGTGGTGAGCTGCCAGAGTCTGGGATCAGACAGAATCTACAGTAAGAGATCTTCTGCATGCAGGGACTAGGGTAGAGGTATATGCCCAGGGCCCAGTTAGTCCCCTGAGACACTGTAGAGGAATAACTGTATGTTATAGGGACTGCCTTAAGACAGGGATTCCTTAACCATGCTCAGAGAGAAAGAGGAATGCTGCATGACAGTGCCTGACTGTCAGTACTGCGTGTAGCAGGAAGAGTATCTGACGACATAGCAGAGACTGTGGTAAAGGATTATTTCGGCTGGGGATCCCTCCCCTGTGGAGTCAGCGTGTGTATCCATTCCTGCAGAGAGCAGCGCAGTGCGACGTGGGATCATTGTGCTGTGTTGCTGAGTTCCAAGGATTATCCTGATCCAGAGCAGTGATCAGGGAGGTAGTATAATAAGTGTACCACCGGACCCCAACACAGGGAAGCGCTATCCCTCACACTCACACTCTCTTTATAGTTGTGGACACTCAAGGGATAAGGTGCCCAAGCACATCATTATCAAAGGGACTGAGGGTGATGTGATGATGGACATGTGGGTGAGGGGATGGTATGCATTCAGGGTGATGCAATGTTATTCATATGATGTATCGATGTTATGCAAAGAGAGTTTCATTGAAGTTATCGTTCATGCTCAGTAAATACTGTTTATTCACATTGTGTGTATTTACTGTATGGTTGTTCTGGTGAGGGCACACTCTCACCACATTGGGATCCCTCATCAGTGGAGGCGCTGCACCGAGTGTAAGTATATACCCCAGGTTCCCAGTGGCGGAAGCTCAGCCCTCCTGGTTGCCAATAGGTACAGCACCACACTATTGTAGTTCTTATTGTATCTGATAAGTAGTCAGTTACACCTACCCACCTCAATCTCACTTAGGGTGGAGGAAAGAGGGCTACACTAGCAAGTGTATTTAAAGGCTAGCTAGCTCCTAATAGGTTAATTGGCTAGCCAACGCCCAAATGCCTTATAGCTGCACAGAGACATATGCTGATTAGTATACAAATACAATGAACCCTTAAAGTTATACATATACATATTCTAACCAATTTCATAAACATTTTTAATACACATAAGAATAAAAAAATCTTTTAAAAAAATCTTTTAAAATAAAGAATGCAAAAACTCTGTTTTAGAGGTATTTATTATTTCAACCATAGATCTTGTATAGCATTATATTATCAGAAAGAACTTTGTATTTTATAATTCAACTTCCTAGTTGCTTAAAACATATATATATATATAAAACAATTATACAAAATTATTTAAAATACATAAAATATAAAACATACATAAACGAAAAAGAATAAGAACACAATTTTTTTCCCATTATTATACAGTACATGGTTGACTATAGGCATTCTTATCTTTGGGACCGAAGGGCTATACATGAGTTATTACTCTAATCTGTGAATTTACATGAGAGTTCAAAAAATTGGTGGAACAGCAGGAACCCAGAGAAAGCACCGATCAACTCACCAGAGGTAGCAAAAAATAAAAAAGGTTTATTGAATTATATTGTTAAAAACAAAAAACAAACTAACATAAAAAACAAAATCTCCTACATGTTTCAGGCTCTCCAGCCCTTTCTCAAGGAACATACTCCTTTCAACTCTACTGCCCCACGATTGGAATGACGCACTTCCGCAGTGCAGGTTCTGGCAATTCGCTACGCCTCATGGGAGAACGCCGAGAGGAGACGGGCACCTCCATGTGAGTAGCCTGAAGTTTTTCCCGGACGGTCTGAGGCTTCGGTATCACCATAGCTCCAGCCCGCGGGATACTACTAGGCTTTATCATAAGGACACAGGTATTTACCTCAATATCTTTGGACATTAAGGGATGCAGAAGCTAGGACCGAGATATTTATGCTAATGAGTTACTAAGGGTTCGGTTCAAGGCTGGCTCTAGTTTCTCTAGCTACTCTCTTATTGGGTTCATCTTTCCCTGTTAGTTCAGTCCTTTATTGTACACAATAGGCGATGTTATTTGCCCAAGAACTTATAACCTGATTTGCTGCGGATTTAGAACCATCTTTTGGACTTCATATATGTCATATACTTTTCATTTTTGGGTATCTCAGATCATTTCTCAGAGTCTTTATATCGCTATTTTTGGAGCTGGGAGTAGTTACCTATACAAAATGTGAATTTACATGGGCTGATATTATTTCAAAAATGCACCTAGATATATATTGGTATTGAGACCAAGTGGAACCAAAGTTTTCATTGTATGGATCCACTTGGTCTCAAGCTTGGAGATGGCATTAATATTATCGCCTCCTCTCCAGTTAGCAGGTAGCCTATCGATCCCAATAAAACGAATGCCTACAGGATCACAATTATGTTTCTCAACAAAATGTCTAGATAATGTATGTTGTAAGAAACCCCTTTGATTGTTTACAATGCGCTCAGCAAAGCGAAGTTTTAGCTTTCTTGTGGTGCACCCTATATATTGTTTTTGACAGGGACAGTGTACCAGGTATACAATATTTGATGAAGAAAGAAAATTGCACAGAAGCGCACAAGGGATGGAGTTAATAACAGTATTTAATAAAACAAACACATAAATGGCTGAGAGGATCCAACCCCTTCTCAGCTCAAAAGGTAAAAGTAAAATGCCCAGAAATTAAAGCCATACATGTGGTCTCTTAACATAAAATGTCTAGGAAAAATACATCACATACAACAAAAAACATTCAATGTAAAAGTAAACAGAGAAAGTACTAACAGCCCAAGGGGATTTAAATAAAAACCGCCATAGAGGACTAAATACCCGCTGACAGGGGGAGACGGACACTTACACTAGGGCAAAGGTGGGGGTCCACAGCTGACCGCACAGACCTGCCTGAGGCTCTAGTGGTGGCTGTTCAATCTTCCCAGGTGCCGCGATCCGGATTCTGTGCGGTCAGCTGTGGACCCCCACCTTTGCCCTAGTGTAAGTGTCCGTCGCCCCCTGTCAGCGGGTATTTAGTCCTCTATGGCGGTTTTTATTTAAATCCCCTTGGGCTGTTAGTACTTTCTCTGTTTACTTTTACATTGAATGTTTTTTGTTGTATGTGATGTATTTTTCCTAGACATTTTATGTTAAGAGACCACATGTATGGCTTTAATTTCTGGGCATTTTACTTTTACCTTTTGAGCTGAGAAGGGGTTGGATCCTCTCAGCCATTTATGTGTTTGTTTTATTAAATACTGTTATTAACTCCATCCCTTGTGCGCTTCTGTGCAATTTTCTTTCTTTGTTTCTCAGGGTGTCCTCCCCCCTCTTGAGGGGGGATCACCTCTGAAGTGGGAGCCTCTGGGGAGACGCTCCATGCACGTGCAGCACAGGGATTATTCCAACTATCACTTCTGCAGCACGAGCGCTGAATATCCTATTCCTGCATACAATATTTGATGAATCACAATTTATAAAGTGTCTTATATTATAATATTCCTGTATGAGTTGAAGAGAAGCTCCTAGTTTGTTTAGAACCATGAGGGTCCAATTTACATATTTTGCACTTTTTTAATTGATATTTCCTATCTATATTATTTATTTTAGAGTATAATTGATCAAGTATTGCTTTATTATAATTTTTAGATTTAAATGTATTAAGCATGAGTTCCGCCTGTTGTTCATATACACTATTATTAGTGCAATTCCGTTTAACTCTTCTAAATTCCCCTTGGGGGATATTATTGAGCCAAATACTCAAATGGTTACTGTCTGCCTCTATGTAGTTGAGGCAACTTACTGGTTTATAGTAAGTTTTAGTACAGATGTTACCATTTCCTATATAGATAAGTAGATCAAGAAACTCAATCTCACTAGTGCTATATTTAAAAGTGAAATGTAAATTAAAAGTGTTGTGATTAATGTATTCGAAAAATTATAAAAGTGAGTTAATATCACCCTTCCAAATAAAAAATATATCATCCACAAAACGTGTCTATAGTACTAAATTTGTGCCAAGCTATGCAAATCTCCTAATGGGGATGTAGGAGGATCAGTTCATCTGGTCACCCCATGAGTTTGGCACAAATTTAGTACTATGGACACGTTTTTGGTATTGTTTCAATACCGATATAAGATCTAGGTGCATTTTTGCAATAATATCAGCCCATGTAAATTCACAGGTTAGAGTAATAACTCATGTATAGCCCTTCGGCCCCGAAGATAAGAATGCCTATAGCCAACCATGTATAATATTTTTTTTTGTGTTCTTATTCTTTTTCGTTTATGTATGTTTTATATTTTATGTATTTTAAATAATTTTGTATTATATATATATATATATATATATATATATATATATATATATATATATATCAATTCAACTTCCTAGTTGCATAAAACATATCTATATATATATATATATACTGAAGCACCCTTATTATCATACAGACAACCCCATAATCTCAAGAATATTATGGTGAGGAGTAAAGTATTCAGCAGTACAACTGAATGCGGGACAAAACCATGCCAGGACCCAAGATGCAAAACCTGCGCAATGCTCTACACAGCGGACACAATACAAATACCACACAAGAATCGGGAATACAAAATCAGAGGAGGGTTCACCTGTTCCTCCAGCAATGTCGTGTACCTCATCATGTGCATGAAATGCCCAGGGGGCTGCTACTACATAGGTGAGACAGGACAGGGGCTAAACAAGAGAATGAACCTGCATCGCCACAGCATCACACGCGGAATAAGAGACAGTCCTGTTGGTGAACATTTCTCTGACTCTGGCCATAAGATGAACGATCTGAGGGTTGCCATACTCAAAGGTAATCTTAAAACCCCGAAAGAGAGACGGTTGCATGAATACAAATTTATGCAACTGTTCGGGACACTTAGCAGTGGCCTAAACAGAGATCGAAATTTTATGAGTCATTACTGACACTAGCGAACTCTCTTCCCATGAGCGCTAAAGGCCATGTATGTACATACTGTGCTATATGTATGCACACACAGCTGTCTCTCACACATACTAATACTCCTTATTTTTCCATCCCTATACACCAATAGGGACCACATAGTATCCACACACACTTTTAGTTGTGCTACAAACTCTCACATTTCCACACCCACCCACACCATTTATATCCCCTCTCACTCCACACACACCTTGTGTAGAGCACAGTTTATACTGTGGGCTCTCCATTCATTTTTATTCACACTGATACACATACACACTCTTTCTTCACTTGTTTTCAGTTACCCTTTGACACCTCCAGCCATAAATCTCATCCACACGGGGGAAGGACCAGCACAGATAACATTCCAAGAGACACTGTTTTTAAGTAATCCTTGCTTCATTCATTGTAACATCGCCGGAAGAAGAGATCAGTGTATCTCGAAAGCTCGCACAAATAAAAGCATTTCGTTAGCCACAGAACGGTATCATCTATTTATTTTTTGATTATATATATATATATATATATATATATATATATATATATATATATATATATATATATATAGATATGTTTTATGCAACTAGGAAGTTGAATTGAATTATAAAGTACAAAGTTCTTTCTGATAATATAATGCTATACAAGATCTATGGTTGAAATAATATATATACCTCTTAAACAGAGTTTTTGCATTCTTTATTAAAAGATTTTTTTAAAAGATTATTTTATTCTTATGTGTATTAAATTTTTTTATGAAATTGGTTAGAATATGTATATGTATAAATTTAAGGGTTCATTGTATTTATATACTAATTAGCATATGTCTCTGTGCAGCTATAAGGCATTTGGGCGTTGGCTAGCCAATTAACCTATTAGGAGCTAGTACAGCCTTTAAATACACTTGCTAGCTACACAGATGCATACCCCTGATTAAGTCTTTTTCAAGACGATACGCGTAGGGTGGAGGCTGGAATATCATTTCCTTAAGGTCTCCCTGACTCTGAGTTCTTAGCTCTATATGGCAATATTGGTCTAGTATTAGCTGGACAGTGTATGCCGATTCCTCTCTTCAATGGATACAACAACGCGCTGACGTCATACTCGCAATCTTGCGAGACTGGAGGGATAGCCAGGACAACACTGGAAGCAGCTGCAGACACATCTGAGCCTGTGCGGAGTCTCTGCGTTCCAGGTGGAGCCAGAACCAACAAGCCGCCACACAGATCAGCAGTGAGGAGAGGATCTTGATATCCTACATGCCTGATTTATCTGCTACTTTGTAATTAGCCTTTTGTCTTTTGCGCATTCTGAAGAATACAAGCATACTTCACCATATGTTGCTTCTTGTTTATTATTTCAGATTCATCTTCTTTGGTTTCGTCCATATGCTATTAATTCTTCCCTGATACTTTGCAACAGTTTTCACTTATCACTATTTGCGCCTGTGTTTTTTCTCTCCTGTATTTACAGTTAGGCCCGGAAATAATTGGACACTGATACAAGTTTTGTTATTTTGGCTGTGTACCAAAATAAATTAAAGTTACAATTAAATAATGAATATGTGCTTAAAGTGCAGTCTATCAGCTTTAATTTGAGGGTATTCACATCCAAATTGGAGGAAGGGTTTAGGAATGACATCTCTTTAATATGTAGCCCCCTCTTTTTCAAGGGACCAAAAGTAATTGGACAATTGACTCAAAAGCTGTTTCATGGACAGGTGTAGGCTATTCCTTCGTTATTTCATCATCAATTAAGCAGGTAAAAGGTCTGGAGTTGATTCCAGGTGTGGCAATCGCATTTGGAAGCTGCTGCTGTGAACCCACAACATGCGGTCAAAGGAGGTCTCAATGCAAGTGAAACAGGGCATCCTTAGGCTACAAAAAAAAGAAAATCCATCAGAGAGATAGCAGGAACATTAGGAGTGGCCAAATCAACAGTTTGGTACATTCTGAGAAAAAAAGAACACACTGGTGAGCTCTGCAACACAAAAAGGCCTGGACGTCCACGGAAGACAACAGTGGTGGATGATAGTAGGATCTTTTCCATGATAAAGAAAAACCCCTTCACAACATCCAGCCAAGTGAATAATACTCTCTAGGATGTAGGCATATCATTATCCAAGTCTACCATAAAGAGAGGACTTCACGAGAGCAAATACAGAGGGTTCAGAACAAGTTGCAAACCATTCAAAAGCCTCAAGAATAGAAAGGCCAGATTAGACTTTGCCAAACAATATCTAAAAAAGCCAGCCCAGTTCTGGAAAAGCATTCTTTGGACAGATGAAACCTAGATCAACCTGTACCAGAATGATGAGAAGAAAAAAGTATGGAGAAGGCTTGGAACGGCTCATGATCCGAAGCATACCACATCATCTATAAAACACGGTGGAGGCAGTGTGATGGAATGGGCATGCATGGCTTACAATGGCACTGTGTCACTAGTGTTTTTTGATGATGTGAAAGAAGACAGAAGTAGCCGGATGAATTCTGAAGTGTATAGGGATATATTGTCTGCTCAGATTCAGCCAAATTCAGTGAAGTTGATTGGATGGCGCTTCACTTTACAGATGGACAATGACCCAAAACATACTGCGAAAGCAACCCAGGAGTTCTTTAAGGCAAAGAAGTGGAATATTCTGCAATGGCCGAGTCAATCACCTGATCTCAACCCGATCGAGCATGCATTTCACTTGCTGAAGACAAAACTTAAGGCAGAAAGACCCACGAACAAACAACAACTGAAGACAGCTGCAGTAAAGGCCTGGCAAAGCATCACAAAGGAGGAAACCCAGCGTTTGGTGATGTCCATGCATTCCAGACTTCAAGCAGTGATTGCCTGCAAAGGATTCTTGACAAAGTATGAAAAATTAACATTTTATTTATGATTGTGTTAATTTGTCCAATTACATTTGAGCCCCTGAAATAAGGGGACTGTGTATGAAAATGGTTGCAATTCCTAAACGTTTCATATGATATTTTTGTTCAACCCCTTGAATTAAAGCTGAAAGTCTGCACTTCTATTGCATCACAGTTGTTTCATTTCAAATCCATTGTGGTGGCATAGGGAGCCAAAATTATGAAAACTCTGTCAGTGTCCAATTATTTCCGGACCCAACTGTATATATATATATATATATATATATATATATATATATATATATATATATATATATATATATATATATATATATATATATGTAACAAGGTTATCCCCTCCCCTTATCTAACTGAGGTGGTGGAATGCCCTGACTATGGGTGCTGCCTCTACCTGCTGGCTTCCAGGAGGCCTGCGCCTCTGCCTTTGGGAGCCTGGGGTGCAATAAAACACATCTCTGACAGCGCCTCCACCCAGATGAGGTCCGCAATATATAGTTGGCTAGCCCCAAACGGGAACACCTTAAAAGTAAAATACATACAGTTTCTGTATATATATTGCTTTACTGAAGAAGGTAACTTACTCTCTAAACTTAAGATGCGACATAACAACAACATAACACATATTCATATAACCCACACTAAGTAGAAGTAACCTGCACCAGTGTCCCAGTGTCCCGGTCTACTCCCAGCCCACGTGTATGGCAGCGCTGCCCCGTGAAGCGTTGGTGCACTTGTGGGTACCTGCCCGGTACGCGTCCTGTACAGGGTGATGGATCTTCACAAAGGATCTCGTCGAGCTCCGGATCCGTGTCCACAGGGTCCTCTTTCCGACACAGGTATCTCTCTGGCTAGGGTGACCAGATTTTGAAAATGAAAAACCGGGACACAATTTGTTTTTTACATTAACAGTTTATTTATTGTATTTCACTTATACTTTACTACCATTAGTCCTCGGATGGCCTCACTAATCGAACAAAAAAAAAAACAGATGTGAATGACTTCTGTACCCATTAACCATTGTCAGGATGCCCCCTCTTCACAATTTCTAAAGCAGCAATCCTGCCTGGGATCTTACCTGATCCGCAGTCTCTCAAGGTAATATACTGGAGGGGAGGTGTTCCCTACCTGTCTTCTGATGTCCCCCATGTGAAACTTGAGAATATGGAAGAAAGCAGGATAGGTTACTTTGGTGTAGGTATACGGCAGTTAAGATGAGACAGAGAGGGAGATGGAGGGAGGGAGACAGAGAGGGGGGAGACAGAGAGGGAAACAGGGGGAGAGGGAGAGGGAGATGGGGAGAGGGAGACAGGGAGAGGGAGACAGGGAGGGAGAGGGAGACAGGGAGGGAGAGGGAGACAGGGAGGGAGAGGGAGACAGGGAGGGAGTGGGAGACAGGGAGGGAGTGGGAGAGGGAGTGGGAGACGGAGAGAGTGGGAGACAGAGAGGGAGACAGAGCGGGAGTGGGAGACAGGGAGGGAGTGGGAGACAGAGAGGGAGTGGGAGAGAGTGGGAGACAGGGAGGGAGATGGAGAGGGCCGACATATTCCAGTAAGAAACCCAACCCCCTTGCATCTGAAAATACTTATCGGCCGGCTGCCGCATCCTTGCGTCCTCCTCCTCACTGCCTCCGCTGCTGCCACCGCCCCCCCCCCCCCCCCGATATATTTTTTGTCATTTTTTCCGCATATCACGGATCCAGTGAGTGAAGCCTGATTCATCATTGATTGGACTATACTTTGGTCTCATTGGACATTTCATTCACTGTTTGTGCGCTGGTCTGTATTTGTTTTTGTTGTGCTCCTTCTGGTGCTGTTCTACCAGTCCTTACCTGGCTGCCCCAATTTTCTTTTCTCAGCATAATTTTGTCCCTATTGGTATTATTGTTTTAGGATTAGCGCTGTATAAGCACAATTCTTTTTGTCATAGGGAAAGGGGGCTACATTTAGAGGCGCTGCTGAGATTCAGACCTGGAGTGCCTGAGAGAATAGTGACAAAAATTATAGAATCATGTTTGTACCCTCCAAGCAACAGGTCCGCGACTGGGCCTTAAAATTCCCCAAATCCCCCCGCAACATGGTCACAGTGGGGGACGATGCACCCCCACGGGAAGTCTGCAACTACCTAAGACCCTTTCCCGGTTTTGCTAACATCCGGCACATAAGCCTAAATTGGGACCCTACATACCACTGGAAAATTGTTCTAGTGGCTGCCGGCCACGAAATACATGAAGAAGATACCCCCCTGGTCCTGCATTTTCTGGAAGCCCTGCCTGTGGACTGTCCGTTGATATACCCTGACCTACCCATACCCATGGTAACCTTCAGTCCGGGACCCACATCAGAGGTGCCTTACTGAGCTGAAATTCCATACCCCTCAGACACCCCCAGGAGGTACGGAACTAGCCTGATGCCAGTCCATAGCTACCGGCCTGAATGCCCTAGTCGCCTGTCAACCGGAGGCTCAGATTTGGGAGTGACACTACCAACACTGGTGGACGCCATAGCGCAATCTTCACAGTCCCACAACTACAACAAACTCAAAGCCTTCTCCTGGATATCACCCACTCCCATTGGAGAAGAAGAGTGCCAAGTTGGAGGAGCGCTGGGAGGTATTCTCCACCAGCGAGAAGGATGTGGGCTGCAGCACGAGCATCCAGCACACGATCCAGTTGAATGATGCCATGCCATTCTGGGAGTGTTCCACTGCATCACTCCCAGAGAGCTGGAGGATGTAAGGGACGTCCTGAAGGAGATGGAGAAGACAGGCATTGTAACAGAGTCCCATAGCCCCTATGCCTCCCCGATCGTGGTGCTACGCAAGAAGAATGGGTTTGTCTGTTTATGCGTAGACCGCCAAACACTGAACCGTCATACGTACCGGACCAATATACCCTACCGCAGATCGAGGAAATTCTCAGCGCTCTATCAGGCAGCCAGTGATTCAGCATGTTGGATATTAGATCTGGATACTACCAAGTACCCATGCGCTCCAAAGACAAGGAGAAGACAGCGTTTGTCTGCCCCCTTGGGTTCTACCAGTTTACCCGAATATCCCAAGGCATTTGTGGTGCGCCTGCGACATTTCAAAGGTTGATGGAGAAGACCATAGGGATATAAACCTCCCAGGAATGCCTAGTCTTATCTGAACAATATCATCGTGTTTGTAAAGACACTGGAAGAGCACAGAGAAAGCCTTCTGAAAGTTCTGGATAGACTGGGAAAAGAAGGCATGAAGCTATCGCTGGACAAGTGTCACTTCTGCCACATATCGGTCACCTATGTGGGCACATAGTGTCCATGGAAGGAGTGGCTACCGCCCCCGCTAAAGTCGAAGCCGTAGTTTACTGGCCCAGACAAGACAACATGATGTAGCTTCGATACTTCCTGGAATTTTGCTATACTACCGCAGATTCATAGAGGGGTACTCCAGCAAGGCCAAGGTCCTCAATAACCTGTTGAAGATCTACCCTGATCTTCCCTGATTACCCTGATAATCTTGGCAGAATGCTGCATCTCCACAAACACCCTTCAGAGACAAGTGGACGTCCACCTGCAAAAAGGCATTGAGTGGGCCCAAGAAAAGCCTCACGGAATCCCTGGTCTCGGTCTATGCCAATCTGGTGCAGCCATACATCCTGCCTGTGGATGCAAGCTTCAATAGACTAGTGTCTTACATCAAAAGTACCCGGCTGGCCTTCGCCCAGTGGCATACGTAAGTCGCAGTTTGACGCAGACTGAACAAAACTATCAGGCCTCCCTTTCTACCGAATATTAGATGCAGATGGGAGGGTAAAAGTCTGGCATCGCAATCACTTACTACCCATTGCGCAAATGGGGAAAGTGACCACAAACAAGATTCAATAGCAATGGCCTGTGAGCCAGAAGTGTCCGAGGAGAGTCCGGATTCTGTAGCCGAACTGAAACAAGATCCTTTGGAAGGAACCTCTGCTAACTCAAATGGAGACTGGTGGGCGCAACCAAGGAAGTAGCGGATAATGGGCCAGTGCCTAATGTACCATCCCCAGTGGCTTCAACAAGCCGTTCACTTAACCCAAGAAGCCAGAGGTTCATTCCTCAAAGAGACTGTTCAGAGACTGAATCACATCTTATGAGAAGGCCAGGGCCTCAAGCCGATGGTAGCCTCTTTGATGGTGATGGGGTACCCAGCCCAGTAAATAAAGGTATTCTGCCCGGCTGGGTGCCCCTGAGTCATATTAGGAATTTAAAGTGTCAGCTCTGCATCCCAATAATGGCTGCAACCCTGTATTGCATTGTAAACTGTCTGTGTGTGTCCCGCTAGGCATAAGGGGACCACAACATTAGCCTGAGTTACATTGCATATGTCTTTCCCCAGTAATGTATCAGTTATAAGCCTTTTAACAGTGTTTCACTGCCATCCGCAAGAAAGGAAAAAAGTTTTTAAAACACCGCAGCTTACTGCATAGCTTATAAGCAGCAAGCTAACTTTGGATAGAAATGTCCTAGCGCTCAAATTTTTGTTATGCAGAGGGCTAAGGGGTAATCACTAAAACAGTTATAGTTTATGTTTTAACAACTTTCATAAAAAGTAATGAATAAAAGTCCCCCTATTTTTGGGGTTAAGGACAAGCCCAGAATGTGGGATTATGCTGTGCTTAATGCAGAAGGATTTTTAGGATACAAACTATGCAGTTAGGATAGGAAATTTAAATTCAACACGCAGGGTGTGTTTGTCTATTGCCCTCTTGGATTTCCATATTTTCAACTTCAAGCCTCTTTGAAGGAATCTGATGGTGTTAAGTGGTAATGTTATTAGATCATCTATTTTATTCATTTTATTTTAATCAAACTGTATGCATATATTGTACTGTTTTTGTAATACTCTTTTTCTGTAACCTAAGCACTGTACTACTTTTGTATATTACATCTAAAATGTAATAAGTATTGTCTTTGGGCTTTAATTAAACTCTGTACACATTGAAAATATTGCATTTTCTTACACATTTTCCTAAAATAGATATTTGTCTGTTAATTACATACAGTATTGTGCTTAATAAACGAGGACAAGGATCTTAGCGATTAGACCTTTTTTGTATCCTTGATGGTGGCAGAGATTTAAGATATATATTATGATGGATTGAGGGTGGATACTACTCATTTGAGGGACCCTGCAGGGGTGAAATGATAGTCAGCAATGTAGCTATCTATGTGTATTAACCCTTCTCACATTTAGTAACGTGCTCACAGGTGTGCTGTTCGTGAAAAATGGTGGCATAGCATTGGGATAACAATTTTTGTTTGTAAACATTAGAGCTTTTTAGTGGTTTTTGTTATGCCTGAGGTACATACTATTTACGAAAACGTGACTGACCTGTTTGAGAATTGTGTGAGAACACAGCTCAGACCTCTTTGAGACATGTGAGAGATCACAGCACAGTACCCAAAAACATTGCTCAGTGCTTATTTATAAACATATATGCAGACAGTTCCGTCTTTTCTCCTCTGTTGTTTTTCTTTCTCCATCTTTTTATTTTAAGCAAGTGTAGTGAACATGGCTCCTGTATACCGAAAGCAAGGGACCCTGAGAAAGTGATTGAGGTGGGTTGTACCGAAGTGGGGGCAGCAAAAACTTCCAATTAAAGCCCATCATCATAGATCAGATGTATTTAGAGACCTGGGGGATAGCAATATGTGTGACGGTGAGGGGGTAACCAGGCTCACTAATAAAAGTCAAGCCCACTTGGTTTCCCCTGAGTCACATGGAGGGGCCCAAGAGTGTCAGCTCTTGGACCTGGCCGTTGTGTATGTACTGCAATGCATTGTGTGAAAATATGCGACAATAAAGAATTTGTGTGTTTTTGCCTTTCCAAGAATGCCAGAAAGCAGAGATTGCTAGGCTATGAGTTTCAGATGGGGTTTTGCAGAGAAAGACTTTTCAGATTGTGGCTATGTAGCAGGGTTCCAGCGTTATTGGGTACCCCAAAAAGGTAGTCGGGAATCAGGTCAGATTCTTGGATACCTTGAAGCACAATGCTCCAGTCAAAATCCTACCCTGAAAACGTTTTTGCAACTCACCACCAGGAGTCCCTGCTTCAGCACAGACCAGAAAGGTAAAAAGGGGCATAGGGATTTGTGTATCCCGGATATAGTCAGGGATCCCTGTTTAGGGAGTCCCCCACAGTATGTGCCCAAAACCCCCGACCTGGTATAGGGGTTCAGGGTATCTCAACCATGTTTACGGTTGTGGGAGTAAAATTATTTCTAAGTCCAGCTCCGGTACAATTGAAGCGACCCTGAAAATGAACCTTAGCATTATTTGAAGCAACTTTTATTAACACTTCTTATACAGCCGCGGCCGCTTTTATTTTAACACTTCTCGGTTATTTTCCGGTGACTTTTTCAGAACGCCACGCGCTTGACCGTGTTCATGCCACATTCATGCTGTATTCATGCCGCATTCATGCCGGCCGTGACCTGCGCTTGATCTGTTTAATGATAATGGTTCGGATTTAATTTGGTTCATTTCTTCGCGTATCCGCCAGGTGGCAGATATTCATGAATTGGAATTAATTCTAATGTGTACACTACAGTACTGTACATGCGCTTCAGTAATGTGTCAACTTGCAGGTGTTTAAAAAATACCACTGTGGTCCATTGTGAATTGACCATGGTACTGAAGAAGTTACAATACTGTATCAATTTAAGCGTTTTATATTAAAAACTCAATGCACAGTGTCTGGTGTTCTATTGTCCAGAGAGTTCCGAGATGAGTACACCACCGCAGTACATGTGGAAAATGCCTGACATAACTTACGCTTATTTAATATGGTCCGCAATTAATGCAGCAGATGGTAAGATGGCCAAAGTTGGTCAAATGTATCAATATTTTATTGAAAATTATGACTTTTACAAATTTTCACCAGATGCTCATGTGTGGATGCGTGCAATAAGGAAAATGTTACGTATCGATCCGTGTTTTTTTCGTATTGATCCTGCACCCGGAGTTAGAGGAGGGTATTGGTGTGTGGCGCCAGTTTTTTCCAGTGTCGTTGATCATGGAGACTTCAAAAGGCCAAAGGTCATGGTAAAACCAACTAAGAATCGTCAGTCCCAGGCAAACAATGTGCCAGCGCCAGCACCAGCTTCCAATAACGGTCCGACCACCAGTGAAAACCTGCTGACCAGCAACCCTTGCTGTCTGTCCCTGCCAGGATATCTACAGCCTGAACAGGATTTCACGTCCAGATACCAGCAAGCTTGCATGTACCAAAAAAATTTCCAGCTTCATCAGCTGTCAACTACAGGTATAGCAGGCCCGCTGACACCTGTCAACTACGTGTATACTCAATAATACGGGACTGGTGGCAGTGGCTCAGCACCAACCGATTGGCAAAGTCTATGGTGAGTACGGCTGCTGTATTTTATTCTTTTTTTTAAATATCAATATCAATGCACAGTAAAGCGATTCTCTTGTAATCAATCACTTTGCTTATGGTTATTTAGTTCTATTATTTTAGTCACAATTCGCGAAAATGTAGTCCTGCAATATCACTGTCTGATCAGTTTCTACAGTAGATACTGAACAATTGGTGGACAGCTAGGCGCATGCCCCTACTGTATGTCTCATTGGGACCTTGTGGAAATGCATACTGTATGCGTGTAATCACATCTATACACATGCGTGTACTGCAGGAAGGTCTAGGAGCTCTGAAAAAGAATGTGCACATATTTTAAGCAGATCCTAGGGATGAGGGATTTAGAAGAATTTTGTATGATATTTATTAACATGATGTATAACAGTGTATATGTGTATGCCCTGTATATGAACTGGGGAATTTCCAAGTCTGTGGTTTCGAGAGACCACATGGCCACCAGGCTTGGTGCCACTATATCTGGACGAGTCCCGGACTTGAAACTCTCAGAGGTGCCAAGGTGTTAGGGCAGGCGGAGTACCGGAGTTACACTCAACTACCCACGTCCTAACATGAATAAGAGCTATCCAACAACCATTTGCCCAGCCCCAGTCTCTGAGGAGCCTGGCACAATGGGGGGTTCAATTTGTAAAGTGGCTGAAGTGCCAGGTTGGCGCATGCCCCTTAGCAAAATTGAAATCAGTGTCGTCCGACTTCAGAGTACTGGCAAATCTGTGATAGGCTGGTAGAAAAATTCCTACAAGCTGGTTGGCTGTAGTGTTTTCTGAATGGAACTCAAAATCCTATAAGAAACCTAGCAGCCAATCAGGTCGTCATATTCTAAACGCCAAGACAGGTGCGGCAGATTTGAATTGACCAAAAGATGCTCAGACAGAAATAGACTCGAGCTGGCTTCAGAAATTTCAAGGCAGGAAATTTTCTAAGTCCAACTTATCGGAACCAAGTTCTCAGAATAGAACATAGCTGTCGCGGCTGGACCTACAAGCCGGAAAGAGTACAGGACGTTTTTTACTATCTCCCGGTCAAGGGAT
Organism: Ascaphus truei; assembly: GCF_040206685.1. Lineage (NCBI taxonomy): Eukaryota > Metazoa > Chordata > Amphibia > Anura > Ascaphidae > Ascaphus > Ascaphus truei. The sequence goes on from NC_134498.1 coordinate 3,019,614, forward strand.
TTTGTCAACTCTGGAGCAGATACAGCGGTGGCGTCTGGTAACTCATGATGAGTTAAGTTCCAGGACTTTTGCGGGTATAGACTGATAAACCAAAACACTGGACACCTCATTCCTTATTTCACTGATCCCGTCCTGCAAGGGGAATGTTCAGATCTTAGGAGGCATCTCCTCGGCCTCAATCCATCCACCTGCATATAGAAGAGAAGACATCTGTTGAAGACACCAAGCACAAGAAGAGGAGGAGACATCAATTCAAGTTTTGAGAGCTTTTAATGTGAGTGTGTCCCCAATCAACAAGCTTGAATCAATAACAGTTCCCTTGTTTTCATCTCTCACCCCTCCTAAAACCCCCCTCCCACCCTTTCCCTCTACCCTGTTGAAAAAGTGTGCAAAATTTTGAGCTGTCTTTTTTCACTGTGGCCACTCTCTCTCTCCTTTGCCCTGCATATAATACACGCTGTGGAGCCGCAAGCAGAGTGACGCGCCCGAGGACATTCCATCCGATATTCTATTCAAATCCACACAGAGGTTGGTGAATAACCTCTGTCAAGACTCAGGCAGCGAAATCACTCTGTGGAAAGGACTGGAACCACATATTGAACAGTAGGGAAAATTTCTTTTTTTGGCGCAAACTTTCCCCCTTTTTCCTTCATAGACTGATAAACCAAAGACTTTATTTTAAGGACTATCTGAGTTAGGAATGGTTAGTTTTTTATCCCAGATCCCCCAGTAAGTGTGTTTTCCTCTGTATAATTGTAATCCACTGTGTGTACGTCTGTTTCAATGGAATACATGTCAATTTGTTTTACTTCTTGGTTTGGTTCAATGAAAGATCCCCGTTTAAAGGTGTAATTGCCTGGTCTCCCTTGACAACATGCTAGTGCAAGCCCTGACTGTTGAGGGAGAGGCAGAGAGAAAGCTAGTGAAAGAGAGAGAGAGGTTGAGAAAGAGAGAGAGAGAGACAGAGAAAGGCAGGGTGAGAAATACAGTCAGCGAGGGCAAGGCAGAGCGAGAGAGACAGCCAGCAAAAGAAAGAGAAAGAGGACCTGAGAAAGAGACATAGACAGTACAGAAAAAGGGGCATAAGGAGCCTATTCACTAAACCTTGATAAGTAAATTGCAACATCAATAGGGTTGGTATGTTCCAACCGAACACTCAGATATTTGTGTTAAATTTTCACTAAGAAAAATCGATTTTTTTTAAACATTTGGTAAAGCAATGCCATACCACATTAGTTTGTATTTGCTTAACAAGTGAAATGAACTTAAGGTCCAATTTCGCTTCAGCAGTCTGGAAGAACTACACAGAGAGAAGGTGCATCTCCCTGCACAAATTTTATAGGCAATCTTAAATAAATTAAAACAGACCTTCATTACCTTAGTGGCTAACCACTAGGTTAATGAAGGAGCTAAATAGCTGTAGCCAGTTTGTTGGTGATAGAGGGGGGGTGTGAACCTTGTAGTTGCACCAGGGTGGATGTTTAGGCCTCAATACCCCCCCTCCCTCCCCCACCACACACTGAAAAGGGAAAAAGCCCTATTAGCCATATCTGGCTAATTGGGCTTTTGCCCATTGAAATAAATCAATAGCCAGCCACCCTATAGTAAAAAACAAAGTTCTATTTATTGGGTTAGGTATACTCATCAAAATGACACTGCTACCCAGAATTCTTTCTTTATTTGGAACTCTCCCCATCCTGGTAAATCTTACCGACATTAAAAACATGCAAAAGTCCGTAAGACCTTTTTATTGTCAGGTAAGAAACCCAGAATTAATAGATGTTCCTTGTCAGATTAAGACCTGAAGGAGGCCTGGGAGTACCAAGCCTCTCGTCATATTATAGGGATGCAGAGCTAGCCAATTTTCCTCTGCATGTTTCTTCTTCCCAGATCAGATGGGTGGGATTATTAGGTCCTTAAATCTACAATCTCTTTAGTGGTCTAGCAAAGACTCCCGACCAACCATTGTTAAGTGTAACTCAACCATCATCCATGCCTTATGATTTTGAGATGCAAACAAATGTAAATGTCAGTTAATGAAAAAAACAGATGACTATGGTCCATCTGTTTGGAAACATGATGTTCCAGCCAGGGTTAGCTAAATCTCAGTTTCTTTGGAGGTAAAACCAAAATAACGATTCACTGTCGGGAAACTCGAGTTCTTTGAGGAATTACAAAAACAATACATAATACCCACCTCTGAAAGTTTTCACTACATACATTGAAGACACTTTGTTGGTTCATATGTTTTGAACACAATAACCTTATTTCATACAGTAGCTATATCAACAAGTCTAGAAATCCGCTTCTAAGGAGAAACATAGGTACATGTGACAATGGGAAGAGGATTTACATGGATCCTTGGTCAGAAACCTGGCAAGATGTCTGGGAAAAACTGCCAAAATATCTATTTCCACACTGATAAAAGAAAACAGTTACAAGGTGCTGTACCACTGGTATCACACACGCACAAATTGCACAGATTATATATACAAAGTTCTTCCCTTTGCTTTTGTAATTTTCTCCTCGACATATGGTGGGATTGCCCAGAGATTGTACTTTCTTGGAGGCAGAATTCTCAGTATATCAATAATACTCTGGGCCTCTCCCTCTCGCCTGTCCCTCTCGCCTGTCCCTCTCGCCTCTCCCTCTCGCCTGTCCCTCTCGCCTGTCCCTCTCGTTTCTCCTTCTAATCTGTCCCTCTCGCCTGTCCCTCTCGCCTCTCCTTCTCACCTGTCCCTGTCGCCTGTCACTCTCGCCTGTCCCTCTCGAACGTCCCTCTCGCCTGTCCCTCTCGCCTGTCCCCCTCAGCTGTCCCTCTCGCCTGTCCCTCTCGCCTGTCCCTCTCGTTTCTCCCTCTCGTCTGTCCCCCTCACCTGTCCCTCTCGCCTCTCCTTCTCGCCTGTCCCTGTCGCCTGTCCCTCTCGCCTGTCCCTCTCGCCTTTCCCTCTCGCCTGTCCCTCTCGCCTGTCCCTCTCGTTTCTCCTTCTAATCTGTCCCTCTCGCCTGTCCCTCTCGCCTCTCCTTCTCACCTGTCCCTGTCGCCTGTCACTCTCGCCTGTCCCTCTCGTCTGTCCCACTCGCACGTCCCTCTCGCCTGTCCCTCTCGCCTGTCCCCCTCAGCTGTCCCTCTCTCCTGTCCCTCTCGCCTGTCCCTCTCGTTTCTCCCTCTCGTCTGTCCCCCTCACCTGTCCCTCTCGCCTCTCCTTCTCGCCTGTCCCTGTCGCTTGTCCCTCTCGCCTGTCCCTCTCGCCTGTCCCTCTCGCCTGTCCCTCTCGCCTGTCCCCTTCAGCTGTCCGTCTCGCCTGTCCGTCTCGCCTGTCCCTCTCGCCTGTCCCTCTTGTTTCTCCCTCTCGCCTGTCCCTCTCGCCTGACCCTATCACCTTTCCTTCTCGCCTCTCCCTTTCGCCTGTCCCTCTCGCCTCTCCCTCTCGCCTCTCCCTCTCGCCTCTCCCTCTCGTCTGTCCCTCTCACCTGTCCCTCTCGCCTCTCCTTCTCGCCTCTCCTTCTCGCCTCTCGCCTCTCCCTCTCGCCTCTCCCTCTCGCCTGTCCCTCTTGCCTGTCCCCGGGGCAGCACTACTAAAATAGTTGAAAATGACAAACGTAAGTACAAAAAAACTATTTGATATATCCTGTAATAACGCACCTTATGAGAGTTTCCATAAGAATCAAAGGCTGTGATAACACAAAAAATCACAGACTATCCGACCATAACATTGCGCACAATTACTTGGGGTAAGAAAATAACAGAACATAAAGGAATCAAGAAAATATTAGTTATAGAATTGCTTTGTTCGACATTATCACAAACTGTTGGCCAAGGAGATCAGGATTTCTCACATTTAACCATAGGGTGTGTATCATATGAGTTAATTTTTTTCCTATTTAAAATGTTCCAAACGTTTGTTTTCCAGCTGTTTATGTGTGCAATAACTGGCTGCTGTGCATCTTTCTACAGTACATCTAGAATATGGAGTGTCAGTGACTTTTTGAGAAGATAAATCGTAATATACCGTAGTCTTTATTTATTGTAGTGTATCAAGAGGATCCATGGGTTCAATTCTTTATGGATTTTATCATGCTATTTATACCTTCCCCAAACTGTTGGCTATGTGGGCAGTCCCACCACATATGTTTCATAGCGATCTTATTGCTACATCCTCTCCAGTTAAAATCTGGTGAAGTGGGAAAGATATATAGTTTAATTAGTGTAAAATACCATTTATATATTATCTTGTATTTGTTCTTTAAACGTTTTTAGAAATTGAAGAATTATTGGTAATTTCCCATATTTTAAACCATTCACCAATAGACATTTTGAGCCCCTAGTTCCCTCTCCCTTATAATGAAAATTGTGGATTAATTGAGATATCAGTGTCTGTAAATATTTTCTATAAGCATGAGATACTTATGATTAAAGGAACTTAAGACTGAGTGTATGAGTTTTTAGCCTCCCCCCACTCTATATATTGCAACCCTAACATGTTGTTAAAGTTGTACTTTTCCTTAAAACCCATAAAGGGCATAATTTTGTCATAGTATATCTGAAATATGTGTTATCTTTGCAAGCTTCCGTTTCACAAAATAATTATTTGTATCACCTGGTGGAAAATCTGGAATTTGAAGCATAAATCCATTTGTCCATCTGTACACATAGTATATTCTGGCTAGTATTATTAGTAGTAGTATTATTCTGCCAGTCAAAATATAACATGTATAGCTAAATAATAATTATGAAAGTTATGGAGACAGATCTCCTTTATGTTTCCGTCTAACAAAATTGAGAAATGGGTTATCTGGGTTTTATTTTGCAAACGAAATCTTTGAATTGTTATTGAAAGAAAATGATAACTTTATGGGTATTTTTTGAATATTTGTGCCTTTTTAACTTCATTGAAATAACTGAGTAGCATAACCTAGTGTAAAATGTCTCACAAGGAAGAATAAAACACATCTTGATTTAATTACATTTGAGATTTCTGTTTCCCTAATGTTTTCTAGTAGTTATCAATAAATAATAATCTTTTAAAAAATATATTTTGTACTTCAAAGGTATTATAGCACTCACTACGGGGCTCAAACGCCTGGTCTTATATTTTTGATTCTGTGGTTTGCACAATAGCTCAATAAGATAACAAGGAACAATGATTCAGTTTTTACCTATTTGATGTTGGGTAAATCCTGGAGCAAGGGTATTAAATGATTTACCAAAGACAACACTGAAAGAACTATATTTGGTGCAACCTGGACACATGAACCTACTGTACTCTCTACAGTATATGGGAGTTTTCTACCTTCTGATTTCTGTATCATAAACTTGTTATGCTTTCAGGTAGTTTTTACCTAAGGGTTTGTTAATAATATGAGGACTAATGTGTTTTTTTTTTAACTTTTAAAGCCCAGATCCACAAATGGATGTTAAGCTTTAGCGTGTCTTTACTCCCCTTTGTGTGAAAGCGAGTAAAGGTGTGCTAAGGTTAGCACCCCTTTGTGGCTATGGGCTTAGGTGTCATAAGGATATAGACTGTGCTACTATATAATCTATATTATAATGGACATATGAGCAATTTATTGCATTTTCCATGCATGAATGTTTTTCTTCTGGAAACCCCATATCCAGACGTTTTTGTATTTTTTTGTAAATAAAATAAAAAATCATCAAAATTTGATATCGATTTTGCAGCTTTATTTTCAATACTATATTAGCAAATGAAAGGTAAAACATCTGGGAAAATGTATCAAGTATAGCAAACTGGATCATTGCTCCAAAACCTGTGCAAATTGCGTAGTTTTTAACTCTGCATAACTCAATGTATCAAAGGTGTTTTGCCCTACTTTTTGCCCCAATTTGATCTATTTGCGCCATGAGCAATTTAGAGAATTGTTATAGAAAGAGTTAGGGGAGGAGAGACACAGTGCAATATTATAATGAGATGTACAGTATATAAAGTTGAGCTTATAACTGTGTAATTTTCCTCTCTTTTAGCACCACATTTATCTGCCACCAAAGCTAAGTACTTTATACTTAAGAATACAGAAAAGACGAGGGAGCACAGGGTGAGGAACCCTACTGTGGTATGTTTAGCCTCTAATAGATGATGGTGGATGTGATAAAAGTATATAAAAACACTTACACGGCCTTGTGTAAATGCTTTCACAACAAGGTTCCTCACCCTGTGCTCCCCCTTCTTTTCTGTATCCCTGTACTAACAAGGATCCTGGATAGATCCTATTGGGGTCAGAGCCACAGGACGAGATGACGAAACTGAGGGGACCCTTGTACATGTTTTCAAGGTTGTAATTATTTGTTTATATGTCCCCGGTCATACATCTTTGAGGGAGCGCCCGGGTTTTCCCCCTGTTTTATACTTAAGAAGCAAGATTTGAAAAATTAGCACATATCACAAATTCAGACAAAAAAATATTTTTGCTATGTGTTTGCACCATTTTTTCGATACTGTATATTCCCCATAGTTTCAGAATAACATTTAAACTGGAATGGACATATCAGAAGCTTAATAGGCTTTCAAAGGTTTTTTTATTGTTCTTTTTATTTTTTATTACGTCACGCTGGTTAGAATCAAATGCTTACTCAAACTCTTATTTCCACATTCTAATTTTCAGAAAATTATGGGTTTTGTTCTATATTAGCTTAAGCTGCCAAAATTTCCAATTGACTTAAATGGAGAATTTTCCCCGAAAATGGCCCGATCGGCCACTTTTGCTGATATAAAATAAGCCCCATCGGGGCTTATTCCGTAAAGTGTGATAGCGCTGATTCATCAATATAGCACGGATAGTTCAATTGACATCAATGCGGTTTTCAGTGCACTAATTTGGTGCTACCGCACTGAAAGCCTCATTAATGTCAATGGGACTTTGCATGCGGAAATATTCAAATCTGCGCGATCACGCATTATTGAATAGGCCCCAAGGAGGGTTATTTATTCAATTGTAAAATTGCAGATTGAATCATTGCTACATCTCCCATTTAAGTCAATTGGAGTATCTGTGTAATGGTGGCCTGATCGGCAATATAACATTCGTAGCGAATGGCCTTCGGAGGGAAGGAGGCAGATACAGGAGGGGGATGGAGGGTAAGAGAGGAGGAGCGAGTGGGAGAAGAGAAGGGGGAGGAAAGGTGAGAGAGGAGGAGGGAGGGGGAGAGCGAGATAGAAAGGTGGAAGTGAGAGAGAGATGGGGGAAATACATATAGAGGGAGAGAGTGAAAAGAGAGAAGGCGTGAGAGTGAAAAGAGTGAGAGAGGGGGTGAGAAGGAGAGGAGTGAGAAAGAGGGCGATTGTGAGAAAGAAATGGGGAGGAGAGAACAGGCTGTGTGAGAGAGGGGGAGTGTCAGAGAAAGGGTGGGTTGTTCAACGGCCACTGACAGGAGTGAGGCCCAGGTGGAAGATCTAGTTCTGGGTTCAGGAAATCTGTTGGCAGCCTAAGAAGAGTTACACATTATACAGGTAAAAGTACACTTACTGGGGGCCTGGGGGGGAAATTTAGGCTTTCATTTGCCCCAGGCACACGTGTTTATCGCCGTTGCTTTGTTTGAATTGCATGGATTGTGTGCAATTAAATGCAATGAAATGAAAGAATTGTAATGTGTACAGTACTGTAACAAAAGAAAAGAGATACCGGCGCCTAATTAGTCCTTTTAGGAATTAGTCCTGGATATCCAGATGAAATAGTTCAAGTCCAATGATGACAACTTGTAATCAAGGGTTGTATTGATGTAGATTCCTCCGTAAATTTGGGAACATGAAATGAAAAGAACACAGAATTTAGTGCAGCACAGCTAACAAAAAATATTAACAGACATAGACTCACAAACCAGCACAGACAAGACACACAAACGCAAAGCTGAAAAATAAAAATTGTTTAATACAACTATATACAGCCCAGGGAGGACAGATTACATCGGTCTATACAACCTCACTGCTTGTGTTCTAGAGCCGTCCTGTGAGTAGCTTTCTAGTTTGACTCTACCGGACTGGCTCCATCAGTGTCTCATCGTTCCACATTTTATTATTTTATAGTTGTATTAAACAATTTTTATTTTTCAGCTTTGCGTTTGTGTGTCTTGTCTGTGCTGGTTTGTGAGTCTATGTCTGTTAAGATTTTTTGTTAGCTGTGTTGCACTAAATTCTGTGTTCTTTTCATTTCATGTTCCCCAACTTACAGAGGAATCTACATCAATACAACCCTTGATTACAAGTTGTCATTATTGGGACTTGAACTATTTCATCTGGATATCCAGGACTAATTCCTAATTGGACTAATTAGGCGCCAGTATCTCTATTCTTTTGTTTCTGTTTTTTTCTGATTGTACTATCAGTGTCCCACCAGGCTGCCTCAGACCCCATGGGGGCTGCTCTTATTTAGAGTGTACAGACTACCACTCCATCATTAGCGCTATTCTACATCACCTTTTTTTTCTCTGTACAGTACTGTGCTACTGTGTTAATTTCAGGTGTTTAAAAGCCAGAACACTAAAATGCCATTTTCTGCACTTGTGTCTAAAGGCGCAAAGAAATCACGCACCATCACATAGGTTTTCCGAGGTATATACCGCGTGAAGTGTTCGAATAACAGCCGCTGCATCTGTAGCATCCTGTCTCCTCTTTGAACTACATACATACATACTTTGATAACGGGCCTGTCAGCAGTAAACGCATCAGAGGAGCCTGTTTGTTTGTATCATGAGGCATTATGCCTGAATACATTTGCCTTATTTTTTAACCCGCCTCCAGCCCGGATTTTTGCTTATTCCAGTTTGTTCATCTTGGGAGCGATGCACGCTTCAAGGGGCAGACGGATCTGCAAGTAATCCACGTGGTGCGAAACGCGTAGAGGTCATGACAGGTCATCCTGCGCGTGTTTGCTGGCAAGCTGTGACGGAGCCTGCAGGAGACAGCAGCGGTGTTTTCCATCTTCGCGGTGCCGAGATCCAGATCCTCTGCAGTCACCGCGAGCCCGCTACCTGTCTCAGTGTGAGTGTCCGTCTCCCCTTGCCAGTTATTTTATCCTATGGCGGTTTCATTACAAATCGTTAGATAGTTTTCATGTTTATTCATGTTTTATTCCTAATGCATTTTTATTGTAAACTGTATGCTATGCAGCTTAGGGTTTAGTTAATATTGGAGGTACTCTCTAGTGGTACTGAGCTTTTAGCTGCTTAGCCCTTCATCTGAGGTGGGGTTGGATCCCCTCAGTATCTGTGTACATTTTTAATAAATTACTTATCACTAATCCCTGGTGCGCATCTGTGCATTTTTTATACCTTGTTTTTCAGGGTGTCCTCCCCCCGTTTCAGGGGGGATCACCTTTAAGTAGGAGCTTTCGGGGAGACGCTCTATGTACATGCTGCAAAGGGACTATCAACATTTCCATACAGCACGAGCGCTGAATATCCTGCTTTTTCTACATACATACATACTGTGGCAGGATGGCCTCGCGGCGGAGTCAGTAAGACGCTAGACATGATGGGAAACTTTAAACACTAGTGGTTTATTAGCCACAACCAAAATAAGTACGGGTGCACTGTCCCTTTAAGAAACTACTTTCTTGAAATTAAAGCCTATTCCCGTTAGGGAAACTAACTCACTTCTTTTGCCCTTACTAACAGGGCAGCCAGCTAATCTGGTTATACCCAAAACATATGCTACACAAAGGATAACCAATAAGTATAAGAATAAAGTCTTATCTGTTTTGCAGCTCCAGTAGCACACAGGAACACGGTTCCGGGAAGCAGGCTGTGTCCAGCTCGCAGCAATCTTTATCTTTATCTTTATCCTAGATTGGGGTCCCAGCTGGTCCCAGCAGGAAAACTCCTCGCAGGACTGGGGGACCAGAGCAACAGCTAGGGCTTCCTAGCCGGGAGAAGTCTCTCCACCCTCACGTGGAAAAACAAGCTCACCTTGTGTGAGCAACTTCCTGCTTTATAAAGCACTTGTTTCACTGATGAGTTCAGCCCCTGTTTAATAAGTCTTCAGCTGTGCTTTCTCTGTCTGAGGAGATTAACACTCTGTGTACTGGCTGCAGTGTCTCTCCATTCACTGTTCCAGCCTACTGAGTCAGTGACTCTGTCACAATACATACATACATACATACATACATACATACATACATACATACATACATACATACATACATACATACATATTAAGGTTATGGTGGGTAAAAAAAAGTGAAAAAAACCTCCACAGTAAAGCATATAGCAACTGTAAATATTACTGTATATTCATTTGCATGTCTTAGACAGGTCTGCAACCCTGTCTTTCACCATTATCGCCCAGCACACAGCACTTCCACTGCAGCAAGGGATTCTGGGAAATGACATGCAAATGAGCACACAGTGCCACCTTTTATCTCAAGCCCACATTATATTTCCCAGAATCCCTTGCTGCAGTGGAAGTGCCGAGTGCTGGGTGACAATGGTGAAAGACAGGGTTGCAGACCTGTCTAAGACATGCAAATGAATATACAGTAATGTATTTTCAAAAAAGGGAAAAGGCTTTATGTTATAAAGACTTTCCCCAGCAAGAAGCACATTAATGGTGCACACCTAGGCTGTTAAAACTTAGCATTTATTGTGCCTTGATTAAAATAATGGTACACATATACATTAAACATTATATCCAAAATTAAACTGTGTGTATCGTGTTATTTAAAAACTTAGTTGGTAAAGGGGTGCAAATATAAGACTCTGTTAAGGATACATATCCATCAGTATTATATGGTCATAGGATATTTATGTATAGTATTCCTACAACAATGGATAAATGTATCCTACTGTATGCAGTTACTGGGGTTGGGCTGACATCAATGATTCCACAGACACATTGGCCCTACCACAGATGTAATAAAGTTACATATTGTTGGGGTAATATTGTCAAATTGGTAATCCTGACCGTATGACAACTGATGTTATACAACAAAATGTGGGTCAGCAACACAGCATATCTAATTACTCACCATAGACTATGCCTATTGTGCATATACACCCTGGTGAACTGCTAATAATGCCTGGTGTGGTTAGTAGGTTGTTGGTTAATCTCACTATATATAAACGCCATAAACATCATGACACAGTGCTAACATCACTGTATAATTTTACACTCCTCTACTTGTAATATGAAGATTAGCAATTATATTAGAAAGAGTGAACAGTGCCCTATATTAGGGTGTAATGCACAGCACAATGAATAGTGAGAGGTAAGTGGATTAATTCCATGCCGGTGACCCACTAGTTTACAAATATTCCAATATCATAATGTCATAAGATCAATTAACTACATTGATATGCTCAGTCAAAAGCTTGCTATATATATAATATTTACAGTTGCTATATATATATATATATATATATATATATATATATATATATATATATTTATATATATATATATATATATATATATATATATACACATATACATATATATATACACACACACACACACACACATACATATATAGGCAATACGATACCGTGGTAAGACGAAATTAAAGGTAGCACGTCAATGGGTGGTCAAATAAATATATTGTAGTTTTAAAAAGATATATATATATATATATATATTTCTAGGCTGGGTAGGTTTACCAAACATTTTTTTCATCAACCGTACAGTAACTTAAAATGTATGGTGGATCTTCTCATCTTGCTTCAGGTAAGGAATCTATTATGGTTCTTCCCCCTCATACAGAGGTATAGGGAACAGAATGCAGTGTAGTGTAGGACTTGCACTTATTATGGTTTACCTTAACGATTTGGTGTGCAGGCTTATGATGTTTTGGCCAAAATATCTAACTAAAAAAACATATTTTATTATTATTAGTATTAGCATTATTATTAGTACTGAAGCATTATTTCTTGTAATTATTACCATGTATGTTTTGTCATTTGTATGTAGCACTGGGCACCCCCTGTCGTTTGTTATATTCACTTGCCACAGCCCAGTGGCACTCTATGTGGCATTATATATAGTCAAGATTAGGTGGGTGTGGGCATTTGAGCTTGCTGGGTTTGTGTGTGCTAATTAATTTCTGACTGAAATCAGTTGTATGGAGGTTGTGGCACCTCCCCCAGAGCTCACGTCACCTCCCCCTTTTTAATGGTGGATCTTCTTATCTTGCTGCAGGTAAGGAATCTATTATGGTTCTTCCCCCTCATACAGAGGTATAGGGAACAGAATGCAGTGTAGTGTAGGATTTGCACTTATTATGGTTTACCTTGACGATTTGTTGTGCAGGCTTATGATGCTTTGGCCAAAATATCTAACTAAAAAAACATATTTCATTATTATTAGTATTAGCATTATTATTAGTACCGAAGCATTATTTCTTGTTATTATTACCATGTATGTTTTGTCATTTGGATGTAGCACTGGGCACCCCCTGTCGTTTGTTATATATACAGTTAGGTCCGGAAATAATTGGACACTGATACAATTTTCATAATTTTGGCACTGTACGCCACCACAATGGATTTGAAATTAAACAACCGAGATGCAATAGAAGTGCAGACTTTCAGATTTAATTCAAGGGGTTGAACAAAAATATCGTATGAAACGTTTAGGAATTGTTAATTTTTAATACTTTGACGATAATCCTTTGCAGGCAATGACTGCTTGAAGTCTGGAACACATGGACATCACCAAACGCTGGGTTTCCTCCTTTATGATGCTTTGCCAGGCCTTTACTGCAGCTGTCTTCAGTTGTTGTTTGTTCGTGGGTCTTTCTGCCTTAAGTTTTGTCTTCAACAAGTGAAAAGCATGCTCGATCGGGTTGAGATCAGGTGATTGACTCGGCCATTGCAGAATATTCCAGTTCTTTGCCTTAAAAAAACTCCTGGGTTGCTTTCGCAGTATGTTTTGGGTCATTGTCCATCTGTAAAGTGAAGCGCCGTCCAACCAACTTTGCTGAATTTGGCTGAATCTGAGCAGATAATATATCCCTGTACACTTCAGAATTCATCCGGCTTCTTCTGTCTTCTGTCACATCATCAAAAAACACTAGTGACCCAGTGCCATTGAAAGCCATGCATGTCCAAGCCATCACACTGCCCCCACCGTGTTTTACAGATGATGTGGTATGCTTCAGATCATGAGCTGTTCCAAGCCTTCTCCATACTTTTTTCTCCCCTTCATTCTGGTACAGGTTGATCTTAGTTTCATCTGTCCAAAGAATTCTGTTCCAGAACTGGGCTGGCCTTTTTAGATATTGTTTGGAAAAGTCTAATCTGGCCTTTCTATTCTTCAGGCTTATGAATGGTTTGCACCTTGTGGTGAACCCTCTGTATTTGCTCTCGTGAAGTCTTCTCTTTATGGTAGACTTGGATAATGATATGCTTACCTCCTGGAGATTGTTCTTCACTTGGCTGGATGTTGTGAAGGGGTTTTTCTTTACCATGGAAAGGATCCTGCGATCATCCACCACTGTTGTCTTCCTTGGACATCCAGGCCTTTTTGTGTTGCAGAGCTCACCAGTGCGTTTGTTTTCTCAGAATGTTCCAAACTGTTGATTTGGCCGCTCCTCATGTTCCTGCTATCTCTCTGATGGATTTTCTTTTTTTTTGCAGCCTAAGGATGCCCTGTTTCACTTGCATTGAGAGCTCCTTTGACCACATGTTGTGGGTTCACAGCAACAGTTTCCAAATGCGAATGCCACACCTGGAATCAACTCCAGACCTTTTACCTACGTAATTGATGATGAAATAATGAAGAAATAGCCCACACCTGTCCATGAAACAGCTTTTGAGTCAATTGTCCAATTACTTTTGGTCCTTTGAAAAAGAGGGGGCTACATATTAAAGAGATGTAATCCCTAACCCCTTCCTCCAATTTGGATGGGAATCCCCTCAAATTAAAGCTGATAGACTGCACTTTAAGCCCATATCCATTATTTAACTGTTACTTGAATTTATTTTGATATACAGCTGAAATAACAAAACTTGTATCAGTGTCCAATTATTTCCGGACCTAACTGTGTATATATATATATATATACAGTGTTCGACAAACCTATACATTTGCTCGCCCCGGGCGAGTGGATTTAACCCCCGGGCGAGTAAATATTGGCCCAAGCAGCACACGTTTGGTACTAAGTGGCGAGTAGATTTTTTTGTGTGGCGAGTAGATTTTTTGGTGATTTGTCAACCACTGTATATATATATGTAGCCCTTTTTCTGACATCTTCCTAAGGGACTACTGGTAACTGCACAACACCTGTGGCTCCAGGAGATCTGAGCCTCCGCTAGCTGGGAGCCTGGGATAATACTCACACATTTACATAGCGCAGCGCCTCCACCTGCGATGGCTCCCACCGAAGGGGGAGTGGTTCCTCGCAGGACACTCAATAAACACATACACAGTGATTTATATAATAACTAACACTTTACTTAAGAACATAGAGAATATCATCACATATAACCTTATGCTATAACTGTATAACCTTACACACAATATCAGTGTTCCCACCCAGTGTCCGGTAATCCCCCACCCAATGTCCCGCACTCCTACGGAGATCGTGGGTGACTGCGCAGTCACTAGGAAACTACTAGGCCTGTTGGTGCATGTGTAATTCAGAGTTACCTGCCGAGCACTCCAGTGCTCGGGCCTGCAACGATCTTCACAAAGGGTCAGACGTGTGATGAATCTGTCTGATCCTATCCTGGCGCTATTCTCTGTGGACCCCAACGTCGGTCCGAACTCCATCACGGAACCGCAGCAGCCGCTGAGTCCCTTACTATCTAGGTGGCATTCGCTACACTACAGGCCGTCCCTATAGCACAGCAACCTGTGGTGGCTTTGGGGAAACTCCTAGGGGCCTACATGGGTAATACCTGTCCCACTCCCCTAACTCTTCAAGTCCCCTAAGCCTCACTAACAACTAACTTACTAACAGCGCCTGCAGCAGACACACTGCACACACAGTCAACCCGCAGACCGCAACACACACTGCACACACTGTGCCTACTTGTCAGCGCTTACAGCACTCCTAGCCGTGATTCACTGACAAGCATGCACCCTCTCACACCTAAGGGCAACCTCCCTATCTCGGGCCGTCCCTTATCAATTACCCCCTACTCTAACAGGGATTGGGGCCTGCCTGGGACTTGTGGATCCTTACCTGGTGCAGGAGCCACTCGCTCCCTGCACCCTTCCTTCCCCTTCCTGCTCCCAGCTCCAACTCCCGTTCCTCTAAACCCGCAAAATGTATCAATCGGGCTGTCTGGGAATCCTGTTCTGGGAGTTGTAGTCCCAAGGAGGCTATGTCTGTATTGGGGCCGCGTGCGCACTTTCCCTGCGCATGCGCGAACGCCTAATGGCCGCCGCAACCTTTCCCTTTGCTTCCCTACCCTCGCGCGACTTCTCTGGGGCCTTCCCTGCTTCTGCCTGTCACTGCGCATGCGCGAACTAACGCGCAATGGCGGCGCCCTGTTCCGCGAGCTGCCCGGACCTCGGCAACGTGATCGCGGCCCTTACAACGGGCCGCTCGCGTCCCCGGCAACCGCCGCCTCAGGGAACAGCGCACGGCTCCCTGCAATAGCCCCCACCCTCGCGTTATGCTGGCGGGTCCGTCAGTGGCGACGGCGGCACCCACGATCGCTCGGCACTCGCGGAGGGGGCTGTCAGAGGGGAAAAACAGACCAGGCTACATTCTCCCCCTCGTAGAATCCCAACGACCTCGCTTGGGTAGCAACCATACAGAGTGTTATATAATGAAAAATGCATGGTAAACGGTACATCACATACAACATGCATTTGTTCACCGGTACCCCACATACTCGCATGGATACCCGAGGCCAGCTGAGTCTCAGAGTGGAGTGCTCCTAACTGATTGGGTGAGGGTATCCCACCTTGACTCCTGTGAGTCTTTTGGAACTCATTATCAGTCTCTTCCGCCAAACCACCGCCTCCTGCTCGTAGAAAAAATAGTAAGGGGTCCTGGGTATTGACCCTCGCTGGACCCTCCGGTTTCGTCTCGCGGGAGATAGGGAGGTTCAGTCTCTTGCCTCGGTCCACCACATGGCGAACGAAACGCTCCATCGTGCGCATGGAGGAGGCCACAACTACCAGAGCGGTCTCTGCGCAGTCTTTATCCGCTCCAGCAATCCCTTTAATGGTGACATCTTCGGTGGACAGCACAACCTCTTCGTGCAGGCCCGTGTCTTGAGAAGGCCAAGCTTGGAGATTCCTCGCGCAGGAGTAAGTGTCGCTCCGGGCCGCTGTACCGGATACCTTGATGAGGTCAAATCCGCTCCCAGGTCTGCAGAGATCTTCTGGGGGACACACCTCCACCAGGATGTGATGATGGGGTGAGCCCATCGCCCGGGTGACCCTACCTTTAGGAGCCACCAGGCCCCACGATCACCGGGGAGCTCACACCCGACACCCATGGGGCAGTCAACTTTCCCCCGTCATTGTTGGCAGGTACTGATCCCAAGCCTGGGACTGCTGGTACCTCGGTGGTAGGCCGGACTGGCCGTTGCTGGGCACACGGACCCACAGCAGGCTCTGTATCAGCTGAGATAGTTGGCTCAGTGACTTGGCAAGAGTGGTCCGCCGGCAGGCGCATCACCACGAGTGTTTGGTCACTGGAATCACCAAAAGAGGATGGAGGTATAGACACCTTACCCTGTGATTCCGGAATCTGCGGTTCTGGGCTCTGTGATTCCTGCTTGGGATCCGGGTCTGGAACCGACATCTGGGGTTCCAACATCTGTGACTCTGCCTTGGGCGGCTCCGGCTCGGGACCTGAGTCTAGAATGTCCCTTTGGGCACACGGGCCCTCCACAACCTCCACAGCTGAGGTAGGTGGACTAGCAACGGCGTGGGCCGGCAGGGTGGAGACATCAGGCGTCTCTTTCTCTGCGGGTTCCACCATCAGAGGTTCCGGCTCTAGCACTATGATGTAACCTTTGAGAGGGTCTGGAACATTGATCTGGAGACACGGGTCCCCTGAGGCCCCTGGAATTAGGACAGACTGATTACCAGCATAACTCACTTCAGTAGAGAGGTCCGGCTCCTCCTCGTCTTCCTCTGGCGGTTCTGTAGGCTGCGGCAGTCTGGGTTTCAGGAACTGCGCCTCACAGTCAGGACACTTGGGCCCTCGGGTCAATTCACCGACGGGGCAATCACATTCGCTCAGGCAGCAGTGCAGGCATTCTTCCCCATCTACCACTGTCGTCGTGAGCACTACGGGTAACATAGGTGACCCGTCCGTCCAGCCACCAGTCACATTCCAGTCTCTTAACGTACACGGGCATACTACCATTGGCAAGCTTGTCTTTGGAGCCCGTATGACTCTATACAGCTGGGGGTGAAAGTCAGAGCAGGTGGTACCCCCCTTCTGTGTGTGGAGGCCAATCACACCTTTCTCTTCTGGTTCCGGCTCTAGAACCGACTCTGGAACCACGGCTAGAGTGCACGAGCCCTCCGAAACTTCCGTGAGATGGGTAGATTGAGTACCTGTATTGACTGATCCAGTCTTGCAATCGTCCACTTCTTCCTTTGCGGTTTCTGTAGGCTGCAGCAGCTTAGGAAGCAAGAACTGTGCCGCACAGTCAGGACACTCGGGTCCCCAGGTCAATTCACAACCGGGAAATCACATTTAGAACAGGGACCTTGGAGACACTTCTTCCCTTCCACTTGTGTCACGAACACCCCACGCGGTAGCTGATAGGCATCAAAGTCCTCACTACCAGGTATATTCACGTCCCTTTGTAAGCATGGACACAAAATAACAGTTACATTCACTCCTCTTGTTCGCCAGGCTCTATGCAACTGAGGGTGTATTTTACTGCAGCCATCACCTTTCTCATCGTGGTGAACAGACATGGCTGATCGCTGTTCACTGTGCTCACTCACAGTGTGGGGGCGGGGCTCGAGTTTTCCTGCCAGTCTTGGACAGAGGCTTGCAACATTCTTCTGTGCAGGCTGGCAGTCAGCCGCACATGTGTCATTTTGATTTGGCGGGAGCCGCCATTTTAGGTGGGACTCACTGTTAGCATCCCATGCTGCAGGAGCCTCCATTTTGATTACAGCCCTGTCAACTACACTAGGGCTATCAATACAGGAGGAAACTGCCAAGTCCGGGTAAATAAAGGGGCATCCATCGGTCGGACCCCCGGGCAGATTCAAGAATTGGGGGCCGTCTTCCTTGCTTATGGCCTGGCCCACATGCATCAGTACGGTACTCCATTGCAAGGTGACATCATACCTTCGCCCTCTGACCCACGTACAAGCTAGCCCAGGGAGTTTTCGAACCTGCGTCTGGACATCTAGCAGAGACACGCCAGCAGCGACTGCTCCCACGGCAACCACGCGGTTGGGAGGCACGTTAACCTTCAAGGCCCATGCATAGACCTCCTGCTTTGAGAGCGCCCACATGGTGAAACAAAAATAGGACAATTTAGAAAAAAAATTACAGGGCACCCCAGGTCTGATATCTCAGCAGCGCCTCCAAATGTAGCCCTTTTTCTGACACCTTCCTAAGGGACTACTGGTAACTGCACAACACCTGTGGCTCCAGGAGATCTGAGCCTCCGCTAGCTGGGAGCCTGGGGTAATACTCACACATTTACATAGCGCAGCACCTCCACATGCGATAGCTCCCACCGAAGGGGGAGTGGTTCCACGCAGGACACTCAATAAACACATACACAGTGATTTATATAATAACTAACACTTTACTTAAGAACATAGAGAATATCATCACATATAACCTTATGCTATAACTGTATAACCGTACACACAATATCAGTGTTCCCACCCAGTGTCCGGTAATCCCCCACCCAATGTCCCGCACTCCTACGGAGATCGTGGGTGACTGCGCAGTCACTAGGAAACTACTAGGCCTGTTGGTGCATGTGTAATTCAGAGTTACCTGCCGAGAACTCCAGTGCTCGGGCCTGCAACGATCTTCACAAAGGGTCAGACGTGTGATGAATCCATCTGATCCTATCCTGGCGCTATTCTCTGTGGACCCCAACGTGGGTCTGAACTCCGTCACGGAACCGCAGCAGCCGCTGAGTCCCTTACTATCTAGGTGGCATTCGCTACACTACAGGCCATCCCTATAGCACAGCAACCTGTGGTGGCTTTGGGGAAACTCCTAGGGGCCTACAGGGGTAATACCTGTCCCACTCCCCTAACTCTTCAAGTCCCCTAAGCCTCACTAACAACTAACTTACTTACAGCGCCTGCAGCAGACACACTGCACACACAGTCAACCCACAGACCGTAACACACGCTGCACACACTGTGCCTACTTGTCAGCGCTTACAGCACTACTAGCCGTGATTCACTGACAAGCATGCACCCTCTCACACCTAAGGGCAACCTCCCTATCTCGGGCCGTCCCTTATCAATTACCCCCTACCCTAACAGGGATTGGGGCCTGCCTTGGACTTGGGGATCCTTACCTGGTGCAGGAGCCACTCGCTCCCTGCACCCTTCCTTCCCCTTCCTGCTCCCAGCTCCAACTCCCGTTCCTCTAAACCCGCGAAATGTATCAATCGGGCTGTCTGGGAATCCTCCAGCCCTATTGGCTCCTATCAGACACCTGGTGCCTGTCTCCCTATGCCTCCTGGGAGTTGTAGTCCCAAGGAGGCTATGTCTGTATTGGGGCCGCGTGCGCACTTGCCCTGCGCATGCGCGAACGCCTAATGGCCGCCGCAACCTTTCCCTTTGCTTCCCTACCCTCGCGCGACTTCTCTGGGGCCTTCCCTGCTTCTGCCTGTCACTGCGCATGCGCGAACTAACGCGCAATGGCGGCGCCCTGTTCCGTGAGCCGCCCGGACCTCGGCAACGCAATCGCGGCCCTAACAACGGGCCGCTCGCGTCCCCGGCAACCGGCCGCCTCAGGGAACAGTGCACGGCTCTCTGCAATAGCCCCCACCCTCGCGTTATGCTGGCGGGTCCGTCAGTGGCGACGGCGGCACCCGCGATCGCTCGGCACTCGCGGAGGGGGCTGTCAGAGCGGAAAAACAGACCGGGGCTACATATATATATATATATATATATATATATATATATATATATATATATATATAAAAGCACACAGTGCTCATTTGCATGTCATTTCCCAGAATCCCTTGCTGCAGTGGAAGTGTTGTGTGCTGGGTGATAATGGTGAAAGGCGTTGTTGCAGACCTGCCTAAAACATGCAAGTGAGCATGTAGTATATTTACATTTGCTATATATATATATATATATATATATATATATATATATATATATATATATATATATAAAACACACAAATATTGCTGCAATCAAATCAAATCCCAAAGTCAGATACAATATGCCAAGAACCAGAGATCAGGGTTAAAAATATAATGAACCCTCTAGTGGTGCTAAAGACCCAGTGTGTTATAAATACACAAGAAGAAAAAAGTAGGTCTTCAAAAGGCATTCAAAAATAAATGGAAAAATAAGATGGATTTTATTAACAACATAGAAAAAATATATATAAAATAACACCAACTGCAAAACTCCAAAATAATGTAGCTGCAAAAAATATATTTTGTATTGTATGTCTTTATTTATATAGTGCCAAAAGTGTACTCAGCGCTTCACAAAGAATACAGTACAGGAAATTTTTAAAATACAGTAAGTGCAGCAAAATCAGACAATGGGAAAGGAAATCCCTGCCCCGAAGAGGTTACAATCTAAGAGGTTTGAGGGGAAACTTACAGAGACATCAGGTGAGGGAATAAGTGCTGTAGATGGCTGTGCTTGGCCACAATGGGTGGTACAGTATAAGATATTGTGGGACAATAGCCATGAGTGCAGGCTATTGGGATGCTTTATTTGTAGGGCGAATTTTCAGGGTAGTCAGTGTTAAATGAAAAGGTTAACACCATTTACAGGGGAAGAGATGGCAGGGAGGCGTGGGTAAGATCAGGTGTGTATATCTGCTATATAAATGGAACCCAGAAAAAAGGTAATTAAATATATAAATGCAAAAGTAATACCAATAAATTACCTGATGAAAAATCAGAAACATAAATGAGAATCAAAATACCACTTGAAGATACATGAATAAATATACATACTGTACAAGATAGGGGAAAAATAATTTCCCCTGAAATGTTACACAGACCGGCCGGTCAAGAAATAAACTCCTATATAGAGTATTGCATAAATGTATCAAAAAGTAAACCAAAACCACAGCTGTGAGATAAAAATAGTAATGGAACCTGCCTAAAAAATCTAGTGCTCAATTGTAGGGACAGTACCATACTCATGAATGGTAACTATGGAGGATAATAACTAACATGGTACTTCCAAGCACATAAGAAGTATGAGACAGTCCCATAGAGTGTCCATGGTAAGGCAAAAAAATGATTCTCAAATATTTAAATTGCAAAAAAAAAGTCCATAAAAAAAGTTAGCAGCAAAACATCAGTAGAAAAACATCTAGCTCCCAGTTGCCTGATTGTATAAACCCACGGTGCATGGTGGTAACTAAATGCTTAGTCCAGAAGGTAGGCACAATAACCTGGGGCCAGGTTACAAACCAGCTCCGTTACAAACCATGGGTTGTAATACTTGCATGGCGCCACATCGCGTGCAGGGGAAAAGTGTCCGTAAGAGATGTAAACATCCTGTGGTGGAAGACCCCCGGTTCCCTCCGCATTGAGGAGGCAGTAGACCGGAGCAGCAGTGACTGGAGAGTACACAAATAGACAGACAGAACCCCTGTAGATAGCACTCTGATCTGGTATGGAATGGTGATTAACTTAAAATATCTTTATTAGTGACAATGTCGTTAAAATGTTGGGGTTTAAAACAATGATTAAATAATACCAAGTGTTGCTAGCTCTTGAAATGAGTGTATCCAGAGGAGTATACAATAATTGGTTAATATCCAGTGTTAGGATATTCACTGGCCTTAGTATTCCTCATATGGAGTGAATGGGCTAGAGGTTTATGCTAATGGAACGGCAGTTAGGACCACATATGTAGTGCCCCAGTAATAGAATACTGATATATGCTCTGGTTATTGGAACCTGTACTGTGCTGCTCTATACTGCAGCTACTAGTACATTAATGATTTGAGTAGAGAAAATCTTGGTCAAAGTGCACCTAATGATGTTTGCTATAACCAGCATGTATAGATGGTGGTGCGTGAGTGCAAGTTGGTAGTGCTTAACACGTGTGAACCCCAGGTGTATAGTAACAGGTCTAGAGTTAACAGTAGTATTTGTGGATGAATTACTGGTAAGTATTGTAGCACTGCTGAGACTCTTGTATACACAGATACCGAGTTATCAGCTGAGTACTGCTCCTTGTAGGGTTAATATACTGGTCAACTGTGAAAGACCTTCCCCTAATTGGTGTAGTGCTCATATGTGGTGATGGTCTGGCACTCCAGAGGTTAATTGCTGGATGGGGTGCCGTTTTGCTCACTATGTTGTGTCCTATAAGCTTAATGCTGTAGTAGGATATTAGCATTCAGGCTTCCCTAATTGTAGCTGTAATTAACTGCCAGATATAATGTGTGCCGTTCCTAATTGTTGACTCTTAAGACCGTCAGGTCTATAAACAGTCCATAAATGTACACGAGCAGAGCCACGCTGACTTCCTTATTAACACTGAGTCAGTGTCCATGAACTAGGGCTCCGCGCGTGCACGTGGTCACGTGTTGCCTGGAGAGTACAAAGGCGGTATGGTGCAGGAACGCCGATGGCTGTTTTGCCATAAGGCTTCTTCCGGGAGTGTAATCTGCATAGCACGGTTTAAAGCGCTCCCATTTCACGCCACACATCACATGTTGCAATTGGTCCAATCAGCGTTGACACTATACACGGATTCTACGTATAAAACACAGAAAACATATTTTAATACATGGGGGACTTTGGGGAGGCCCATGACTGCCAGGGAAATAGGACGCAGATATCGGGGCTTTGAAAACCAGGAGTCTGGGGGACACTGGGCAGTCTGGGTGTATTTCCACCCGCCTTTCGACAAATCATGCCTGCTCCAACGTTTCGGTCATCAGAATGTGACCTTCCTCAGGGACGAGCAGTGAATGAGTGCCAGTGAAACACCATGTATACAACAATCAATAAAATATTACACTCACATTACATTACATCACATTACACACACACGGTTTTTGCGGGCTTTGGGGGTTCAAACACAGGTGAGTGTAATTTTTTATTGATTGGTGTGGGTATATATGGTGTTTCACTGGCACTCATTCACTGCACGTCCCTGAGGAAGGTCACATTCTGATGACTGAAACGTTGGATGCAGTGCCATGTACTTGTTATGAATACAGTTTTTTTGTACTCTCCTGGCTGTGTGCTGTCTCTGTTTCCCGGACCAACATCTGGTAAATATCTCTTTTTATATATATATATATATATGTATATAAGGCTGCGAACCCTTGTCCGAGTGGTCCCTGCCCCCGCTGCCTCCTTCCGAAAGGGCTGACTACGTACTGTGACGCGTCAGCCGGCCGATGCTGCAAGAATCTTGTGAATTTTGGCGTTGACGCGTCACGTGGTACGCGAGTCAGCCAATGGGGAGGAGGGGAGGGAAGGAGCTAGGTGGGAGGCGCCTTGAGCGGGGAGCAGGGAAGGAGCTGCGTGTTATTAAAGTGTGTGTGTGTGTGTGTATGTGTGTATGTGTGTATGTGTGTATGTGTATGTGTATGTATGTATGTGTGTGTGTGTGTATATATGTATGTGTGTGGGGGGGTGGACGGCACCACGATTGGAGCCCTCCCCCTCCCTCCCACTCCTGCCCCCCTCCCTCCCACTCCTGCCCCCCTCCCTCTCTGGCTCCCGGCTCCCTACAGACTGCATATCGCGGTCTGTGTCTGTCAGCGCCCCGCCTGTCTGCAGTGCGGGAGCGCTGACTGAGGGAGAGGGCCTTAGCCTTAGTGTCATAAAGGAGAGCTATTGAGCGTTGCAAATATATACAACAAGCAACAGAGAAGCCCAATGCTACATCCAATATGACAAAAATACACAGTAAAATACTTATATATTCTCTTGAAAAGGGGTCATTTAGTTTAACCCTTTGGCCAAAGCATTGTAAGCCTGTGAGCCACGACAAGTGGCTTATGGTGCTGTGTAGCCGCCAGGGACCCCACGATTTCAGAGGTAACCAGTGGGCTTAACCTTTATTATATAGCCTGGTCACCCTCTTGCCATCACACACAGCTGAGTCTTACGGGCTTTTTCATTAAAGTGAAAAAAAAGAGAGATAAAAAATTGGGTATTCTTGTTGTATTCAATGAAAATTAGAAATACAAAAATATTGCAATTTTCATTTAAAAACTTTTCTGTTTGACAGAATAAGGACCATATTTGGAATCCACCCTAGCAGCCATTTAATTCAATTTAATTCAATTCAGCTCCAGATGGTGCCTTCATGCAGGAGATTAGTAAATATGGAGAAGGGAAAGAGCTGAACATTTTCATCTCATGAGCCTGGGGCAGGGGGAAAGATTTGTGAGATTTCACCTATCAGTTTCAATGTTATACCTTATTACGGTACTGTATATACTATAACATGAGAATAATAGTTTAGCCCCCCTTTGAGGATTACTGGTTATTATAAGGAGTTAACAGACTTTAATGAGTTAACTGTGTCCCACCACTCAGGTTACTCCATTCGCTATCATGTGATGCAGGTGACTAGGTGTGAGGAATCGGGGAACGCGTCCCTCCTCACTTACCTACAGCATCTCCGCTCCTGTTACAGAGCACGTGTGCACCTGCTCCTTCTATGCCCGCTCCTTCTATGCACGGTCACAGAGCATAGCTCCACCCCCTCAGATGCGCCACACATCTGCTGTGCACTGTACACGCACATGACGACGCGCAATGAGCCCCAGCTGCGTGGCAAGTCTTGCTATGAGCCCTTGCCTCTTGCAGCCTATCTTTGGCATCTGCGGAGGCCCTGTCTCCGCTCCGCCCCCTCTCCTACTGGTTCCTGTCTCCTACAAAAAGAAGTAGTTACCTCTGCCAGGATTAAGGCTGTGCTCCTCCTCCTCATGGAAACCAACAAATACTATACATGCAGTATACATCCAAAAACACCAACCTGTCGGCTACATTAGCGGGTAGTAAGTCATTACCATCCAATGCTTTACTAACAACTAAGGCTCTCTACCCCCAGCAAAACACCCCCACCACACACACACAAACACACACACACACACATACACACACACAGTAATGGGTAATAGCCCTATTAGACAAAACGGGCTAATAGCGCTTTTGCCTATTGAAAAACATTTAAATACATTTACTGTTACAAAATAGACATTACAATAAAATAAATGTAATAATCACATAACAATCAAACACTAGCCATTCAATCTATCGATTGTCACTATGGCTACCTTCACTATGCCCTCAACATTGGGCACTGATACCTAGAGATGGGTGAATCTGCCCAAATCCGTTTACCGGATGTTCTCGTGTTTTCCCCCCAAAATTCATTATGCAGTGTAAAATCCATCAATCAATGGAAACCCCATAGTAAATAAAAGTTGTACTTACCCCAGTCGAGATGAAGGCCATCCTCCTTCTCTGCTGCACTCCAATAAAGGGCCAATGACCAACCATTAAAATACCACCAACACTACAATAATCCCTTAATTACCTTACCAGGTAGTAACTACTAAGGTAATAAAGGGGTTAACCCTGTCCGCTACTACCCCTCTCCACCGGAGGCCTAACCACTCACTCCAGGGCAAGTACCCCCTTCACCCACCCCTTTACCCCCAACAAAAGTTCCCCACACACATACCCCACAAATCAAGTATCCCAATAGCCTGCACTCATAGCTATTGTTCCACAACCACAATCACCCCTACCACCTATTATAACTAAGCACTGGCATCTACAGCACTTATTCCCTCACCTGCTGTCTCTGTAAATCTCCCATCATACCACTTAGATTGTAAGCTCTTCAGGACAGGGATTTCCTTTCCTAATGTCTGATTTTGCGGTGCTTATTGTATTATTTTAATTCCCTGTACTGTATTCTTTGTGAAGCGCTGAGTACACTTTTGGTGCTATATAAAAAAGGATATACATACATAGTAATTGGCAATAGCCCCATTATTCAAATCTGACTAATAGTGCTTTTTCCCATTGAGAAGCATTATTCTGAGGCCAGAGTCATGTGTAGTATGAATAGCCCAGATAGCTTCAACTCGTTCCTGTTAAAAGCACAACAAGTACTTTGTCTTTTCTTCACTTTATTGGGGAAAGCATAGATTCACAAAGGCACTTGTGGATGATGGTGTTGTGGGAGAATGTCTCTATGGTGAGTGTGTTTGATAGTGGGGAAAGGTGAAAAGGATGACATATGTATCAAAATGTTGTCTTTTACACATGCAGCATGCTGCTGGGACAGGGAAAATAACAGGCAGCTAACAAGGGAGAAATGAATCCCACAAGCTGCAAAGGGAGACAGAGGAATATGGAATCTAGTTCCAGGACACTCCCCGTCTGGTATCTGGAGATACCACTTTATTCCTGGAATATGTGAAACATATGTGCAATACAACAACATAACAATGCAAAGTTCATCTCCACATAACGATGTGAGACCGGCTGGTACCACCAGCTTAAAGTCCTTTGGCCATTTCGGTAAGGGAGGCCAAGTGGATGCACAGCTCCAGGTTAGCTTGATGCACCACAATGTCTCTCAGAGTCCACGGAACTGGTAGTCAGTTCTTCCTTGTTATAGTCATTAGGAGGATAATCTCTGTGATGGGTCTTAAAAAGGTTTTAACAATCCCACGTTGGGTCACCCGCACTTCTACCTTGCGGACCCTCTCATCTTCGCTTGGGATGGTTTTGATAATAAGTCCCATGTGCCATTTGTTTCTTGTCACCTGTTTGTCTTTCAACAGAACCACATCTCCTTCTTGAATATCTGGTTTAACCGTTTGCCATTTATGGCGTTCCTGGAGTGTCACCAGATATTCGCGTCTCCAGCGATCCCAAAATGTGTTGGCCAAGCGCTGCACCTGTCTCCACTGTCATTTGTACATATCCTTAGAGTTGAAATCTTCGACTGGGGTGGGGATGTTCCCTACTTTCTGGGTTAGGAGCATTGCTAGTGTCAAAATACTTGGCGATTCTGGATCTGTTGACACTGGAATCAAAGGCCTAGCATTAATTATCGCTGATATTTCGGCCATAAATGTGATTAACACTTTGTGGGTGAGTCGAGTCAAATCAGTTTTCAGCATCATAGAGTCCAAAATATGCCTGACCACCCCGATCATGCGTTCCCATGCTCCACCCATGTGAGAGGAGTGAGAAGAGTTGAATGTCCACGTACACTCTTGGTCACGCAGGTATCTCTGGATACTGTTGCCTCTATTATCTTTAGTGTTTATTTGTAATTCCTTACATGCTCTAACAAAATTGGTACCGCAATCAGAGCGTATTTGTTTAACTGGTCCTCTGACTGCAAAGAATCTTCAGAGGGCATTTATGAAGCTTGAAGCGTCCATAGATTCTATGATCTCGATGTGTATAGCTTGCGTACTCATGCAGGGGAAGAGTACCGCCCATCGTTTACTGTTTGCTAGTCCATCCCTCGTTCTACGTGAGATGACCATCCAGGGTCCAAATACATCGAGTCCTACACAGGTAAAGGGGGGTTCTGTATTAAGTCTGTCGATAGGTAAGTCTGCCATCCTTTGGTCTTGGCTTTTGCCTTGCAACATTCGGCACCTAACACATTTGTGGAGATTACTGGCCACGCACCTTTTCATGCCAACGACCCAAATGCCCGCCGCCCTAATAGCACCTTCAGTTAAGTGTCGTCCCAACAAAGTAGTGATATGATGCCGACCAGGAATGATAAGAGGATTGCTTTCCTCCCTGCTCAGTTGGGACTTGTTGAGGCGGCCTCCTACTCTCATGAGGCCGTCATCGTCAATGAAGAGATTTAACTTCCAAAATGGGCTGTTTTTGGGGACACTCTTCCCTCCACGAATGCAACTGATTTCTTCCGCATACGTTTCTCTCTGAACATGACGGAGAACAGTTTCCTTTGCCCTTGTAACTTCCTCCATGGTGCACAACTCTTTGCAGATGTGCCAGCCGTGGCAGCCGGTTGTTTTACTATCTGGTGTCTGGTGGAAGGAGAAGGCTATATGCCTGAGATGGGCTACTGCTCGCAGGAGGGCTGTCCACCTTGAGAAGTGATGGAATCGACATGATCCGAATGCGTTTCTGTACAGTACACTTGTGAGTAACACGAATACTTGAGGCCTTATATCCGTATCCTCTTCGGGATCCACGAGTTCAAAGTCGCCAACTGGGGTTGATGGCGTTTCCGCAGGCTGCATAAGAAACATGGATCCTGTGAGCCACTACGTATTCTGCAGTTGCGCTGCAGGTACTGATCTTGTGGCATGGTCTGCAGGATTTTGGTCTGTGGGCACATGGTGCCATTGTTCTGATCGGGTAAACTTCCTGATTCTTTCTACGCGGTTGGCCACGTATACGTAGAATCTTCTTTTCTTGTTACATATGTAACCTAGTACCACATTGCTATCTGTGTAGAATTTGACAGCATCTGGTTTGCAGTCCATCTTGTTTTCGATGAGTTTTGCCAGTTCTACCGCTAACGCTGAGCCACATAGCTCGAGTCTGGGTATGGTGTGGTTGGGTTGTGGCGCCAACTTAGCCTTGCCAGGGATGAACCTAATATGGTAACTTCCACCCACGTCCGTGGTTTTTAGGTAGGCCACCGCTGCCATGGCCTTTGTGGAGGCATCTGATAACACGCAAAGCTCTTTGCTGTGTGCAGCGGTGAGAGATATGGGCGAGTAGGGGCATGGGATCTGAAGTTGCTCAAGGGTCTTCAAGGAATACTTCCACGTTTCCCACTCTTTCCATTTTTCTGGAGGTAGTGGGGTTTCCCAGTCCTGCTTCTCAAAGGACATTTCTCTGAGAAGAGACTTCCCTTGTATAGTGACAGGAGCTACGAATCCTAGCGGATCGTAAAGACTGTTAACAGTGGACAGGACTCCACGTCGTGTGTAGGGTTTTTCCTCAATGGCTACCTGGAACGTAAATGTGTCTGTTTTAAGATTCCAGCTTATCCCCAGGCTCCGCTGTATGGGAGGCGTGTCGGTCCCCAGATCAAAATCTTGAGATAGTTTGCGTGATCATCCGCGTGGAACGCCTTCATCACTATAGCACTATTGGAAGCTATTTTGTGCAATCTTAGGTTGGCGTTTGCTAACATCTTTTGTATCCTTTTGAGTAGGTCTATGGCTTCTTTTTCGGTGGGGACTGATTTCAATCCGTCGTCCTCATACTGTCGCGGCCGAGTTTATTCTAACCTTTACCCGGTCTCGGCCGCGACAGATAACAGGCGCGCGTCGAGGTGTCCCGTGCGCGCACCGGAGCCTCGGAGGATCGGTCCTCCGATCGGGGCTTCCCCCTCCCCTCTCCGGGTCCGTCGGGTCCCCCGTAGCCCCCCACCGCCATCCCCCACATCGCGGGACACCAAGGCTTCTTCGGGGAGCCCTGGGCACGCGCGCCATGTGCGCACGCTCCCGATGAAGCGTGACCGCGCATCGATGATGCGCGGCACGTCGAGGAAAAAAAACGAGCAAGCCGGGAAACCTTCCGGCTTGCGGCTCGAGCCAAGTGCAAATAAAGTGTGCCGCCTCTGTAGAAGTCTCTTTCGACGAAGTTCCTCGCATCCTTCCCGAACTCTGCTTCTCCGTCTTGAGCTGTTCTTCTGAGGCCGTAGGCAGCCACAGCAGGTGATGGGCTGTTACCGAAGACATGTACTTTCATGCGGTACTCCATTATTTCGTCTTCTATGTCATCATTTTGGTACCACAGGAATCTTACGTAGTTACGGTTGCCTTCTCGCACAAGGAAGCAGTGGAACATCTGTCGAATGTCTGCTGTTATGGCAATTGGCTCCTTGCGGAAGCGGATCCACACTCCCAGAAGACTGTTTGTCAGGTCCGGCCCTGTGCAGAGAACATCGTTTAGGTAGACTCCCTGGTGCTGAGCACTGGAATCGAATACCACTCGAATTTGGCCAGGTTTCTGGGGGTGGTAGACGCCAAATGACGGGAGGTACCAGCATTCTTCGTCTTCTCTCAGTGGGGGCGCCGATTCTGCATGACCACTGAGGAAGATCTTCTGCATGAAGACCACAAAGTGTTTCTTGGTCTCCGGTTTCCTTTGTAGGTTACGGCAAAGCGAAGTGAGCCTAGCCATGGCGTTGTCTCTGTTGTTTGGGAGGCGTCTTCTTGATGAGCGGAATGGTAGTGGGGCCACCCAACTGCCTAATTCGTCCTTGAAGAGCTCCTTATCCATTAACCTCACAAATTCTTTATCTTCCATTGATGGCGCCTGTTTGTCATCATCCTTTGTTGTCTGGAACGCTGTACACCCTAGGTCATCAGTGTATTTGTTTATCACAAGTGCGTCCCCATATTTCTTTTGGTCTCGAGCTTCTCATGGACCTGGAAGTGGTTCAGACAGGGTTTGAAGTGGGATGCACGATGTTCTTCAACAAGTTTGTTCGTAGGGCGTCTACGTTGTCGGGTCCGCGTATCCTGTCTATGCTTACTTCTCCCACTACCACCCATCCTAGATCAAGCCTTTGAGCATTTGGGGCATTGTGGTCCCTGTTTCGCTGTTCGCGGATCTTGTGTGCTCTCATGATGTCCCTGCCAAGTAGCAGCATGATTTGGGCACCATAGTCTCTGGGTGATAAGCGGCTATGTGCCTGTCGCTATTGCACTCTGTGCATTTGATAGCTTCTTTGCAGTCCTTGAATAGATGAGCTGTGGAAGCACAACATTTGAAACAAGCTCCCCATTCCTTGAGTAAGTTCTTTCGCTCCTCTATGGGCTTTATTCTGAATCGATACACTTGTTAAGCGGATGCAGCCTTTTATGTATAGGACATTCTTTGTTAAGGTCCCTTGGTTTCTTGTTCCTGACGGCCGCCTGGTCGGGACTTGCATGGGTCGTAGGGGACACGTTCATCCTGTGGACCGAGATGGGTGTTCTGGCATCCTTGTATCTCGCTGCTGACCTTTCATTCCTCGGGTGGCTGGCACTGGATGTGGTCTGCGCACTTAAGATGAAGCTGGGGTCGTTTCTCGTCCTTGCTGCTTCGCGAATGAAGCTTAATAAGACTGAAAATGGGGGGTAGATGACTTGCTTCTCCCTTTTGTATTTGGAGCCTTGTGAAATCCATCTTTCTTGGAGGTTGAAGGGTAGCTTCTCCAAGATGGGTCTCACTCCACGAGCTGAGTCTAGGACATTGAGACCTGTTAAGGAATGGTCTTTTCTTGCAAACTCCAGCTCTTGCAATAAGTCCCCAAGTTCTCGTAACTTTGAGTAGTCTCTAGCTGTGATCTTGGGAAAGCTGTTGACTCTTTTGAAGAGCAAATCCTCGACTGCTTCGGGGCTACCATAGCACTCTTCTAGCCTTTCTCATACTAGGTCAAGACCTACTTGGGGGTGGTTCGCATTTGCTGCCCCGAGTCTCTTCGCGTGTTCCATGGATTCTTTTCCCAGCCATTTGGCTAGCAGTCTGAGTTCTTCCCTAGCTGAGACGCCAAGGCTCTTGATTGCATCCTTGAATGCGAACTTCCACATACGGTAGTTCTCGGGACAGTCATCAAAGTTGGTAAGTCCTGTTTGCACCAGGTCACGCCGGATCATGTACTGGGCCATGTCTGTCAGGCCTGAGGCATCGGCGTGTTGGTCATGTTCTGAAGTAGTTGCTGGGAGGGTCCATGCGGTCGCCTCTTTCTTGGCGTGGTCGCGTGATGACTGCTGGTCAGTGTGAGGTGCTGTGTTTTCCCGTGTGGGTGTACCTGGATTTCGAGCCTTTTGTAGTGCATCCGTGTGCACCCAGGTAGCGTGTACCCTTAAAAGAACAGCATCTTCTCCACGTGGACCTAGCAAGTCTTCGGTGTTTGTGGTATCGCTCCCGTTATGTTGAGATGGTGCACTGGTGTTTACACTGAAGAGGCTCCTTATGTAGTCTTCAGTGCGTTGGTCTGGATCCTCTGAGACTATCCATCTGTATGGTTGCTCCCCGCCATCCTGTTGCGCGGCTGCTTCTAAGACTTCGGCTTGGGCTATGGCGGCAGCAGCTTCCCTTTCTTGATTTAGGGCCTCTAGGTTAACGTCCACCTCTGTCTTTTTCCGTGCAGCGGTGGCAGTGGCTGCAGCGGCGGTGGCAGCAGCGGTGGCAGTGGCTGCAGCGGCTGTCTGCTTCTCTTCTATGCGGGCCCTTTCTAGTTTCATGGCTGCCTCTTTCTGAGCGTATACGGCCCTGGCACGTGCGGCCTCTGTGGTGGCGCGCGCCTTGGTGGCGTTTGTGCTTGCGCTAGACACGTGAGATTGCACTGATCTTGTTGACCTTGACGAGTGTCTGGATGTGCTAGAGCGCTGTGATGCGGTCTCCAGGAGAAGCTCTTTTCTCTCACTTTTGGCGTCCGTGATGGTGATCTGCATGAAGCCGTCGCGCTCCAGGTCGGTTGCCTCCTGCTGGTCACGTTCGCTGAGGCTTTCTTCCGTGTTGATTCTTTTCAGGTTGGCGAGATATGTTTGTGACAGCATTTGGTAGCGTTTGTGACTTGACCTTAATTGTGCTATCGCTTGCCTAATCTGTCTCTTCTGATCGCTAGTACTTGCAATGTTACATATTTCACGACCAGTGTCCTTCTAGGCCTTCTCTAACTTTTCGCGGTGTGCGTCAATGTCAGTTTCATTTTTTTCGCGGGCCTTTTGTGTCAGTGTGACTGTCCGTTTAGGCCTTGCGTCTGCCTGCGCCTGTTGCAGTTCTGCAGCGGTCTCTGTGTCTGAGTGGTCACTCTCCTGCGTGATGTCTGGTGAGGCTCTGAGTTCTGCCATGCTTTAGGTGTGTGCAGGCCTTTAGCCAGTGCGTGTGGCGTGCGGTCTTTTACCTGCGTCAGCGATGGGCGACTGTCTCAGATGATGCCGAGCGGTGTCCTGCAGCATTCAGTGTAGGGGTAGCTGTACTCACAGGTCTCCGGTGTCTCTGATCCGTGTCCTAGCGGGTGTCCGGTGGCGTGGCCCTTGGTGGCGCTAACTGGGGGATGCGCGCAGGGGTAGGTGAGATGGTAGCTCCTCACTACGGAGCTGAGCAGAGGGTGAACTCAAACAGAAAAAGGCAAACAAAGTTCTGTGTGCTATGAACTGTCTGTCTGCAAAGCTGCTGCCTTGTGTGCAAAGTTGTTTGCTGGCTGTGTGCAGTGTAAGCTGATAGCTGTACTGCTGCAGGCTGTGTGCAGTGCAAGCTGATTGTTGATAGTAAGGCTGCTGCTTGTCAGTCTGCAGAGACTGCTCTGTGTAAGCATAAAGTCTTTGAGTAGCAGCTCCTGTATGTGTCTTTAAGGCACACGGTCCTCCTTTTCACTATTCTGAGGCCAGAGTCGTGTGAAGTATGAATAGTCCAGATAGCTTCAACTCGTTCCTGTTACAAGCACAACAAGTACTTTGCCTTTTCTTCACTTTATTGGGGAAAGCATAGATTCACAAAGGCACTTGTGGATGATGGTGTTGTGGGAGAATGTCTCTATGGTGAGTGTGCGGAAAGGTGAAAAGGATGAGAAAGGGATGAGGCCTTGCCAGTAAAGAGAATAACAGAAGGTACTCATTCAGCCAATGTAGAAGTTAAAAGGAAGTGAGAGGGAATCTTGGTAGCAGGATAGTCTGGGGATAGACCATCTGTGAGCAAGGCAGAAGGGGAGAGCAGACTAGCCCATTCTGAAAGAAAGGCTGAGGTTCCTATAGCAATTCACTGACTATGGCTATGTAAACAACATGTGTATCAAAATGTTGCATTTTACACATGCAGCAAGCTGCTGGGACAGGGAAAATAACAGGCAGCTAACTAGGGAGAAATGAATCCCATAAGCTGCAAAGGGAGACAGAGGAATATGGAATCTAGTTCCAGGACAAGCATAAAAAATATACATGAAATAAAATACACATTACAGTACAATGAAAACATAAACACTAGGCATTTTATCCAGTGCTTGTCACTGAATACCTATGCCCTCAACAGGGGCATAGATAGCCACATTGGAAATCAATGGACACCCTAAAGAAATAAATGTGTTACTTGCCCTTGCCGGAATGAAGGCCTTCATTCTCCTCATCCTCTGCGGCATGAAACAGTCCCTGCCTAATGGGCAATAAAATGCAAAACCCATAAAAAATAATCCCTTACAGATAAGCTGCACCACGTTCCAGCCCTTGCAAACTTTTGCGGTCATGGTAACAGTACTGTAAATATGGCTACGTCTGTACCTCCCAAGCGTAGGAGTGAGAGCTACGAGGGGAAGGATCATAGAGTAACCCTATTTTAGTGCCTGATATGTTCTGTCATGTATGGTGAGCATTATCAACGGATGTGAAAAAAGCTCTTCTGTACTATAAAAGTTTTTGGTGCCCATCATTATTCGATCTGCATATCAACACCCAGCCTGCATGAATCCAGCACCCTGAACAGGTCTGAGAGACTGAGCACAGACATATAAATATTCAAGGCAAGCAGGGTTGCAATTCATTTGGTGAGATTTCCTCATTTGCATGTAACATTTCCATTTGATGTGGGATTAATAAGGGGGCCTACACTTCTGTCCCAGGTGGAGGAGAGAGAGAGTTGAACTTGTCAATCTCGCCAACCTGGGCAGGTGAAAAATATATGTGAGATTTCACCTATCACTTTCAATCTTGCACATTATTAAATCTAAGAGACTATTTCATTTGGTGAGATCTCCTTATTTGCATACAAAACTTCCATATTGTGTAGAATTAACAAGCAAGCTAAAATGAAATCACTCACAAAAATAAATTGCATGGATTGGACATGGAAATTATATTTTTGTGCAATTTCGCATAGTTACACCTTTCTCGAACTTTTATGAATACTGTATGCTCCTCTAAATGGGTGTCTATTTAATATTGCAACTATTTTCCTTCATCCAAAATCTGCAATAAATCAATTTGAATACCTGCATGGAGAGTTACAAGAACTGATGAGTGTGCAGATAGCTTAGAATATACTTGTGAGACAAGGCACAAACAGTTCGACTTTAAGCATATAAGATTAAGGCACATGATTTTTGGATAGAAAAATAAAGTTATATAAGTGATAAACTAATGACTTCAGCATAAGTGATATGTAAAAAGAACACATTTTACAGATATACTAGAACATTGTGTATCAGATTTAACTTAACAAATAAAGATTATTTGGACATCAAAAAGGAACAAAGTTAATGCTTCCGATATTGGCTATTGACTTTCTATTTCAGTAATGACTGTAGGTATGGTTTTAAAGTAGTGAGAATGTATTTTCCATCCTGTTTGAACAAAGTGTGCTCAGCCCTTCCTTATGATGATAGCAGAGAAGGACTCAGTTGTAGCCAGGAAAACATTGGTTCCATTAGAGTTTTGCAGCACAGAAATTGGACTTTCTTTCAGTTAGTATTATTACCTGATACTTTAACATTCATTCTTTGTTTGCTATGTGAGAGAATATGTCTGCAAAATGTTTTAAATGATACTGTAATGCACTATGAAACTGTTCCTATAATTATTAAATACTGTATACTATAGAGTAGCTGTAAGGTTCCCTATCTGTTTTAGTGAAAATACACGTTAGTTAAAATTAGAGATGAGAAAGCATTATCCAAATGAAAACACAACAATGCGAATGGCTAATCCTTTAGTGGGGATATAATAAATACACGAATACCTATATCTACAAAATGGTGCTCAACTTTAGCACTCCTTCATATGAATGGGAGCTGAGGTGTGCTAAAGCTTAGCACCCTTTTGTGGATCTTGGTCCAAGATGTGTATTTGTATGTATGTATGCATGTATGTATGTATGTATGTATGTATGTATGTATGTATGCATGTATGTATGTATGTATGCATGCATGCATGTATGTATGTATGTATGTATGTATGTATGTATGTATGTATGTATGCATGCATGTATGTATGTATGTATGTATGTATGTGTATGTATGTATGCATGTATGTATGTATGCATGTATGTATGTATGTATGCATGTATGTATGTGTATGTATGTATGCCTGTATGTATGTATGCATGTATGTATGTGTATGTATGTATGCATGTATGTATGTATGTATGCATGTATGTATGTATGTATGTATGTATGTATATCTTTATTTATATAGCGCCATCCAGGTAAACGTGACATAATATTATAACATATTGGGAATAAACGCTTCAGACAAAACAATACAAAAAGGAGTCCCTGCCCTGAAGAGCTGACAATCTAAGTGATACGTGGGGAGAATTTACAGAAACAGTAGGAGGGTGTTATGGTAAGTGTGTCTGCAAGGGGCTAAGTACAGTGCATATTAAATGTATAGTATCAGCCAGTGGAGCTACCTACAGTATATGCTTTGTTAAAGAGCAGTGTGTTTTAAGGAAGATGTGAAAGGTGGAAAGAGAGGGTGGCGGGTGTTAAGTAAGGGGACGGGAATTCCAGAAGAGTGGGACAATGATAGAGAAAGGTTTTAGGCGGAGAGGGCTTTAGATACAAAAGGGGTAGGGAGAAGACATCCTTTAGCAAAATGCAAGAGTTGAGCAGGTGCATACTGTAGCAAGAAATTATGGCTAAAATGTAAGGAGGGTGCAGAAGAGTGTATCGCCTTAAAAGAGAGGAATACAGTAGAGGCAACGTTTATTCTAACATTTGCCGTAAACTAGCCGGGTTACATTCTGGGTATGTGCTGGGTATGTGCTGGGTATGTTCTGGGCTAGTTTGAGGCACGTTTAAGGCATTTCTGCATTGCCACTGGTTTTTGTTAGAATACGAGTTGCCTCTACTGTACAATTTTTGTATTAATACGGGATTTAATAGGAAGCCAAGAGAGGGATTTCAGCAGGAGAGGTGCCGAGACAGTTTTACTGTGGGAGAGAGAAAAGGGAATCTAGCAGCAGCATATAGGATAGATTGTCGAGGAGACAGGTGAGAGGCAGGAAGGCCGGCCAGCCAGTATGTATGTACTGTATGTATGTATGCCTTTATTAATATAGCTCCATTAATGTCCAATAGATGTGTTTAAAAAAAGTTTGGACATCTTTTAGATGGGAAAGGTATACAGGGATATACCAAATAAGTATACATGGGAAGGATGTTGATCCAGGGTTTAATCCGATTGCCAATTCTTAGAGTCAGGAAGGAATGAATTTTTCCCCTTAATGGGGTTTTTTGTTTGCCTTCCTCTGGATCAATAAGTAAGTATAGAAATAGGATAATGTATCTGTTGTCTAAATTTAGCATAGGTTGAACTTGATGGGCCTACGTCTTTTTTCAACCTCATCTACTATGTAACTATGTAACTATATGTAATGTACACAGCGCTTCACAGCAGTAATACACATGACAATCATATAAATAACAAATAATACAAATAACACAAATGGGAGAAGTGCTTCAGACATAAAACTAACATTTAGGAAAAGGAGCCCCTGCTCCGAAGAGCTTACAATCTAATTGGTTGGTAGGAAGAACGTACAGAGTAGGAGGGTGTTCTGGTAAGTGTGTCTACAAGGGGCCAAGCTTTATGTATGATGTGTAAATTATCAGCCACAGAGTTACTCATATGCTTCCTTAAGCAGGTGTGTTTTAAGGTGGGTCTTAAAGGTGGATAGAGAAGGTGCTAGTCGGATATTGAGGGAAGGACATTCCAGAGGTGTGGGGCAGTCAGTGAGAAAGGTTTAAGGTGGGAGAGTGCTTTAGATACAAAAGTAGTAGGGAGAAGACATTCTTGAGCAGAACGCTAGAGTCAGGATGGTGTATAGTGAGAAATTAGGGCTGAGATGTAAGGAGGGGCAGAAGAATGTAAAGCTTTAAAAGTGAGGAGGAGAATTGAGTGTGTGATACGGGATTTGATACGAGGCCAGGAGAGGGATTTCTGCAGTCGAGATGCTGAGACAGATTTAGGAAATAGTAGAGTGATTCTGGCAGCAGCATTTAGGATAGATTGTAGAGGAAATAGGTGAGAGGCAGGAAGGCCGGACAGCAGGAGGTTCAGTAATCGAGACGGGAGAGAATGACGGTCTGTCATAGTTTTAGCAGTTGTGCAACAGAGGAAAGGGCATATCTTTGTAATATTGAGGAGGAAAAAACGACAGGTTTTAGCTACCTTTTGAATGTGAGACGAGAATGTGAGCGAGGAGTCAAGTGTGACCACTAGCTGTGTGCTTGTGCTACTGGGTGAATGATAGTACTTCCAACAGTAATGTGGAAGGAGGTACTGTAGTAGGGCCAGGTTTGGGAGGAAGTCTGAGCAGCTTTGTTTTTGTCATGTTAAGTTTGTCAGCAGAGGGCCATCCAAGATGATATAGCAGAGAGACATTCAGAAACTTTAGTCTGTACAGAAGGTCTAAGGTCAGTGGTTGAAATGTATATTTGTGTGTAATCAGCATTGAGGTGATATTTGAACCCAAGAGATGTGATTAGGTACCTAGAGAGAGTTTGAAAAGAGAAGAGGCCCAAGGACAGAGCCCTGGGCTACCTCCACAGAGAGATCGATAGAGGAGGAGGAAGTGTTAGCAAAAGAGACACTGAAAGTACGGTAGGAGAGGTAAGAGGAGATCCAGGATAGAGCTTTGTTACGAATACCAAGAGTGTGGAGAAGAGGGTGGTCCACAGTATTAAATGCTGCAGACAGGTCGAGTAATATGAGCAGAGTGTAATGACCTCTGTCTTTGGCAGCATGCAGGAAATTCGTTATTTTAGGGAGGGCTGTTTCAGTGGAGTGAGCAGTGCGGATGCCAGATTTTAGAGGGTCTAGAAGAGAATAGGTGTGGAGAAAATGGAAAAAGTAATAGGGGAGCCCCTGCTACTGCCACAGATGTAGTATTTGGTGAACGGTGCTTTCGGGTATGGACACAAGTAGAAAATGAGATAGAAAGAGAACCCAAATATAGCACTCGAGTTCACCCTCTGGTGATGAATGTGTTAATTAAAACATAAACTTTATTAATCTGCAACAAATAAATAAAATGATGGGTGTTAAAACAAACGACCTGAAGGTATTCAGATCCCAATGCTGAAAGCCATATAGGCTCAGGATCTTAGATAATAGTGTGTACTAGGTAAATCCTGGTGACACACTATGCAATGGTCCTTGTAAGGATCTGTGTAGAGAACGAATCGTGCAGGGTGTGCTCTGAGGTAAGTACTAAAAACTGCAAATCACTGAGGGCAGATAACTGCATAAACCAAAATGTTAACATATATGGTTGGATTTGTAGTGGCTGGTGCATAAAGGTATCTAGGAGCATGTACAATGTTATACCATAATGAAACCAGAATTCAGATAGGATCTCAGCTTAATCCTCTCTGTAATGATTGTGGTGTACACAGCACTGTGTCAGATTGACCTGGAGTGACCTTGTGAGGTCTGCAGTGTTGAGGTGCTAATGTCCTCAGGTAACCCTTGTGATAAGTGTCAGAGATAGTGTGCTCTGTATCACTAGCTTATATAGGGTTATCACTGATACTTTTAGTAACCCTTCTCAGGGGAGGTATGACACAGGGGTGAATCACAGATAAGGTAGTTGGTACTGATCCTCTGTGTGGTACAGAGAAGTAACCCGTTGACTGCTGTCAGGGAGATCCCTAAAAACAGCATACTAACCAGCGCAACCTAATGATTGTGTCCATATCCGAAAGCACCGTTCACTAAATACTACATCTGTGGCAGTAGCAGGGGCTCCCATATTGCTTTATTCAGTATATTTAGGTGTTCTTTACCTAGTTCTGTCCCTAGCTCGCCCTATACTTACTGGCAATGTCAGGGTTCCTGTCTGTTCTACCTGATTTTCAAACATGGCAGAAAGAAGCAGAGAACGTTTTCTCTAGCGAGTTTGAGGGAGAAGACACTTCTACACAACCAGATATCTCGACATTTTTTACAGAGCTTGATAACACCTATAGACAACGTATGAGGGCGTGGTGGGAAATATTCAGCTTTGAGATCTACTTGACTGCTGAACTTATCCCAAGAGGCCTGCGCGTAAATGTTG
Organism: Ascaphus truei; assembly: GCF_040206685.1. NCBI lineage: Eukaryota > Metazoa > Chordata > Amphibia > Anura > Ascaphidae > Ascaphus > Ascaphus truei. The sequence goes on from NC_134498.1 coordinate 3,059,722, forward strand.
CCCCAGCACATAATATAGTAGACGAGGACTTTATTAGGTCCTGGGAATTGGTTTTAAAACAATGCTCAATCATGCTGATGAATTTACTATTAGAGTTCCAGCAGAAAGAAAAACTGAAAACTGTAGAAATTGAGCTTGAGCTAAATTATCAGAGGTTGACACCTAGAGATCCAACCCTAAATTTACCGAACTTGAGGGCAAACTAGAAACCAACCTAGACAAATTTGACAGTGAACTCAAGGATCGTAAGCGACTCAAGTACGCTAGGGATAAAAAAGATTTCAAAGATAATAAGATATTTCGCTACAAATTTGCAAAAAAGAAATCTAAAACAAATTCACCTGATCAGACCTCATCTACTGAATGGGAAAAATCAGATAGTGAGGACGATAGACCGAACTCACTTCTAACTGAGGGTATGACAAATCAGATAGCCTCCACCTCTCACCTTCTCCCCCCTCAGGTTAATTTTTTAGAACAATACAGGACGGCATCAGGCCAAAGAGGAAGAGGAAAATCACAAGAGGGAAAGGTCTGGGTACTAAAGAGTCGGGCCACAGGGTCACAATATCCCAAGAAGAGGGGGAAGCCCCCGAGATATTAGACAATGCAAAACTACAAATAGTGAATTTGTCCAATATGACCATGAACGAACATCATTTGAAATTACTCAGTAAAGGCCTGTCTTATTCACCCGCAGCAAGCATGGACTTATTCGAATGGGTTAAAGATACCAATTTATTTGGGAGAAAACTCAAACTTCATAAGTTCTTTCGCATGAGAGAAATAAGAATAGCTAACTCTCTAGAAGTTACACCTCTTGACACCCAAGATATGGAGGTATACCAAAATCTAAAAGCATTACTAGAAGACAGCAATAGAACACCAGGTGAGGGCCCATAGACAGATTTACGTCCTAATTCCAAATTTAGACCGTTCAGTGAACACTTCGCTAACATTGATGTGTTCGTGGATCTGGTCACCAGAGATCTGGAATATCTGACTCTGGGCCGACTACCTAACAATCTCACTGTTCATGAAAGGAAAGCACTCAAAGAACTGGTTACTAATGACAATATAGTCATCAAACCCTCAGATAAAGGGGGCAATTTGGTGATCCTACGCAGTTGCGATTACAAAAAAGAAAATCTGAGACTCCTAGCGGACCCCAAATGCTATGAAATACATGAAGGGGATCCAACCACGATCTACAACAATGAACTCAACATCATCCTTCAGAAAGGCCTTGAAGATAAGGTCATCAACAAAAATGAATATGCCTACATTTTGGTTAAAATCCCTAAGATTGCCACATTTTATAGTTTGCCCAAACTGCACAAAAACAAGACTCCCCCACCCGGCAGACCAATTGTGTCAGGGATAGGGAATCTTACCTAACGGGCTAGCTCCTACATTGACAAAGTGCTCAGACCTTTTGTAATGACCCTACCATCATACCTCAAGGACACAAAAGATGTCCTCAAAAGGTTGGATGACGTATGTATCAGGGATGACACTATTCTTGTGAGCCTGGACGTAGAAGGACTATACACAAGTATAGACCATGAGCATGGCCTAAGAGCAATCTCTCACTTCCTAAATACAAGGGGTTGCTGGTACACTAAACACAACATCTTCATCATGGAATTGCTCAAATTTGTGCTAACCAGGAACTATTTCCTCTTTGACAAAAAACTGTACCATCAACTGAGGGGCACAGCATTGGGAACTAAGTGTGCTCCAACATACGCTAATCTCTACCTGGGATGGTGGGAATCCCAGGTAGTATTTACAGAAGAAATGGAGGAACACACTGAGCACATTGACCTATGGGTCTGCTACATCGACAATGTGCTTGTCTTGTGGCGAGGCTCAGAGGGGGCTCTTAAAGAGTTTATCAGAATATTAAACACTAACGTGTATAACCTCCACTTGACCTTGGAACACGATAGAGACACTATGTGTTTCCTAGATCTACGGATCTCAAGGGGTATTGATGGCATCCTTAACACCACCATATACAGGAAAGCCACAGCCACGAACAATCTTCTGGAAGCGAGCAGTCACCATCCGAGAGCTCAGGTCAACGGTAAACCTACTGGTCAATTCCTACGGCTAAGGAGAAATTGTAACACTGATTAGGAGTTTGAATTACAACCTCAAAATATGACCCAACACTTTGTGAATAGGGGTTATAGCAAAAGGAGCATTAAAAAGGCCTATAAAAGAGCTAAATACACCACTCACAGATCACTTATTATGGACAAACCACCTAGCCCACAAGATAGAGTGATACGCTTTATAGGCACTTTCAACAGAGAATGGCCCCAGGCACGAGCCATCCTACATAAACATTGGCATATCTTAAGAGCCGACGAGTTACTAACAGGGGTTACTAAGGACTACCCGTCTATGACCAGTAGACGAGCAAGGAATTTGCGAGATCTACTGGTCCACAGTCATTTTACGGAAGAGGCACCAAGGACTTGGCTTCCACCCAAACCCATTGGATCATACACCTGCCAAAGATGCAAAGCATGTCAATACATGAAAATCACCAAACAATTCAACAACTGGAACAACACCAAGACATACCAAATACGCAGTTTCAAAAACTTCTTAAGTACAGGTGTCATTTACCAAGGCATATGCACGTGTGGAAAAATCTATGTTCGGAAAACCAGACGGTGTCTCAAACAGAGAGTGCTGGAACATATCGGCACCATCAGGAACAAGGTTGACAAACCTCTGTCCAGACATGTTAACTTATGTCATGACGGAGATCTGAGGGCTGTGGTTTTCTGTGGTATTGACCATCTTATCAGAGGACAAAGAAAGGGGGACTGGGACAAAGTCCTCCTTCAAAAAGAGTCCAAATGGATCTACACGCTCGGAACACTATCACCTAGGGGTCTCAATGAGGGGTACTTATTTACCCCATTTCTGTAACTGTCCATATTCCTAATGAGTCTTTCCATCCTAGCATTGGGGGGCAGTACACATGTTTACCCTCCATATGCACATCTTTACTTCTCCCTCACACTATCTATCACTGTCTGCCATGATCATATCAGGTAGATACCACATCCTGACAGTCTATACACTATCACTTAGTTGTGATAACTATCAATATTTAGGGCATCTCTGGACCCTAACTCTGTGAGCATTAATATATGCAAGATCAATTATTAATACTGTGCCATTTGTACTGCCCTTGAGGTTCAAAGAGAGGGAATATTCACTCTTCTTTGTTTGAGTCTGATTAACAAGTAAGCAAACACCAATAAACATCAGTCAAACTTTTATTACCTTTATTGTGCAAGATATGCAGTCACACATCAGGGTATACTTACTGTGTACATCAGCACAGCTCCCCGCATGCCTCAGCACATCAAGGGTTACTCGTGACGTCATAATCCTGGAGGACCTATATATACCTGCTGACCTGCAGGGTACCCTCATGATCACTTACTATTTCGCCTTGAGAAAGCCTCTCGCGAAACGCGCGCGTCGGCGGCTCTGTCTCCACTAGTGCATGCGCAGTGCTCTGATCGTCACCGCATTCATGATCTCACACCGCGAGTTGATGCGGTACTCTGCCCGTGCGATCGTTACAGGCTCCTAATGTGCCCCGATGGATACTCTGAGCCTCATTTATAGGATTAGTTACAGGGAGAGTGCTCTCTGTAGAGTTTAAGTATTTGTTTAGTATCCCTGGTGATTGCAACATATCATTAGGTTGCGCTGGTTAGTACTGCTGTTTTTAGGGATCTCCCTGACAGCAGTCTACTGGTTACTTCTCTGTACCACACAGAGGATCAGTAACAGCTACCTTATCTGTGATTCACCTCTGTGTCATACCTCCCCTGAGAAGGGTTACTAAAAGTATCAGTGATAACCCTATATAAGCTAGTGATACAGAGCACACTATCTCTGACACTTATCACAAGGGTTACCTGAGGACATTAGCACCTCAACACTACAGACCTCACAAGGTCAATCCAGGTCAATCTGACAGTGCTGTGTACACCACAATCATTACAGAGAGGATTAAGCTGAGATCCTATCTGAATTCTGGTTTCATTATGGTATAACATTGCACATGCTCCTAGATACTTTTATGCACCAGCCACTACAAATCCAACCATATATGTTAACATTTTGGTTTATGCAGTTATCTGCCCTCAGTGATTTGCAGTTTTTAGTACTTACCTCAGAGCACACCCTGCACGATTCGTTCTCTACACAGATCCTTACAAGGACTGTTGCATAGTGTGTCACAAGAATTTAGGGTAATAGAACAAAGTTCAGTGATAGTGCTCTAATAACCATAGGTAGAAAGTCTTGACATAATCAGTAAGTTTCTTGATTGAAGAGAGGAATCAAACAGGTAAAGTCATAATCAAGTGAGTACTTAGGTATGTAGGTGGGCGTATTGCATAGACCTGTGTTTAAAGTCCTGGTTAGTGCTGTGAATGGCCGAATAGGTGTGAAACGCGTAAGAGTAAGATCGTTTTTCCATGTTTGTCTGCACCATGATGCCCCAATAAAGAAGTGTTTTTAACATTACCGCTGGAATCCTGCTACATCCTTTACTGCTTGGCTGTGCTCCGCATCACCGCGCCTCGTGGAGAATACTGTCACCAGGATTCACCTAGTACACACTATTATCTAAGATCCTGAGTCTATATGGCTTTCAGCATTGGGATCTGAATACCTTCAGGTCGTTTGTTTTAACACCCATCATTTTATTTATTTGTTGCAGATTAATAAAGTTTATGTTTTAATTAGCACATTCATCACCAGAGGGTGAACCCGAGTGCTATATTTGGGTTCTCTTTCTATCTCATTTTCTACTTGTGGAGAAAATGGAGCAAGCGTGAGAATACAAGACGTGCTAGGAGTTTTGAGGCAAAAGGCAGGAGGGAGACAGGCCGATAGTTAGAAAGACACTACTATTAAATAAGTAGTGGATATTTGCAGTCATCCTCTCATTGATCCAGAACACCACATTGAGTGTTCATATTCTCAGGATCTAAGCGTTTAATTCTAGTTTTATCACCCATTATTTTAATTGTTATAATAAAGTGTATGTTGTAAAGTGTTCACCATATCACCACGTGTTTAGAGTGCCCTTACTAGGTTCCTTTTCTTTGGTTGTTGCTGTATGTACTTACCTAGGGAGCACCAACACATTTACATCTAGACAGCTGCAGGGGTTCTCTCTCCTGTCTTTTGTCTCTAGCTATATACAGTAGGTCTTACAAGTCACCAGACTGAATTAGGTGCTACCCTGACAACTCAATTAGCACATGTGAGGCACATAAAAACAAATGGTATTTCCAAACAGGCTGTTGTCCTAACTGGGTGTTATAGGTTGAATTTAATTCAGAGACACCGCAAGGTGTGATTAAAAGACAAACAATTCAAATAATATGGGTTTTACCTGATAAGAGAAGAAAAAGATGATGTCTGTTAGGGTAAGAGATGAGTCCAGTAATCCAATAATCTTCCCTGTTAATCTCCACACTGCATGTTACTTTAAAAAAAGTGTTTTCTCACTGAGGATCTAGAGTGATAATTTTTGCAAGGTGTTGTGTTCTGCAGGAGCCCACTCTTTGTTTGCATTTTGTATTTTAGTCCTTGAATAACACCCCATTGTTGTACAGTATATACTTCCTGTAGGTATAACGTTGATCCAGTTTAAGTGTGCAGGATTACTATTATTTTTTAATTATATGTCCCATATTGGTTTCCATTCTCATGGACACCATTTAGGATTTTGCTTACTATAGTCTTCCAGTTGCCAAATTAGGGAAAAACTAGCGTAAAATAATTGGACCAAATGTATCACGACTACAGTTGCTTTTAATGAGATTCCTTTTCTCTGAAAAATCTGGTGCTTATTTTCATTCCCGAATTTTGCAGCCGGGAAGTTTAGTAAATAGACTGCACAAGGGGAGATGTATCAATGTAAAAAACAAAAAGTGTGAAGAGTAATTTGTTTTGACTCCATTTTATGTTTGCAAACTGTTAGGCGGAAATATGTACACCACCTCAGAACTGGCACAAATACAAGATAAAAAAAGTTATGCATAGAGACGTAGTTTGATACATCAAAATATAATCTGTACAACATGTAACTCCTTCTATTGATACACCCTAAAATTGCAAGTTGTCGAATAATGTGCATCTATTTTGCTTCACATTTTCCATAATACATCATACCCACAGTGTTTCCACCAGATTTTGGAAGTAGACATGCAAATACAGTAAGCATAGTGATCTTATAATGTTCTAACTTCTGCAACTACTTAAAAATATTACACAAAGGCCTTATTCTGTATCGTCCAAAGTGGCCATTTAGGCTGTTTATGGCCAAACATTCCTATTGAAAATGGCTCGAACCGCAGCTTTGGACTATGTAGAATTAACTCTAAAACATTTATCATTACAACTGACAACCAAGGCTTGGGTAAAGGGTGGACAGAACCAGCAGACTCACTCAAAGACAACGGGTTTGCCCTTCTGGATGTACAAGGTTGAACTTTGTTATTGTGGGCAGTCATTTGCATGTCATTACCCAGAATCCCTGCCTGCAGTGGAAGCGTTGTATGCTAAGAGAGAATAGAGAAAGGCAGGATTGCAGACTTGTGAATGTACCCACAACTGTTATTTTTATATTTTTATTTGCTGAACTTTCTTATTGGTACTACAATGTTGATGACATTCTTTGGAGGTTGCAAATCATTAAATGGGTATAGTTTATAAATAGTGATATCTCCTTCAGTATACAGGATATACAGTAAAAGTATAACCATATTCCCATAAAGATTCCCCTACAGTATGTCATAGATACGTAAAACTTTATCAAGGAATATAGAACCAGAAGACCCACTGCTTTAACCCAAGCTTAGGCCGTGATTATACCCAAAATAGCCTGGTGCTACGCGTAGGGCGACGCTGCAAGTCTGAAAAACAAATACATCAAACCAAATGTAAACACACATACCAATTGCGAATGCTGCAAAGCTACCTACTGCAAAGCTGCAAACTCCTCAGGAGAATGGGAAATTGTTTTTCCCAGGCAACAGCTGTGTCATGTGATTTGACCCACTGCCTTAACCTAAGCTTAGCTGTACATCCAATAAATGTAGCAGACTAAAGTTTTATGGTAATTGCGATTTAAAGGCAGAATTGGAAGGTAAAAATTGACATGCTCACTGTGCTCATACTGTGATGTTATTTTCTATGTGAACACACATTTGTTTTTGTTTTTTTAATTATACCCAAAGCCAGAAAGTAAAGGGGATAATGGCACAAATAATATTTAATGGACATAGAATAAATCAGATTCAATGCAGCATTTTATTGACATTCTATATTACTTCTGAATTGTTCTGTAGCTGCGCTCCCTATTGGAAGAAAGCTCACCTCTGGCCTCTTTGTTTCTTCAATTGACTGTTTTGCTGTGAACCTGTTGTATCATTCATTCATGATGATGTTGGCTGTTGCAATGATAAACAGGAGACTTGAATTCCCTACAGCATTACCTGGGAATTGAAAGCTATCTTGCACATAAGAATTGCAAGTTAGGTTGCAAGTTATTAATAAAAGAAACAGTTTGATGTAGTTCTCTCTGTTACTTTATGATGCACAACATCTCAAAGTGTTTCCTGCTTTTCAAAGCATTTTGCTTATTCAGCGTACACTGCAAAGATCCAACAGCGATATTGGTCCTTGAAATCCGTGGATTATACTCGGACTGTATGTCTTTATACAGTGTAAGAGACCACTAAGAAAATTCATCATAGACTTAATAGTGTGCATAGAGCTTTCAAGACCTCACACGTATCTTCTTCTGTGCAAAATGACATTTAAATTAAACAGCCACATTTTTATTTCATACCTTTATGCTATCACTACAATATATCACATTTGTTCTGTAGAATCTTTTGACTTTTCTGTTTTGCTCCATCAGCAACACTTTGTTGCTGACAAAGAGATGTGGTTAGCTTTGTTTTCCAGATGCTGTACAACAAGACCATTTCTTTATGTGCTGAGGATTCAAATGGCTTGTCCTGTTTCCTTCCTGTAAGAAAGCACCCTTGAAATGTTTCTAATGATGTGTCAAAGACACCCCTTGTACAGCAATTCCTATTATATGAGATTGCTCAGTTGAAAAGTAAGTATTGTACATTTTATAATTTTAACACTCCCCCTCAAAAAAAGCATTTAAGCCGAATAAGCTTTCAAGAATCATATTGAAGAATGAATATCTAATTGTTTTAAAATCCTTTAAACTCTAATGCTAACTCAATGCAAACATCTAGAGAATTTACATGACGTTGGAGCCTGCGAGGAAGCTCCCCCTCTGATTACCCCCCCCAAACATATAAATAAACACACGACAAAGGTCTGGAGGTTCAAGGGCCACGGCTTTATTTACACAAATAATAATAAACCTTGGTGAGTGCTACCTCTGCCAGCGTGTTCTCCCGCCCGGGTAAAGGCCATTGGCACCCCAACCATGGCCCGCGCACCCACCAAGATGGGCGCCCATTGGGCCGGCTGTTAAGAGATACTGGGCTCAGGGAATCATGCTCAAATGAGCCCTGCCCACTCGCTCCCCACCCGAAGGCTTTAGGGGTTATCTGCACCATAGAGCCTCCACTGGCAAGGTTACCGTGCACTCACCCCCCCCAACAGCCGCTGTGGCTAAGGCAACACCTGCTTTTAAAATGTCCACCTCAGGTATGTCAAAATCAAAGTCCTTCTTTTATCCACATTCTGAAAGGGGAAAAAAATACAGCATACACAATATAATTAAATTCTGTCATGTTTATCACACAAAGGACCGGGTGGGTGGGAGTTCCTTCCTGTGCCTGACTGCCTTCCTGCTCCCTCCCCAGTTTAAATGCCCTAAGCCCCAACCCACCCCCCGAGGCATGGTGGAAAGAAAAGGGGGGGGGAGGGTCGCGCATGCAGAAGGGAGGGGAAGCAGCATCCGGCCGGATGGGACAGGGAGGCAATGCGCTTCCTCGCACTACAGGTGAGGGGACCCTGCAAGGGGTGAGGGGACCCTGCAAGGGGTGAGGGGACTCCGCAAGGGGTGGGGGTTAGGTGGGAATATGAGTGAGCCTGGCCCCAACGATCATGAGCCCCGTCGCTGAGGGGCTCCAAGCTGCCTGTTTTACATTAACAGCCTGCTGTGGCTTTCATGCTTCTGGAAGTGGGCAAACTTGCTTTTCAAGCAAGACAATCAAGCGTGATGCACGCACCCTGGAAGCTGCTACGCTGTGAGTATTGTTTTTTCCCCCTCATCCATGGCGATTGACTGACCGGCAACAGTGTGACAGTGAGGACAACCTGCCCTGTGGAGCCTTACAAGATTATTGTATGTCAACCCTTTATTGACTTTGTTTTATGGGCATTTCAATGCTACAGAAGGATCACTGTTCATTATACACTGGGTCCAATACTCTGCTTAGCTTTATGTGCTTCCATTACCATGATATGTGGATTTTTGATGTGTTTAAACAATGATTTCATCTATGTCTGAACCGGATTGAGCACTGTCATTGGGACCTGTGCCCCAAACTTTCTATCTGATTGGTTGTTGTAGACTGTGTCACTCTCTTTGGGTGACATCACATCCTTTCCCCAAAAAAATCTGTCACGTGGTCTATTACAACCAATCAGATTGGGGATATAGTTCCCACAATCTGATTGGCTGAAGTACCATGTGACGGCAGCCATGTTGCTTTTGGTTACGTCATGTTAAAGGGAAAGGAAGCACAGCCATTCTGATTGGCTAGCTTCACTTCCATTACATGACAAAAAAAAACATGTTTTTCACAGTCAATCAGAGGCGTGTGAACCATTTGCACTCAAATGTGACGTCACAGGCCCACACTATAAAAACCTGTGCAGCCTCATTTGACGACAAGAAGTCGAGGAGGGAGGACCTCTTCCTCCAATAGGATTACAAGGGCGTGCCTGCTGAAGATGGATGAAGAAGAAGATACAGAAGATACCGAGGGTACAGAAGATACAGAAGAAGAAGATGATAGAAGACACCGAAAGAGCCAAAATTGGATTACAATTTACAGATGAAGAAAAAGAAAGAAGAAAAGAATTTTGGATTTTTTTTTACCTGTGGCCCGTTGCTGTTTGGGATTGTGGATTGGTTCGAGAGTTTGCGGTTACCACAGGAATTGGAAGGTGAAGACATCTAAAGTGAATAAAAAATAGAATGTATGTTATTTTTCATTGTGACAAAGTGATAGTGCAAAATAGGCGCTGAAACAATACTAGTGTTCACCGATCTATAAGTGAATAATTAATAGAGTGCATAAAAAATCCTTATGATAACTCCCGTGCATGTATATAAATTACTAATAATAGTGAAAAAACATATGTAAATAGTTGTAACCCCTGCTCAAACCCTCTGGAAGGGACTGTCTTCACTGGTCCTAGATGATCGATATATGTTCTCACAACCCAGGGGGAGCATGAAGGAAAAAACAACAAAAGAAACACAAAACTAAGTGCAGACTGTAAACTTCAGTATAGCAGTATGTGAGGAGACTTGGCTCTTGTGTAAAGCCTACTCACAGGATGGCAGATAGGTAAGGGCAAAGACTGGATCTGGTGAATCGGTGCTGTCGTCTGAATATAGACAGGATGGCTCTCAAACATGTGCATCAGGTAGACAGGAACATGAAAGGATAAGAAGAAATCTCCATGGTGCAGATCAATATAAAAGGGATAACTTTATAATGTAGGTTTAAAAATGTGCACTTACAATAACAGAATCAATAAAAAGCATTTAGCACTTGTGACAAGTGACTCAGGAGTGTCTGGATATGGCCACCGCTCACCGCTCACCGCACCGCAGCTGCTTCTCCTCTCCACGCAGTATACTCCTGATGAAGCCTATTGTCCTATTGGGCGAAACGCGTTTAGAGGACCCGCCCAGGATACGTGTTGATTGGCCCTGCTAGCCGCCCGTCAAACTGCAGTACCGGAAGTGACGCGACGGAGCTCCGCGCAAACCGGAAGTGACGAATCGCCACGAAGAATACACTGGAGGTGATTCACCCGGCATCCAGGGAACATACACAGCAGCGCGGTGAGAGAGCCTGCCTTCCCGGGGCACAGAGGGGACACCTGGGGAGTGTGGCGATCAAGCCTATCCCTGCAAGTGATTCTGACACTTTTTCTGCGTGAAGAGGAGAAGCAGCTGCAGTGCGGTGAGCGGTGAGCGGTGGCCATATCCAGACACTCCTGAGTCACTTGTCACAAGTGCTAAATGCTTTTTATTGATTCTGTTATTGTAAGTGCACATTTTTAAACCTACATTATAAAGTTATCCCTTTTATATTGATCTGCACCATGGAGATTTCTTCTTATCCTTTCATGTTCCTGTCTACCTGATGCACATGTGTGAGAGCCATCCTGTCTATATTGAGATGACAGCACCGATTCACCAGATCCAGTCTTTGCCCTTAGCTATCTGCCATCCTGTGAGTAGGCTTTACACAAGAGCCAAGTCTCCTCACATACTGCTATACTGAAGTTTACAGTCTGCACTTAGTTTTGTGTTTCTTTTGTTGTTTTTTCCTTCATGCTCCCCCTGGGTTGTGAGAACATGTTATTTTTCATTTACAGGTTTTTTTGTATTTTATTTTTTTGATGATTAATTTTTTTTTTTTTTTACATATTTATTCCAAATGTCTTTATGTATGGCCCTTTAAGACTATACAAAAATACAGATGCAGCGGCCATTATTCGAACAAATCACAGAGCCATTTTTGTGTGCTCTGCGGTATTCCACATGGCATTAACACGGCCAATCACCCCAGGCACACGTTTTTATCGCGGTTGCTTTGTTTGAATTTCATGGATTCTGTTTCTTTGTGTGCAGTGAAATTAATGAACTGTGCTACTGTTTTACTGTGTCAATTTCAGGTGTTTAAAAACCAGAACACTAAAATGCTTTTTTCTGCACTCGCCTGCACACACATCTTAAGGCGGTAATGCTGGAAAAAATCACTCTCCATGACATGGGTATTCCGAGGTATAAAATGCGTGAAGTGTTGGAATAACGGCCGCTGCATCTGTACATACATACAGTAAGAAGCAATGGTTGTTTTGGCAAATGCTTGCTTTTATGTATTATAAATGTATATTGGTTCTTTGTTTTTAAATTTGTATGCTATTTATATTGCATATTGATATAGTGTTGAGTCATTTTTGCTGGTGTTTTAAATTGTTTATTTCTGGCTTTTGATTGGTGTTTTCTTTTTAATGTTGGTGTAAGAGACGTGTTCAGAGGTACGCAATGGAGACTGTTTTTAAGGTGAAATTAAAATTAGGCTTTATTGCGCCTGTCTCTCTCTCTGTGTGTCTATCTCTCTCTCTCTGTGTCTCTCTCTGTATCTGTCTGTCTCTCTCTGTGTGTGTGCCGCTCTCTGTGTGTGTGTGTCTCTCTCTCTCTCCCTCTGTCTGTCTCTCTGTCTCTGTCTCTCTCTATCTCACCCACACTCTCTCTCTCTCACACTCTGGATCTCTTTTTTACCCTATATATCTTAACTGCCCTATTCTTACACCAAAATATTGTGATGTATGGGAGAATGAACCCCAAGTGTCCGGTGCTCCAAGTGCCCACAACTTAGAACTGGTAATGGTGTACAAACTGTCTCTGATGTATATGTAGAATGAAAACGGCAACTGAGCAGGCATAAATATCCTGTGTAGAGGGAACCGGTAGCAAGGCTCTGACGGGATGACTGAATGAAACAAAAACCTGGGTGGGGGGCTAGTACACAGGAAATAATCTGAGGACAGGAAAAGAGGCAACCATAAGCTACCCCTCTCTTGTACTCACGCTGGTATCGCCTGCTGCCCTTACCCGACCCGGTATCTTCACTGCCCGTGCCTCTCCGGTCCCATCTCCTCGGGCATCGCGCTGGCATGTGACGTCATCTCCGAGGGCCAACAGCTATGCTGTGGATGAATGTGGAGTATACAGCAACTCGGCGCTCTTGAATCTCCTTGGTGCAGACGCAGAGAATGGATCCAACGCAGTCGTCAGGAGGGGAGTAATGAAGACCAGCTCCCAGCTCTGCGTAGTTGCCTTGCGTGCTCCACGCCAATGATTAGCAGTAAAAGAAAATGTAGTTGGTGGGTGGTCACTGCAACAGGAACTCAGCCGAATACGTGAATGAATAAAAACAGCTTTATTGCACTGTAGTGCTGCAAATCACATCAAGAGAACACCTCTGACGCGTTTCGTTCCGTTAGTGGAACTTTATCAAAGAGTACAAAGACATCTCACACTGGAGTATTATATACATAGTCCTTTCTCATGATTGGTCAATCCATAATTGGAAACAGAGAGTAACAATTAGCAATCAATGCTTGTTAGTATCAAAAGGGTTATGCAAAAACTGCAGTGTATGAAATGAAACAAACCACAATAATAATAGTAACATATAAACAATACAAGTTAAACATATATATTAAAATCAGGATCAGTGATTAGCAGCATATATGATAACAATTAGGGGCCTATGCAGAGAGCAGCGAATTTTAAAATTGGCGAATTTATTAAAAAGTAGCTTTTTTGGAGAGTTTTATTCTCCATATGCAGAAAAGTGCGAATTCTGCTATGTTTAACATGGATGCGTGTGGCGAGTTTAAATTGGCGAGATGCGCGCTTCAGAAACGTGTAAAAACAAATTCGCGCCTTTTTTTTCCCTTTGCAATGGCCGCGAGCGGCAGCTTCTTGCCAATTTTTTCTGGCGAGGCAAAAAGGAGACAATCGCGCCATTTTATTGGCGCGAACAGCCGCTAGATGCCGTTTGCGCCTCTCTGCATTAGGATATTTTTAAAACTGGCGAGATTGAGGTTCTCACCAGCCGCAAGGCGAGTTTTACAAATAGAAAAGAAAAATTGGCGCGTTTTTCGGAACTCGCCATTTTCTGCTGCTTTCTGCGCGATTTTCTCCAAAAAATGGCGAATTTCGAAATAGCGCTGCTCTCTGCATTGGCCCCTTAGTATCATACAAGAAGGTAATGTTAGGGGATAGAGAATCATATATGGAGTTATAATCCAATGGGGATATGCAAAAATACCAATAAATTCATGTATGGCGTAATTCATACCTTGATATATAATGAACAATATGCATAATAGCGGCCAATATGTATACATAATGTAGATTGAATATATACATAGCAATTCAAAGGATAGAGAAAAGACAATAAATCTCTGATTGACCGAATTAACCCTATATGGGATATATATAAAATGTGCATTGGTATACACACTCTCAAGACTCCCCATGGAATCAACCCTGTAGGAAATGTTTCAACTCCCAATCAAGATTGATCCCATGAGGATGGAGAGTGTTGAGATTGTGTATCCAATACATCTCTTTTTGATTGAGTACATTTTCCCTAATTCCACCCCTTGGGTGGCATGGTACATGTTCTATGGCTTTGAAAGAAAAATGGTTAATACTGCCTACAGGACATGATGAAAAATGTCTAGACACCGGGTGATTTACATCAATACGTGGGCCGCACTATAAGACCCCTTAAAACTAGAATTGCGGAACACGTTCGGTTGATCAAAAAGAGAGATGTAAATCACCCTGTGTCTAGACATTTTTCATCATGTCCTGTAGGCAGTATTAACCATTTTTCTTTCAAAGCCATAGAACATGTACCATGCCACCCAAGGGGTGGAAATAGGGAAAATGTACTCAATCAAAAAGAGATGTATTGGATACACACTCTCAACACTCTCCATCCTCATGGGATCAATCTTGATTGGGAGTTGAAACATTTCCTACAGGGTTGATTCCATGGGGAGTCTTGGGAGTGTGTATACCAATGCATCTTTTATATATATCCCATATAGGGTAAATTCGGTCAATCAGAGATTTATTGTCTTTTCTCTATCCTTTGAATTGCTATGTATATATTCAATCTACATTATGTATACATATTGGCCGCTATTATGCATATTGTTAATTATATATCAAGGTATGAATTACGCCATACATGAATTTATTGGTATTTTTGCATATCCCCATTGGATTATAACTCCATATATGATTCTCTATCCCCTAACATTACCTTCTTGTATGATACTAATTGTTATCATATATGCTGCTATTCACTGATCCTGATTTTAATATATATGTTTAACTTGTATTGTTTATATGTTACTATTATTATTGTGGTTTGTTTCATTTCATACACTGCAGTTTTTGCATAACCCTTTTGATACTAACAAGCATTGATTGCTAATTGTTACTCTCTGTTTCCAATTATGGATTGACCAATCATGAGAAAGGACTATGTATATAATACTCCAGTGTGAGATGTCTTTGTACTCTTTGATAAAGTTCCACTTTTTTTTAAGCTGTTTTTATTCATTCACGTATTCGGCTGAGTTCCTGTTGCAGTGACCACCCACCAACTACATTTTCCTTACACCAAAATAACCTATACTGCTTTCTTCCAGATCTAACTCTCGAGCTTCACACGGAAGACATCGGAATCCCCCCTAAACCAGAATAAATTTGCTAGAGAGTGTGTCCCAAAAATTAGAGGTTTATTATTTGTCAGAACATGGTAACAAGAAAAAAATGAGCCCTCAGGTCCCCACCGACATGTTTCGAGCTTCCGCTCTTTATCAAAAACCTCTAATTTTTGAGACACACTCTCTAGCAATTTTATTTCGTATAGCTGTGCTCCAACTCTCCTTTCTGGATATCTGCCTCTGCTATGGAGTACCGGATGCACGCACCGATGAAGGTTAATCCCGGGAGGACCATCTGCTACAAGTGAGTTTATTTACTCAATTTTACACCATTTTTCCTATTCAATGATTTGGCTGGACACTAGCTAGTGTGAGTATTTACCTATCTGGGTAATACTCTTCCGGTTTATTGATAACTGGTGGAATTAGGTGTTTATGCTATAGATGGTCACCATTTATATGTGGGATACTTCGAGGATACAACTTATACAATATATAATTGAACTTGCTGAGTCTACGTTTAGAGCACCACACAGTCTGGCTTTTTTCCCCCTAAACCAGAAGACAGGTATGGAACACCTCCCCTCCAATGTATAACATTGCGGGAATGAGGGTACCTGGACATTGAGGGACTGCGGATCAGGTAAAATCCCAGGCAGGATTGCTGCTTTAGATATTGTGACACAGGGGCATCCAGGCACTAGTTATGGGGTTCAGGAAACTAGTCATTCACATCTGGCTTTTTTTTTCTAAATCCGACATTTACACACACATACACACATACACACATACACACATACACACATACACACACACATACACACACACACACACACACACACACACATACACACATACACACACACATACACACACACACAAGTAACAAGGACTAATTGTAGTATAATGTAATACAATAAATAAACAAATGTCAAAAACGAATGTTGTTCTTATTAGGAATTTATTCATATTTTTTTTAAAAAGCGGGACTGGGGACGGGACTAGGAGTGGTGCTGGGGGCTGGAATAGGGGTGGGGCTAGGTGGCGAGTAGATTTTTTGTTCGGTGAGTAGATTTTTGGGTGATTTTGATAATATACTACAATTACAGAAACATGTGCAGCATGAGGGCTAGAGAACTCACTGAAAGTCCATTCAATGAATTGCGGATCAGGTAGACAGATTGTTGGGGGGGGGGGGGCTGGGATTGACACGGCGGTCTTGGTACACGTTGGCACCAATGACAAATTTAGAGAAAAATGGAGGGTCCTAAAAAATGATTACAGGGATCTAGGCCAAATGTTTAAGGCAAGGACATCCAAGGTAGTATTTTCTGAAATACTACCAGTGCCATGCACTACCCCAGGGAGAGATCAGGGAGGTTAATGCATGGCTAAGAAAGTGGTGCAGGAAGGAGGGGTTTGGGTTTTTATAGCACTGGGACTCCTTTTCTGAGAGGTGCCATCTATATTCTAGGGACGCATTGCACCTCAATGAAGAGGGATCTTCTGTGCTAGGGGGGAGAATGCTAAAAAGGTTGGAGGGGATTTTAAACTAGGATGGAGGGGGGAGGGGAATGAAACACTTTTTTTACCCACCATAACCTTAATAAGTGTGGTGATTACCGACTCTTATCTCATTTGAGCAAATGTCAGCAACCAACCTCACACTGATGATACCCATCAAGGTTGAAACATGTCTGTGAGTGGGTTTACTGACTTTGCATCTCCCAAGCCCTTGCTTAAAAGCTGCGTCTAAAGCAGCATGCATTGGCTAAGGGTTGCTCATGTAATGTGAGCTTGAGATAAAAGGTGGCACTGTGTGCTCATTTGCATGTCATTTCCCAGAATCCCTTGCTGCAGTGGAAGTGCTGTGTGCTGGGTGATAATGGTGAAAGACAGGGTTGCAGACCTGTGTAAGACATGCAAATGAATAAACAGGAATATCTACAGTTGCTATATATATATAAATATATATATACTCTTCCTCAGCTCTTCTTCATCCGCGGATCGCAAATTACATTTTTCGGTTTGAATTATTAATCCATTTGGCGGATTATCAGTGATAGTAAAAACAATTCGCAGACCAAACGAACCGGACGATCCGAGGTAGATCCAAATCAACAAAATATATTTGCTCATCTCTACTGGGAACTCCACTGTGTTAAAATATTTTTGTATCAGTTCACTGTTTCTATAGGGTTACATTGGTACATAGAATGAAGCAATAACTGTCAGCAACCCCTAACATATATTATTTTTCAAAGTGGTAGGAGTCGAGTAATCCCGTTATGTTGGGAACAGTGGGGTTTTATAGTTTAAAATTATTTAGTAAATTGTGTTGCTTCATAATTGCAAAAATTCTAATTTGTTGCCAAAATATTTTGAGCCTTTACATGGGGCAATATTTACTAAGAAGTGCTACTCCATAAGAAACCTTGGGCCCTATTTACAGTTTTCTAATGACAGTAGAATTGTAGAGTAAACTCAATGCATGGGCAATGAGTTTAACATTGAGACCCTACTGTAATTTAGAGTTGCTTAAAAAAAAAGGGTTAAAAGGCAGATTCGTCATTAACATAACAATGCCACTTAGCTTAAGTATGCAATAGCATGTTCTTTGGGTAAGCAGAGCTCTCTCTCTCGTCACCTGTGTGCTATCATATATACAGTTGTTTACTCCACAGAAAGTGAGACTGTATGAGAAAGTACCACTCATCAGCTTAAGCGTGCCATGGCATGGGCTTTGGGTGAGATGTCACATGTTTCTCTGTCACATGTTTCTCTGTCACATGTTTTCTATATATAGAGATGTTTACAAAAAAGGAAGTGTGACTCATCAGTTTAAGTATGCATTTTTTCTACAACACTCAGCACTGATTGGAGGAAGTCTAACAAAATATTCTATACATAAAAGCCTAGGCTGGGATAGAGCCAGAAGCTTCTCCATGGACCGTACAGGTGCCTGGCCAAGAATTTCCCTTGCTTTCTCAGGATCAGACTAGACTGATAGGGACTTACCCAGGTGTTTGGAGCATTTTCCTGTTGTACTGTATGCTGTTTAGCTGTGCAAGCTGTTACTGAGAACATAAACGAAGCTATGCAAACCACCTTTTTGATTAAAACTCTGACTGTTTACTGACTCAGAGTGTGATAGCTATTGGCTGAATACAGAATCTTTGCATTACATGTGCCAACAGGGACCAGGTGTTAATCAGACTACACTATACCAACATTTTCAACATACATTTTCTGGAGCCATTGCTGCTCTATTGATGCACAGATACTACCTGGCAATGCTTAATAACTGATTAAGACCCCGGAGAAGAAGGGACATCATTTAACATTATCCTCAGTCATTGTGCTGCAGAGCTACAGTAGCTTCTGCTATGCTCAGTTGTTGTAGACTGAGTTCAGTCCACCAAAAGTAATGAAAAAGAAAAAAACCTGGTGCCAAAAGTTCAAATGGAAAGTCCTGTGATCCTCAAGAAATTTGCACACATGCTTGACAGGCCATGAAACGAGAAAAAGAAAAACAAACACAAATCATAGCGTAACACTGCAGGGTAAAACAGTACTACACTAAAAAACATAAACAGTGAGACTCCTAGTGACAATTATAATATAAACAATTTATTAAAACTAGGACTATGCCATAAAATAAGCACTGAAATAATATGAGAACAGCTGGTCATCCGGTGGTGGAAAAATCAGGGCCCTACTTACAAAAAGCAGGGTGAAAACACGCGATGGAATAACAGAGTCCTCTCGGCGCAGGAGGTAATCCTTGCAGAGTTTGAGCTCTGCTCCGCCGGTACTCACGCCCGAAAATCCCTTCAGAGGTACACAGGTCTTCAGGGTGCACAGCGCAACAGGACGTGTGGCCAGCTCCCCTTACTTCCTCCTCCTGGTTCACAGGCTGTCTCAGCGCACCGGGCGCGAGTATGCCCGTACACTTAAAGGGACAGGGGCTACGGTCTGATTGCCGGGGAGCTACCAGAACTTGAAAGCTCTAGACCAAATGTCCAACATAAAAGTTCAATGCCAAACTCAGAGTGACTGTGTCACCTGCCCTACGCGTTTCATAGATGTGAATCTACTTCCTCAGGTGCTACAAACAGATACCTCATGACACACTAATATACCCTATCCAATTAAAAATTAATTAGCAATTTAAAGCAATATCGCCTACATGTCATTAGTATCAAATCACTATGCTCACATAACTCACAAAACCTGACAAACATACATAAACATTACATAACATAAAATAAATGACCACATACCATTATGATATCTCAACAAAGTGCTTAACTTTATACAATATAAATACCAAAAAAAAAATTGGAATATAAAAAATTGGCCAAGGATCATTCAAAACTCCCACGGTGTTTCTAATCCAATAATTCAAACCCTCAAAGATTCCAAATGACCACTAGTTGGACTGGCAACAGACAGGTATAAGATTACCCAATTTCTTGAATCAACACATACTACTATTTATAACTGTAGACGGACGTTCACAGAGGTACACAATTGGAGACTTTTATAAGGTGAAATTATAATAAGGCTTTATTGTTCCTTTTCCTTTTCATCAGGAAATCATCCAAACACAGGGGGGGAACAAAGCTTCTATTCACTTGGGAGTATTTCTAGTGAAATCCTATGCAATTAATTCACATCTCCGTTAGTTAAGCATTTCTCCCAGCCCCAAACACATAGCATGAAATAAGCAGATATAAGCAGTCTTTTAAGAATGAAAGTCTTATCTGTTAGCTGCTGTAGAGTAAGCTTCTCTGCTCTCCTGGAACCGCACCCATGCGTGCACAGAAAATCATTATCCAGGTTTAGAAGTCTTATTTGGTGTCTTGCAATCAGCTATGGTGTGCAGAGCTCAAGACCGGTCAGCTCCAGAGATCTGTGTTCTCTTGGTCAGTCTCTCCTGGGAGACTCAAGAACACTGCTCTGTCTCCAAAGTTCAGCCCACAAGTGAGCTAAGGAGTCACTTCCTGTCACATTGCTAGATTAAAGGCACATTACTTGAACAGGGATTACTCCCCTGTTACAATAACCTATATTAAGTCACAAAGTTTCATATATGTTAATAATACTTCAGTTACCCAAAAAGGAACCCAGCTCAAAATCAATATTAAGCCCGTTAGGAGAAAGAGTTTTAAGTTCATATATCCAAAAGGCCTCTCGTCTATTGATGTGTTTAAACTTATCTCCACCTCGCCAATTGGGTGTACACAATTCAATAGGTTGACAAACAAGGCCTTTGGGATTTTTATCATGGTGAACCAAAAAATGTTGGGACACACTGTGTGTCGTTAAACCCTTCTTAATATTATAGACGTGTTCATAGATGCGTCTTTGAAAGGTTCGACCTGTGCGTCCCACATATTGCAAGCCACAAGGGCGCTGCAACACATAAATTATAAACTCAGACTTGCATGTAATATGGGACATGATTTTATAGACTCTTGCACCAAAAGTAATGCTTTTAAGAGCATGTGCTGATGTAATTCAACTCAAATTACACACAAATGTATAACTGAAAAATAAGTACAAATGATCCATAGCCACTAGAGTGAATCTAAGACCTGGTGTAACTCTAAATGTTTAATTCCCACACTATTTTTGTGATTATGCCTAAACTCTAATTCAGGTCCGTTCTGCACTGTAAGACCCCTTGTAGCTCACTTAAGTGAATGTACCATACTAAAATATACGTACTAAGTAATATTTACTAAGTAAGACACCTTCCGAGTAGAGATGGGCTAAATTTTAACCAAGATTTAAAATCCGCTGTGGATTGGCCAGTTCCTTTAATCCGCGTTATTGTGATTAGTCTCAAAAAGACAGATTCTGGTTTGTATTTCCTATAACTGAAAATCCGTTCAATGGAGTCAGAATCCAACCCTGCAAATGGAATCCGAATAAACAAATGGAATCCAAATAAGGAATCTGATTTCTTATGGGAGAATATAAATAGGGGGCAAAGTAAAAAGCAAAAAAAAACAGGCGCTTATCCCACGTCACCATTTAGAGATGAAAAACAAATTTAAAATAAAATAAAATAAATAACAAAGCCAGCAAATGTGATCTCCAAAATACTGAGAGGCAGCCTTCAATCCCCTCTGCTTCAACCCAATAGAGGGATAATCCAAATCCCTTATAGAAACATGGAAACAGAAAAAAAAATAGGGGAGCAAGGGGTTAATCACAGTTGCTTCTGAGCAGAGGCGCGTCATCTCCCAGCACTACGGACGCGGAGGCAGAGCAGCTCTTGCGGCTGGAAGTTGACACTGTTGCACGGCGGCGAGCCTGAGTGTCGTTCTATGTGAGTGTCACTGTGAGATTGAGGAAGCTAAAATACTTTTGCAAATGGAGAAGGCATCAAAACTGGGTCATGTTTGCATAATGGGGGATTTTAATTATCCAGACATAGACTGGGGCAATGAGATTAGCGTTACAACAAAAGGGAACAGGTTTTTGGGGGTGTTTAAAGACAATTATATGACCCAAATTATTGAGGAACCAACCAGGAGAGGGGCAGTTCTGGATTTGGTCATATCAAACAATGTAGAAGTAATAACAAATATTCAAGTCCTGGAACATTTGGGTAACAGTGATCATAACATGGTCTCATTTGAAATAAATTATCAAAAAACAGATTACTTGGGTTCAACAAAGACCTTAAACTTTAGAAAGGCAGATTTTTAATAAACTGAGGTCTAATCTAGTAGTAATACAATGGGATGATGTTTTTGCAGGGAAAAATGTAGAAAATAAATGGGCAGTCTTTAAAACATTGTTAGAAAAGCACACGTATCAGTGTATACCCTTGAGTAATCAGTAAAAAAGAAATAAGTCAAAACCAATGTGGCTAAATAAACAGGTAGGGGAGGAAATGGACAAGAAGAGGAAGGCGTTTAGATTCTTTAAGTCAGAAGGGATAGAGATATCATATCAGAATTATAAGGAATGTAATAAAAATGTCAAAAGGGCAATACATTAGCAAAAATGGATAATGAAAAAAGGATTGCAATAGAAAGTAAGGTCAACCCTAAAAAAATCTTTAAGTACCTTAATAATAAAAAAATGAGAAAAGAAAATATAGGGCCCTTTCAGTGTGATATGTGTAGGCAGATTATTGGAGATAAGGAAAAAGATGAGGTATTAAACAAATTCTTTGCCCCTGTGTTTACCAGGGAAGAATCAAGTTCAATAGTAGTGCCGAAAGAGGAAGCCACAACCTCCATATTAATGAGCAATTGGTTAACTAAGGAAAAAGATCATAAGCAACTTGAAAAAATTAAAATTAATAAAGCACCTGGTCCCGATGGCATACATCCAAGAGTTCTCAAGAGTTAAGCTTAGTAATAGCAAAACCATTATATTTAATATTCAAGGACTCCATTTCCACAGGCTCAGTACCACAAGATTGGCGTAAAGCAGATGTGGTGCCTATATTTAAAAAGGGAGCTAGATCACAACCGGGAAATTACAGACCTGTAAGCCTGACTTCAATAGTAGGGAAACTGCTTGAAGGTTTAATACAGGATAATATTCAGGAATACCTAATGGAAAATAAAATTATTAGTAATAGTCAGCATGGATTTATGAAGGATAGATCTTGCCAAACTAACCTTATTTGTTTCTTTGAGGAGGTAAGTAGGAATCTACACCAGGGTAATTCCGTTGATGTGGTTTACTTAGATTTTGCAAAGGCTTTTGATACGGTTTCACACAAGAGGTTGGTGTACAAAATAAAGAAAGTTGGACTCAGTAATAATATATGCACCTGGATTGAAAACTGGTTAAAGGACAGACAACAGAGGGTTGTCCTAAATGGAACTTTTTCAGGTTGGGCTAAAGTCGTGAGTGGAGTACCTCAGGGATCGGTACTGGGACCCCTGCTTTTTAACTTGTTTATTAATGTCCTTGAGGTTGGGATCGAGAGCAAAGTCTCCATCTTTGCTGATGATACTAAATTGTGTAAGGTAGTAGAATCAGACCAGGATGTAATTTCTCTTCAGAGGACTTGGAGAGACTGGAAATATGGGCAGGTAAATAGCAGATGGGGTTTAATACAGATAAATGTAAGGTTATGCATTTGGGATACAAGAATAAAAAGGCGACACAAATTAAATGGAGATATATTGGGGGAAGTCTTGATGGAGAAGGATCTAGGAGTGCTTGTAGACAGCAGGCTTAGCAATAGTGCCCAATGTCATGCAGTAGCTGCAAAGGCAAACAAGATGTTATCTTGCATCAAACGGGCAATGGATGGAAGGGAAGTAAACATAATTATGCCCCTTTACAAAGCATTAGTAAGACCACACCTTGAATATGGAGTACAATTTTGGGCACCAATCCTAAGAAAAGACATTATGGAACTAGAGAGAGTGCAGAGAAGAGCCACCAAATTAATAAAGGGGATGGACATTCTAACTTATGAGGAGAGGCTAGCTAAATTAGATTTATTTCCATTAGAAAAAAGGCGTCTAAGAGGGGATATGATAACTATATACAAATATATTTGGGGACAGTACAAGGAGCTTTCAAAATAACTATTCATCCCACGGGCAGTACAAAGGACTCGGGTCATCCCTTAAGGTTGGAGGAAAGGAAATTTCATCATCAACAAAATAAAAGGGTTCTTTACAGTAAGGGCAGTTAAAATGTGGAATTCATTACCCATGGAGACTGTGATGGCAGATACAATAGATTTGTTTAAAAAAAGGTTGGACATCTTTTTAGATGGGAAAGGTATACAGGGATATACCAAATAAGTATACATGGGAAGGATGTTGATCCAGGGATTAATCCGATTGCAAATTCTTTGAGTCAGGAAGGAATTAATTTTTCCCCTGTGGGGGTGGGGGTTTGGGTTGTGTGTGTGGGCGGGGGGCGGGGGGGTGTGAGCAGGGGGGTGTGTGTGGGGGTGTGTGGGTGTATGTGTGGGTGTGTGTGGGTGGGTGTGGGGGGGGGGAGTGTAGGGGGGTGTTGGGGGGGGTGTGAGGGGGTTGGGGGTGTGTGGGGGTGTGTGGGGGTGTGTATGTATGGGGGTGTGTGACGGGGTGTGTGGGGGGGGAGTGTAGGGTGGATGTTGGGGGGGGGGTTTGAGGGGGGTGGAGGGGGGGGTGTTGGGGGTTTGTGGGGGGTGTATGTGGAAGTGTGGGTGTGTGTGTATGTGTGGGGGGTGTGTATGTGTGGGGTGTGTGTGTGTGTGTGTGTGTGTGTGTGTGTGTGTGTGTGTGTGTGTGTGTGTGTGTGTGTGTGTGTGTGTGTGTGTGTGGTGTGTGTGTGTGTGGTGGGGTGTGTGTGGTGGGGGGGTGCGTGGTGGGGGGGGGGGTGGTGGTGGGGGTGGGTGTGGTGGTGGTGGTGGGGGGGTGTGGTGGTGGTGGGGGTGGTTGTGGGGGTGGGTGTGGTGGTGGTGGTGGTGGGGGGTGGTGGTGGGGGGGGGGTGGTGGTGGGGGTGTGTGGTGGTGGTGGGGGGGTGGGGGTGTGTGTGTGTGGGTGTGTGGGGTGAGTGTGGGGAGGGGTGGGGTGAGTGTGGGGAGGGGTGGGGGGGGGTGTGGGGGGGGGGTGTGGGGGTATGTGTGTGGGGGGGTGTGTGTGTGGGGGTGTGTGTGGGGGGGGGGGGGTGGTGGGGGTGTGTGGTGGTGGGGGGGGGGTGTGGTGGTGGTGGGGGTGTGTGGTGGTGGGGTGGAGGGGGGGTGGTGGTGGTGGGGGGGTGGTGGGGGGGGAGGTGGGGGGGTGGTGTGGGTGTGTGTGGTGTGTGTGTGTGTGGGGGTGTGTGTGGGGGGGGGTGGGGGTGTGGGGGGGTGTGGGGGTGTGTGTGTGTGGGGGGGTGTGTGTGGGTGTGTGGGGGTGGGGGTGTGGGTGTGTTTGTGTGTGTGTGTGTGTGTGGGGGGGTGTGTGTGTGTGGGTGTGTGTGTGTGTGTGGGTGTGTGTGTGTGGGTGTGTGTGTGTGGGGGGGGGGGTGTGTGTGTGTATGTGGGGGTGTGTGTGTGGGGGTCTGGGGGGGTCAGTAAGTGTGTGTGGGTATCTGGGGGGGGGTCAGTCAGTGTGTGTGGAGGTCTGGGGGGGTCAGTCAGTGTGTGGGGGTCTGGGGGAGTCAGTCAGTGTGTGTGGGGGTCTGGGGGGTCAGTCAGTGTGTGTGGGGTTCTGGGGGGGTCAGTCAGTGTGTGTGGGGATCTGGGGGGGTCAGTCAGTGTGTGCAGGGGTCTGGGGGGATCAGTCAGTGTGTGCGGGGATCTGGGGGGGTCAGTCAGTGTGTGCAGGGGTCTGGGGGGATCAGTCAGTGTGTGCGGGGGTCTGGGGGGTCTGTCAGTGTGTGCGGGGGTCTGAGGGGTCAGTCAGTGTATGCGGGGGTCTGGGGGGGTCAGTCAGTGTGTATGGGGGTCTGGGGGTTCAGTCAGTGTGTGTGGGGATCTGGGGGGGTCAGTCAGTGTGTGTGGGGGTCTGTGGGGGTCAGACAGTGTGTGGGGGGGTCAGTCAGTGTGTGTTGGGGTGTGTGGGTGGGTCAGTCAGTGTGTATGTGTCCAGCTGCAGCCAGGGGCGGGCTGTAACATTGCGCATCACCTCTCTCCCCCCCCCCCTTTATGCAAATTCTGCACACAAACCCTCACCCCCCCGCACGCAAATTCTGCACACACACACCCCCCCATGTAAATTCTGCACACCCCCCCCCCACGCAAATTCTGCACACACACACCCCCGCGGGGTACATGCACCCGGCACGGGCATGAGTGACCGAGCCCCTGTGCCGCACGGTTTGCGCCCTGATTTGCGCCGTGTGCCAACGCTTCCTGGGGGTGCAGGGGGCCCGCGAACGCCCGCATCAGTGGAGGGCTGAATGGCGCTGCTGCCAATGGGCGTTAGGAGCGTGTGGATGGAACGACGCTGCTGCCAGCTGCTTCTGCGCATTTGTGGTGTCCGTCAGCGGCGCCATCACAACTGTGCATGTGCGGCATGGCAGCGGTCGTGGAACAGTAAGGCGGGCCGTTAGGAGCGGCGGCGGCTATTGCCGCCGCATATATCAGCAGCCGGGTGTGTGGGGGTGTGTGTGGGGGTGTGTGTGGAGGTGCGGCGGCGATTAGGAGCGGTGCCGGCGGCTAATGCCACCGCCGCCGCTTGTGACAGGGGACGTGTGAGTGGAGCGGCGTCCATTACGTGACGTCACTTCCGTTTCACATTTCGCCCCCCATCTATTCAGTCAGGACTAGGTGCCACGAAAGAAGTTTCACTTCAAAAAGTAAAAGTAAGTCAAAAGTAAGTCTAGCTACATCTGTATGGAGTTGAACGGCACTGAATGGGTTAATGAGGGAGTGACGGAAGTTGTAGACTGAGATTATGATCACACAGTCTCATTTTGTGGCTTGAAAATTTACAACCTTTTCAATATGCTGTAAAGAGTTGAAGACATCGTTCCAATACTGGAGAAGATTTTAGCCCTGTTCATTTGAGTGGTGCTGATCCCTTCTTCAGTGAGGGTGAGATGTCTTCATAGGGTTTTGAATAGGAGCCTTATATTTGTGAGAAATGGAAGAAAGTTAGTTAGAAAAAGGAATGTAATGGGTAACAATCTGAGTCAAAGCACATAAGATGACAATAAATAATTTAAACAAGTTTGTAAAACCCTTATTAAAAATGCTGTTGCACTTAATAATGTAAGGAAACATTTAATTAAGAAGTGCAGATATTGATTTCTAAAAAATTCAGTCAGTTGTGGTGATTTCCTAATATAAGAATGCAGACTTGCTGAAAATAACATTTCTCGGGATCTACTTATTTAAGTCTCACCGCTGCAAAACTGGGTCAAAACTAGTGCAAAAATATTGCGCCAGATTTAATTTCACTCACTGAAATAAATCATCTTCTTAGCAGCACTTTTTTCAATAATGTCTCACAGCACTCTTGGTAGAACATTTTATGGATTCCTCGAAGAGCAGATACATATTTGCCTTTCCTTTAAGAAATCTAATTTTAATTTTAAAATTCTTTACTGATTTTGAAGTTATATCTTTTAATGGATACAAATTCCACACTGTGATTACACTTTATGTAAAAATTCCTATCTGATCAATCTTCTATTGACTAGTAATTACTAGATTACAAGATGTCATGTTATCTTGTACATACATTTATGGGGTTGGTGCCAGCAAGTACCAACATTTCTTTTTATTTGTTTATATATTTCATGACAGTGACAATCACACCCCTTTGCGTAAGCTTTGTAATGCAGGGTATGTAACATTGCTTGTTTATGTGTGCTGTAAATTACTGTAGTATTTACAAAGACCTTTTACCACAATGTACAGTTTGCACACATATTGGAAGCTATCTTTTTCATAGTGAAGCATTGGTTTGTAAAACTTGATCTTTTCAAATATATTGAAAGTATTTAAATTGCTTTCAATGGACAATTAATGAGGAAATTAAATATTTAGGGGGTATTTACTTAGCAGTATAATTAATTATGCATCATATTTTATGTGGTACTTGGGTCAACCCCACAAATAAACCACGTTTTCCTTCAAAGACTGATCGCTATCTATTTAATAAATATATATATTTTGAAAGAACAGTGTTTAAATCAGAATTTTTTTTCAATAAGATTTTCTTATTTATTAGCAGAGCAGTTTAAGCCTGTCTTTCTTAGACTAGAGGTGTAAAAGGAGACCTACATGGGGCAGGATCTTTTCCCAGCATTTCTTCCAGCACAATGAGAATGCTTTATCTTGCCTATAAAAATTAATAACAATAATGCTAATAATAATATGATTTTGTTGTTGGAAAAGATAGCTACCAAGGAGCAATTCATATGGTAACTGGCCTTTCTCAGCTCCTTGCTGCTAGTACGCCAAGTCACACGCACAAACCACTTTATTAAAAAAAATATAAGTATGTTTTCATTAAAACACTGAACATAGAAATGTTCTCCTGGTCTGTTGCTGAAATCACCCAGTACTGGGTGTGGTACATTGCTTACAAAGAGTCTAGACCAGCGGTGCTCAACTCCAGTCTTTAAGGCCCTCCAACAGGTCAGATTTTCAGGATATCCCAGCTTCAGCAGAGGTAGCTCAATCAGAAGCTCAGTCAAGGACTGTACCTCTGATTGAGCTACCTGTGCTGAAGCAGGGACTGATTGAGCCACTGGTGCTGAAGCAGGGATATCCGGAAAACCTGACCTATTGGGGGTTGGGCTTGAGGACTGGAGTTGAGGACCCTTGGTCTAGACACTAGATATTTACTAAGCAGTCCGTTGCCATTGATTCCAAAAAGAACTCCATTACACACACTGTACCCCCACAATAAAAATATGCATGAGTGACGTTGAATGTGCAATATATAGGCATGAATTACATTCTCCATTCTATACACCCACCATATAAGTATGTACAGTAGCAGTGAGATAGAGTGCATGATGTATAAGGTAAAGGGTGGAAAAGGACTGTAATTATGCACTTGAAGAAGCCTGTTTAGACGAAAGACGTTAGGAATCAGAGGTTGAATGCTGAGAAGAGCACTTGCTATCATTTGCGGACTTGCAGATAGAAACGAGTAGTGACTGGTGCAGAAAAGGGGTGTTGGCTGAGTTAAGCATCTGGAGATAGAATTAAGAAAGACCTGGGTGCTGTGGGTTGAACAGCAAAGACACTCGACTCATGTCATGTCTCCTGGGGGTTGAGAAAGGATCTAATAATATTATGTAAAATATGATTGTACTGTATTTCTTTAAAACTGTCTATCAACAGACCTAAATGACTGCCCTATATACAGTATGTATTTTGTTGCTCATTTCTGTCCCGCAACTCTCTATTCTATATCATTAAATACCACTGTGGATGGTCTAAAAAGCGGAGCAGCACGGGGACAGCAGCAATTCAATAATAATAATTTTCAACTGAACATTTTCAGTGCGAAGAAAAACAAGATCCAGAGCACAAGGGTATATGGAATAGAAAACAGCAATAACGCATACAGTACAACACTGTTTAAATCACCCCCAATAATATAAGAAGGGTATTAACTATCTCACTCACGTGTTGCGTGAGATATTAAAGCAGTGGGGGGTTTGGGGGGTTTAAGCAACTAATTTATAGATCAATCTTGGCACATTCAGCAGACATCCACAATACAGTGGAGTTACGAATACATAAAACATAAAACAAAAAAGAAAATATGATGCAATATTGCTTTATACAGTGAAATTAGTGAACAAAGGCACAAACAACTTAAAAGTGATATCAAAAAATAAAAAAATAAAATAAACTTAATCAAAGATATTATAAAAATTAATAAATTAATAAACGTGATATTAAAAAGTGATGTGTGCTATTTAATAACCCAGCTCAAACCCTTTGGTTGGACCTGTTTCACGGGTTCCAAGAAGTAAGATAGAATTCAAACAATCCAGGAGGAGCATATATGGGATAAAGAGAAAGAGAAAATACACAATTTAAGTGCAGATATATGGAACATGAAATCTGGCATATGATGTAATCTTGGCTCGTGTGTTCAGCCTACTCACAAGATTTAGATGAATAAAGTGCAGTTTGCAATTAGGGCTGCTACCCGTGTGGAATGAATGCAGTCAGGATCTCCCTCAAAGGCACACTCAGCAGTATGTAGGTATATATAGGAGAGATAAGAGAACACTACATAGCGCGATCAGGCTGATAAACAAAGTTTATATGTAAAAAGGTATAAAAGTGCGCACTTACAATGTGCAAGATTAAAACAAGCATTGGTCACATAATTTGTGAGAAACGAAGGGTCACCGCACTGCTCACCACCTCCCCTAGATCCTCCAAGCCTCCCTCGCTTGCAGTCTGCTGTCGGAGCCTGTCTTGTTGCGCCCGTCAGAGCGTGTGATGTCACGGCTGCTCGGCTGGTGAACTACGCATCGCCTTCAGGTCCAAAAAGATACCACTCTACGCGTTTCACCCAGTCTAGATAGACTGTATCCAGCTTCGTCAGGAATATATGTACTGAGGTAAATGGATCCTCTATATACCTTCATAAATCAATTATGCAATTTAGCTGGAATGATTAGATCAGTCCTAATGGCGCAGGTGTCTTACATGTATAGAACAAAGTATGAACATATATATTGTGCAAACATGTCACAAAACCGATATGACTATAATAGTATCTTACAGGAAACAATTTACATAATATATAAGTAATGAACCATCATTTAGAGTATATAATACTTGTGGAGGATAGTGTAATAGCGTCTTATATTAATAAATATGTGTATTTCATAATGTAATAAACTCAATGGACTATTAGTCTATTATTTAGTTATAAAGAGGAAGAGGGCAATCATAGATGGTATAAATGGCTATGGAGTTCTAAGGGCAGATTAGAAAGTTATTTAGAGAACTTAGAGGGTATATTCTCTTAGATAATGTTGGTTAATCTCAAATAGAGACCTCGATTGATGGTTGTAACAGATATAAACTTTAATAGGGGGATCATTGCCAAGTTAGCTAGAGGGACGAGACAAATATTTCCATTAATAAATAATCCTTTATATACAAAAATGTGTGAGTGTGAATATATATAAATTATAAAACGTGAATAATTATTAATTGATACATATATATGTGTGTGAATACTTAGGGGTATAGAAATGACGTTTCATTTACATAAACAACAAACATCAAATTTGACTGTACATTAATTTATAACTGATATACTCTGAACATATTATGCAATGAAATTCATTAGGAATAACATATATTATACAGTACATTGAAATGAAAATGACCTATCTATTGCATATATGTGAACATTTATCAGATTTTTATTTGAAGCTGCTATATAATAGCCATAATAATTGTTCTACAGTATTATTCATTTATAAAGAACAGATACAATACATTGAATGGAAGTATCATAATTGTTTCAACATAGTGATATCATCTACTAAAAGATATAATTATACAGACAGGATTATGTAAATGTTTTATCCTTAAGCGCAGAAGGCTGGGATGAAAAAAGGAAGCAGGAAGGAACAGAAGAAAAAAAGATCATTAGATATGGCCACATATTTATATCAAAAAAGGTGCAATATCTATTTCTGCATTTAGACCTTTGGGGGTAAGTGTCTTGAGGCGGTGGATCCAGAATGTCTCCCTTTTGAGAAACTCTGATCCCCTATCTCCTCCCCTCCAATGTGGTAATACATGTTCAATGGCCTTGAATTGCAAGCATGTCGGTTCACCACCATGAAATTCCACAAAGTGTTTAGGTATATTGTGATTCAACAGTTTTCTTTTTATACCACTCAAATGCTCAATGATCCTTGTTCTCACCGGTCTGACAGTTTTCCCTACGTACTGTAA
Organism: Ascaphus truei; assembly: GCF_040206685.1. Classification (NCBI taxonomy): domain Eukaryota; kingdom Metazoa; phylum Chordata; class Amphibia; order Anura; family Ascaphidae; genus Ascaphus; species Ascaphus truei. The sequence goes on from NC_134498.1 coordinate 3,091,644, forward strand.
CCTGCAGGATCATTCCAGGAGATAGACTACATAGTCTGTCCTGCAGGTCACGAAAGTCTCTATATTAAAGCTTTCTCCTGTGACATTAGAACAAAAATGGGTGTGGTCTGGTGACTTGAACTGGCATGCTGTGCAACTCTTACAGCCAAAAAACCCTTTCTATTTATCCAACTGTTATCCTTAGATTTGATGTCTCTAAGTGCACTTGGGGCCAGTTTGTTTTTCAAGTTATTTGCTTTTTTGAAAATGACATTTGGTCTGTCTGGTATATTATGACCCAAAATTGGTCATTTTTCAAAATGTCCCAGTGCATGGTAATTATGTTCCTGATCTTTCCTGCCTCCCTGTTATATCCTGTAAGAAATGCAAAGTCAAATTTTCTATTCATGATAGGATCTTTTTGTTTTACTTTTAATAGTTCACTTTTATTTATTTTATCCACCTTATCCTTTGCCTTATCAATTAATTCATTTTTGTATTTCTTCTCCAAGAATTTATTTTGGATTTTTTCTGATTGTATTTCAAATTGATCTCTGTCTGTGCAATTTCTCTTTATCCGGGTAAGCTGACTGGATGGTACGTTGTCCATCCACCTTGGTAGGTGGCAGCTGTCCCTTCTAATAAAGTTATTTTTATCAGTGTCTTTAAAGTAGGTTTTTGTTTTCACCGTATTGTTTTCTATGTATATGCTTAAATCCAAAAAATTGATATTTTGGTAATCCCATTCACTTGTAAATGTTAAATTATATGTGTTTGTGTTCATGTTCTCCAAAAATTTAACTAGACTCTCTTCTCCCCCACTCCAAATCATAAACACATCATCGATGTAACGACGATAGAGGACAAGGTTCGCGCCCAGCTCTCCTTCCAACCAGACGTTGTCTTTTCCCCAATCTGCCACAAACAGATTGGCGTAGCTAGGCGTGAACCTCGTACCCATCGCCGTCCCACATTTTTGTAAATAAAAAGTGTTCCCATTCCAAAAATAATTGTGATTTAATATAAATTTTATACTGTTGATAATAAATTCAATTTGAGATAAAGGTAATGTCTCGTCCCCCTGCAAAACTCGCTCTATTGCTGCACAACACTGTGTGTACTGAATTACAGTATATAATGATGCAACAACACAGGTGGCTAAGGTGAAATGTTCCTCCCATATTACATTGCTCAACAGATTCAATACATCCACCGTGTCTCTTAAATATGATTTTTGTTGCACCACATATTTTTGCAAAAAGGTATCTATATACATAGAAAGATTTGCTGTAAGTGAGTCAATCCCCGAGACAATAGGTCTGCCTGGGGGATTGACTACACTTTTATGTACCTTTGGGAGGAAATTGGAGACTGGCAACCTGGCTTTATGTTGATAGAGAAATGTATATTCTTTTTCGTCAAGTATACCAGTCTCCCTTCCCCCATCTAAAAGGTTTTTCAGCTCCTTTGTGTATCTCTTGATAATGGTAATAACATATAGGTGTTTGTATCTCCAAGTAATCTTAATGCCTCGCTTTCGTAGTCTATCCTATCCATGAGGACCACCCCCCCCCCTTATCCGCCTGATGATTAAGTCATTATTCTCAGTCAATTGTTTAATGGCTTCTTTTTCGATTTTTGTAAGATTTTCAGTTTTTTTGTTTTTTTGAATATTTTGTTTGTTAGTTAAAGCTGCAGTTCAGACAATATCCTGCATGTGTGGTTTTTTTTAATAAATCAGTTCTGTAGTAAGAAAAAAACAACTTTGAAAGACCAATTTTCTTGTATTCTATTTTAACAGCCATTTGCTAAGGCACTGCCCCTTCATGTCCTGTCACAAGCCCTGGCACACCCCTTTGTCAGCCCTGCCCTCCTTCTAGCACATGTCAGTGCAGGAGTCTCATGAATATTCATGAGCTTCCACTGAGAGACAGAAGCAGAAGAAAAACAGATCCCTTCACTAATTATGTCACCAAATTTCGCCTATCAATACATGGAGAACGAATTGACCTGCAGCTATACAGTTCTCTAGGTAATTAGAGATTGCACACATGAAACTATTGAAGTAAAAAGATAAATTAAAAAAAAAAAAAGACTGAACTGCAGCTTTAAATCTTCAAAATCTTTTGTAATCATCTGGAAGAAAACTTCCAGATGATTCCCAGTGGTAAAATGGGGGAAGAATGTAGATTTTGGTTTTAACCCTGTGTGGATGAATTGTCTTTCTTGTTCTACGATTGGGGGCACTTCTTTATTTAAATTAGTTTCAATGTGTCTTCCTAAAAATACCTTTTCACTGTCAATTTTCTAAGATATCTATTTGCATCGATATATAAATCAAAACTGCTATGTCCTTTCATGGGTGCAAACGATAAACCTTTAGATAATATACTTTTCTGTGGTTCTGTTAGTACAGCTTTACTAAGATTAAAGATATTTTCCATATTTATTTTGCACGCCTTTTGTCTCTCTTCCTTTTTCTTCTGCTCCTCTTTCTTCTGACTGTCTTCCTCTTTTGGAGTTGCCATTTGACCCCTTCTCTGTCTTTTGTTGTGATTTGTTTTTCACATCCCATAAAGTGGAAGGGCCCTCCGCCCCTAAAAAAGAGGAATCTGTGCTGTTTTGTTTGTCTAATTCCTTTTTCTTATCCTCTCTTTCTCTAGAGTCCAATGATTTAGTCCTATTGAGTTTATTACGTAACCTATCCTCCTCTCTTTTATCTTTTTTTTAGATTGATATGTGTATAATTAGCTACTTCTATCTGGTTCCCTCCTCGGAGAATGATCATCTTCTCTATCAGATATTTTTTTATGATGATAATCATGTCTATCCTTTTTAGATGTTCCTCCTTGTTGTTTTTTGTCATAGGAATAATTATTTTCTCTATGTATATTCTTTTTATAGTAATTCTTGTAGTATTTTTTATATGTTCTATTATTGTTCCAATTTCTTTGTTCACCTTTCCTGTAGTCTTCCTCATCTCTGCGTAATTTTATTGTTTTATTATTATCAGTGTCCCTTTCTAGAGTTTCTAGTTTTTTCTGTAGTTGTATATCTTTTTCTTTAAACTCTTTTGTGTTTTCTTTCTTTTAGTTAATCTTTCTTTTATCTCATTGATTTCCTCGTCTAGTTTTTTCAGATGTACTTTCTGTTGATCTATAATGAGATCAATTAACCCCTGGGAACACCTGTCTAACAATTCATTCCACTTTCTCAAAAAATCCTCATCCTCCAAATCGAATGATGGCTTTTTGCGAACTCTCAAACCTCTTGGGATTATCCCACACTCTTTATATTATTGTACAAGTAGAACATCTAGCCATTTTTTTGTAACTCTAATCATCAATCTTTCTAATTTGGTAAATTCATTTGTTATTAGACTTTCCACATTTTCATCCTTTATTTCCTCTTCCTCGGTGTCTTTTACTCACTGAGAGAATCCCTCTTTTCTTTTTGTTTTTCCTCAGAAAAGAAAACGGCTAATGGAGGGATTTCGGTGGATAATATCGCTTTGTGTAACAATTGCTGAATCGGATTTAAAATACCAAGAATCGGAGTCTACAGTTTAGTGGCCGTTGTTATTGATTAGGATATAACACCTGAAACAGTATGCTGATGTTTTCCGACCGTAAAGTATACAATAATTTTTTATATACAGTATACTGTGTAATAAACCAGAAAAAATAAAAAGTATGCATTTATTCTACATGTATTACAGTACATACAGTATTTGTCTTCTATACAGTACCAGTACATACAGTACAGTACAGTATGTGTCTTCTATTTTTTTTAATACTCTTGTGATGTGCAGTACTGAGCATGCCTACAGTATACAGTACAGTATGCCTGGACAGTAGTGTACATTCTAGAAACACTGTATTTTGTTACAGTATCAAAGGAGCCAATGGAACAATTTAAAACAAATCAACATGTTCTTTAATTGGGGGAGTAAGTACAAAAACATTTATTTACAAATACTGTACAATGTAAAAACATTAAGTGCACTGCAATTCAAAACATCAACAGGTGTATGGTTTACTGCTAGTGAAAACATTTATTTACAGAAAGTAAAAACATTTACAGTCAGTCAGTATGGTTTACAGTCACGTGTTATAAAAAAAAATTCTTTATTCATAAAATATTCAAAACGCAACATCTCCTTTATTAAAGAACGTCAAGTCAAAACATTTACAGTGGGATGGTGTGCAGAACAGTCAATCTGGCCTGCACCACTACAGTCCTCGAGGGCAGCAAACAGGCCTGGATTTCAGGGTAACCTTTGAAAACCGGGCCTGTTTGCGGGCCTTGGGGACTGGAACTGTGCAGGTCATGTGTGTGTGTACAGCAAGTTAAAACATTTCTGTATAAATACAAGTTAAAAAACACACAACAATATCTCCTTTATTTAAGTACAGCAGGTCAAAACATGTACAGTACAGTTCAGCACAACTGTATGGTCTTACCTGTGATTAAAAAAAATTCTTTATTCATAAAATAAACAAAACGGAACATCTCCTTTATTAAAGAACGGCAAGTCAAAACATTTGCAGTGGGATGGTGTGCAGAACAGTCAGTCAGGCCTGCACCACTACAGTCCTCGAGGGCAGCAAACAGGCCCGGTTTTAGGACAACCTTGAAAACCGGGCCTGTTTGCGGCCCTCGGGGACTAGAACAAAACATTTACCAAACATTTTCGACAGTTGAACACTCACTCAAATGCGTACCCCACCAGATTGTCCTTCCATGGCCGATGCCTTGCATGGCGCAAAACGCCATTAATGCAATCTCGAACGCCTTTCATTACAGGATCTGTAATTGAATAAAAGCACCGCAATTCCTCCAGAATGGTCTTTCTTAAATTGTCAGGAAGCGCCTTTTTTACGCGATTTCCTTCGTTGTTCACTTTGAAGGCCCAGTCGCAGTACAACAAGTAGGACACATGGTGCTTTAAAATGAACAAGGCATACTTGTGGGGTGCACCAGCACTCATCACCCTACACTTCTCCCTGAGTGCCGGTGGCACATCGCGCAGGGTGATGTTGGGCACCGCATCGATGCTAGCGAATGTAGGTCTTCTGTGAGCGGGTGTGCTTGTGGCGGCGGGCGAGGGTAGGTTGTCTGGGAGGAAGCTTTCCTCCTGTCTTGGTCGCCGTGTTGTCTCCTGGCTTGGTCTTGACGGGGTTGTCATGTCCTCCTCAACGGCATACATGTACACTAAATCTTCTGGTTGAGGGGGTGTGCTTGGTTATGGAAGGGGGTCAATGCTCCCATTCCTCACATCCATGCCACCCTCCTGCTCCGGCGTCGGGGAAACAGGAGCATGAACACCGAGCAAATGATGTATCCCCGCTATGTCAGCCTCTATCTTCTCCATCCGTCGATCCATCCGTTGATCCATATGTAGCATCCGTTGCTCCATATTTAGCATTGTCTCCAGAAGCAGATCTATCTTTGTCAGCATAATGGAGTCCACGGGGATATCCACACATCCCATTCAGCATCCGGTCTAACGAGCTGCTCCTTGTGCATGGCGTGTGGACATCTGGGTGGATGGGTGCTATGGAGGATGAGATGGGGGTTCCATGGAGAGAAGCGGCAGCGTCATCGAAGAAGGGTGGAGGAGGTGACCTGTGGATATCCGGTAGAGGAGAAGCGGCAGCATCGTCGAAGAGGGATGGAGAAAGTGACCTCTGGATTTCCGGGCGAGAAGCGGCAGAGTTGTCTAAGCGCATAGGAGAAAGTGACCCATGGATTTCAGAGGCACCAGCGGCAGCATCGTTCAATAGAACTGAAGAAGATGGCCTGTGCTTAGAATAGAACTGGGTGCTACGCCAGCGGAGTAAGTGCGGTAACCGTGTCTCATTTTTCCCCCACTGTTTTTACTGTGTACTGTATCTCTTAAACTAATTGTCCTTTTTTTCCAATGACAGATCGCCAGACTTCAATCCGATCGAAATGGTCTGGCATCAGCTGAAGGACCATATCCAGAAAGTGGTGAAACCCTCCAAAAAGGATGAGTTGGAGAAAGGCATACTGAGTTTTTTGAACGATGTACTCACTGTGGAACACTGCAATAAATATATAGACCATATTGCGACTGTGTTGCCCATTGTGGTCGCGCGTAATGGGCAAGAATCAGGAAAGTAGTTTTGTAAGTACAGTATGATACAGGTAAGTATGGCACATATTTTTTCTTTCCTAATAGTCAGAGTATACAGTAGTTCCAGTATAGACTAGTGTGACAGTACTAACTGTATACACAATGCCATAATGCCATCATACAGTATGCACCTACTGTACCGTAACTGCTCAATTTTTTTTCTTTCCAGAGAGAGCAGCACCAGCCATCTGGTTACATAGTATTTAACAGTAGTTCCAGTATAGACTAGTTTGACAGTACTAACTGCCTACTAACTGCTCAATTTTTTTCTTTCCAGAGAAAGCAGCACCAGCTATCTACAGTAGTACTACACATCACACAATGCCATAATACAGTACGCACATAACTGCATTAATTTTTTGTTTTCTTGGGCCTGGGGGGAGGCGGGGTTGTTGTGTGCAGTCTAATCTGTTTGTACAGTCAAGTGTACAGTATATACACAGCAGTAATGTTGTACACAAAACCTCTCCTCTCTCAATGAACTACTGTACTGTACACAGAATGAGGAAGAAGATAAAGACGGAAAAAATTATATTACTATATATATATATTATAAATTATATATTATTAAATAATAGTATTATAAATGTGCATTATTCATGTTTATCTATGTTTTACAAATGTTTTATAAATGTTTATCCAATTTCAATCTGCCAGAAGAACTTAATAAAGACTGCATTATGTATTATTCATGATTATTTTTATATTTGTATTTTTTGGTTCCTGATAAAATAAAATAAATATTTATTTACATTCCTGCTAATCATAATCATTGACAACAACCCCCCCCCCCCCCACACACACACACACACCTACAGTACACCAAAGAAAAAGAATGAATGACAAAACAACATGAATCAGTTAATGGTTTTTTTAACTCTCAATTCTCACAATGCTGTGCAAATCAGATTTTGTAACAATGCGCGGAACACGCCCCCTGCGGCGTGTTCTTTCCTTACCTATTTACTTCTGATCGCTGCCCTCTAGCTGCGAGTCAAGATCCTGTGTCTTTAAGGATTCTGAAGCAAGGATTCTGAAGCAAGGATTCTGAAGCAAGCAACGCCATCTTGCTTTCTGGCAAACCCTGCCCTCTTCCTCCTGACAGGAAGTAAGCCTCTCTGCTATTAGTCATTTGCTGCCTGCCCTGGTGCCTGCTAGTACTCATCGCATACTGTTCCTGTCTGGACCTCCTGGGACCTTTACTTATCTCCTGTGGATTCCGGAAGACTAGGACAGTCACTCATACTACTGAGGTTAGTTTACCGTCGGGTAGTGTAGGTACCTGATAAGTAGGGTTCACCTTGACGTGGTAGCAGGCTTATAATTCCTTGGCCAATGGATTAAACTAAGAACCCTTATTTTATGTTTAGTTTCGCTGCACCTTGCTGTTTCTGCCACTATGCCTTTAAGGAGGCTGGATGTCCTCCAAGAAGCAATCCTTCTCTGGATGTTACCTTGTGCTCTGGACTCCATGCCCATGTTCCTTTTCCTGGTTTCCGTTTCCAGACTCCTGTGCTGAAGCGTTGGTTTACCGCAACCACTGCGTTGGTGCCTGAGAGCGCGCGCACTCCCGCTCTGCTGTCAGAGCATGCGCGCACATGCAGCTGGATCATTCGTGTCTCTGAGCCATTCACTGCACCTCCGGACAAGTCGCGCATTCTCATGCGCGCGGCGCGGTCACGTGACTACGTGCACCGATCCCCAGCTGCGCGGCAATTTACTCCCTTCATATCCCCTGCGGCCTCCCCACCTCGCTATTAGGTCCCTTCCCTTTCCCTGCGCTTGTGAGGAGAGCACAAGCGTGACAGATTTACATTTCAAATTCGAGAAGGGATTTTCCAAAGCGTTACCATAAACAAAGCCTCAAAGGGTTGGGGGGGGGGGGGGGCGGGGGGTTGGGTGAGTCATGCGCAGCAATCAGCTAGCTCCAATCTCAAAGAGGATTACATGCAGGCACAGTGAGGTGATTGACGCTCGGCTAGGGACGGATTAAAAACAAAATGACTAGCTTCAGAAAATTAATGACTCTGTGGAGGGGGGGGGAGTGTTGGGTTAGTCATGCGCAGTAAACAGCTAGCTCCCATCACAGAGGATTACACGCAGGCGCAGTGAGGTGATTGATGCTCGGCTAGGGAAGGATTAAAAACACAATGACTAGCTTCAGAAAATTAATGACTCTTTGGAGGGGGGGGGGGGTTGGGTGAGTTATGCGCAGCAATCAGCTAGCTCCCATCTCAAAGAGGATTACATGCAGGTGCAGTGAGGTGATTGACGCTCGGCTAGGGAAGGATTAAAAACACAATGACTAACTTCAGAAAATTAATGACTCTGAGGATGGTGTCTGTCGATAAGAGTTTCAAAACCTTGAGCGAGCCATGTGTGTGTGCTTGGGAGAGGGGGCTGCATGAAGGATTAGCTGTGCAGCAGTACAAAGAAATTACATAGAGTAGAGTACAGTAATTTCAAAAGGCAGTTCATCATAATAATTTGATCCCTACACCCCCAAATACAGTACAAAAGCAGCACAAAAAAATCAACCATGTGCAGTCAAACGCAAAGGGTCGCAGTCAAAAGCTACAGCACAGATTGAATATCTTAATACAGTAAAATGGTTTTTGCAGGCTTGTGGAGAAAAAAAAATTACAATTAAATAAAACTGTGTACTGACGCACAGTAGGTTGAACTGCTAAAGTATTAGACTTCGAAGACAACAGCTCGCGAATGCTCCCACTGAGTTTTTAGACAGCATTGCAGTATTGCAGACAGCGAGAATAAAATGCTAATACCATGAGCGCAAAAATAACGCAATTCACTCCGGGCAAAAAAAAAATGCACCTGACCGGGATTATCTGAGAACCGCGGATCTAGCCGATTTAGACTCAGGTCGGCCGCCACTGTATATATACCTACATACTGCTGAGTGTGCCTTTGGGGGAGATCCTGACTGCATTCATTCCACACGGGTAGCAGCCCTAATTGCAAACTGCACTTTATTCATCTAAATCTTGTGAGTATGAACACATGAGCCAAGATTACATCATATGCCAGATTTCATGTTCCATACATCTGCACTTAAATTGTGTATTTTCTCTTTCTCTTTATCCCATATATGCTCCTCATGTATTGTTTGAATTCTATATTGCTTTATACAAAATTAAATCTTAAAAGGTAACAGAAAGCAGAGCAGATATGTAAAACAAGTGTTGAGACCACCACGGGTCAGATGCAGAGCGTTTTCTCGGCTGCAACACAGGACGCCAGCTCTCCCTCTCCTCCGAACACACCGGCAGTGACATCTCTTCAGGATGAGATGTTACCATACGGAGATACGAGCAGGGATATTGTCTGGTTTCTCCGCAGCAAAGGGACAATCCAGACACTTGTTAGGTCACCAACCGAGATCCCTGCTCGTATCTCCATCCGGACAACTCATCCAGAAGTGACGTCATGGCTGGTCTGTTCAGAGAAGATGGAGAAAGGGAGAAAAGGTGGGAGAGGGCTTTAGATACGAAAGGGGTAGGCAGAAGACATCCTTTATCAGAATGCAAGAGTCGGCCGGTGTACAGCGAGAAATGAGGGCTGAGATGTAAGGAGGGGCAGAGGAGTGAATAGCCTTAAGAGAGAGGAACATTGTAAAAGTAATACAGGACTTAGGGCTCTATGCAGTAAGCGCCGAAAAGGCTTTTTTCACCATCTTCTCGCCAAAATTGCCTTCCCGATTCAGTAAACGCCGAAAAGTGGCCAAAATCGGCAATTTTTATTCCTGATAAAAACTTTTCAGCATGCGGGTGCCGATAAGCAACTTTTCGGCACTTTTTGAAATCGGCTGAATTCTAGTAGCCCCGATCAGCTTTTCGCTGCTGATCGGCACTCTAGAATTGAGATTTGTACGCCAATCCAGCCCGCCAACTGTAGTTGGCAACTTGGTGGTGGAGAAGCATCGGCAAGGTCGACACTTAGAAAAAATCAGACCTTTTTCCTGCCTGGGATTGATGCCGGGGATCTCCGGAGCTGACATACATTAATACCAGCACCGGACCCCCCCGGCATGCATCCGAGGCTTGAAAAATGCATTTAAAGGCCACTTCATTACCTTAGCGGCTAAGCGCTAAGGCAATGAAGGGGTTAACCAGCCGTGCCAGGTTAATTGTGGGTAGCGGGGCTGGGTGAAGGGGGTATTTGGCCCTTGGTGGCAGTTTATGGCTTGCAGGGGGGTTGCAGGTGCACTTAACCCCTTCATGACCGTAGCGGTATTAACCGCTACGGTCATGAAGGGGTTAAGTCCTCCCACTACCCACCCGCAAGCCCTAAACAAACCACCGTTGGGGCTAATACCCACTTCGGCCACCCCCGCTACCCACAATAAAAAAAATACACACACAACAGCCCCACATTAAATAAATTTATAAATAAATATATAAATATATATATATATATATATATATAAAAGGTGGCACTGAGTGCTCATTTGCATGTCATTTCCCAGAATCCCTTGCTGCAGTGGAAGCGCTGTATGCTGGGTGACAAATGGGGAAAGACAGGGTTGCAGACCTGTCTAAGACATGCAAATGAACATACAGTAATATTTACAGTTGCTTTATGCTTTACTGTGGAAGGTTTTTGTCACTTTTTTTACCCACCATAACCTTAATGACAGTGGTGATTACCTAGTCTAGTCTCAAACCTGCTCTAGCCATTAAGACCAGCCTCACACTGATGATACCCATCAAGGTTGAAACATGTATGTGAGTGGGTCTAATGGCTTTGCATCTCATCCCAGCCTCTGTCTAAAAGCTGTGTTTAAAAAAGCATGCATTGGCTTGAGGATTGGCTTGTGTAATACGAGCTTGAGACAAAGGTGGCACTGAGTGCTCATTTGCATGTCATTTCACAGAATCCCTTGCTGCAGTGGAAGCGCTGTATGCTGGGTGACAATGGGGAAAGACAGGGTTGCAGACCTGTCTAAGACATGCAAATGAACATACAGTAATATTTACAGTTGCTTTATGCTTTACTGTGGAGGGTTTTTGTCACTTTTTTTACCCACCATAACCTTAATGACAGTGGTATATATATATATATATATATATTTATATATATATATATAATACACCAACAACCCCTATACCCCCCTAATATAAACATACATGCAAATCCCTATACTATAGGCTGGCGGGGGCCCCCGGGTGTTACCCGCGGCGGGCCTGCAGTACCAATTCTGTGCCCCCCCAAATTAATGTCAAAATACATACATACTTATAAAGAAATAACCCCCCCCCCCCCCTAACACATACAGTATAGTAATGGGCACAATTACTTTTATCTACAAATGGATAATAGTGCATTTGCCCATTTAAAAAACATAAGAACAATAAATACAATAAATACATATTGCACTCACCCATGTCCGGCTGCCATGATGAAGGACATCCTCATCTTCATCACCGTCCATGCCCCCTCCGATGCTGCAAAACATAAACAAGAATAAAAACAGTCAATGTAATGTTCCCTAACCCCTTAATCACCATAGCGGTTATTAACCGCTACAGTCTGTGGCAGGACGGCCTGTAGCCGAGGTCAGGAAACAGTCCACACGTGTAGTTGCAGGATAATGAAAACATTCAGTGGCTTTATTTCTCCACGACATAACATAACATGTGGGTACACTGTCCCTTCAAACCAAAACAAAACCTGCTCCACATTGGGAGATCTGACTAACACACCAGGCCTATCTAGCAGGCTGGCTGGCTAGACCATAACCAAACCATAAGTGTACTTTAAGCAGTCAGGAAAACAAATGAACAATCCTTACTTTGGTTGAAGTAGTGACTTTGGTGAATCCCTCTGGCTAACAGCTCACATAGCAGTGTGCTCTGGTCTAAGGCAGGCAGCTACTGCCAGTAACCAGATCCTTTTCTACCTTGCTGGCTCTCAGGTGTCAGCTTACCTCCTGATTACCTAGCTTCCTCCTGAGTTAACCTTCTGAGTGCTGGATGCAGCACTCAGACATATGTTTCCCAGGCATAACTGATATGGGGTTGACTTCACCCTGTCACATACCTCCCCTGTTTGTGTGTGGCTAGGGTCCCACACGGCTGAAGCCCGACCCTCCACTCCTTCTCTTGACAAAAAATCAGCATTTCCATGGTCCTTTCCATGTCTATGCTGTATATCAAAAGAGAAGGGTTGGAGGGCCATATACCACCTGGTCAACCTTGAGTTTGTGTCCTTCATGGTGTTTAACCATTTCAAGGGCGCATGGTCAGTGACCAGGGTGAAGTGTACTCCGGCGACATAATGTCTCAAGGCCTCAATTGCCCATTTTACAGCAAGGCACTCCTTCTCAATGACGGAATACCTCACTTCCCTTGGGAACAGCTTCCGGCTGCTGAACAGTATGGGGTGTTCAACACCATCAAATTGCTGGGACAGCACTGCTCCCAGTCCTACATCTGAGGTATCCGTCTGGATGATGAAGGGCTCTTTAAAATCTGGGCTCCGAAGAGCGGGGCCCTCTGACAGGCACTTTTTTAGCATGTCAAAGGCGTCTTGGCACTCCCAACACCATTTAACTTGGGTTGGGCTTTTTTTTGTCAGATCTGTTAGGGGTCCAGATATTTCTGAAAAATTGGGGATAAACCGCCTGTAATAACCTGCTAACCCCAAAAGGGAGCGGACCTGTGTCTTTGTCTGTGGGGTGGGGACTTCCTTTATGGCAGCCACCTTGCTAGCTAGTGGCCTTACTATCCCTCCCCCAACGGCATAGCCCAAGTATTTTGTAGTGGATTTACCCAGGGCAAATTTTTTGGGATTTGCAGTGAGCCCTGCTTCTCTTAAGGACGTTAGGACTGCCCTTAACCTTTTTATATGAGACTGCCAGTGTCTGCTATAGATGACAATGTGATCCAAGTAGGCCGCGGCATATTTCCTATGGGGTCCTAGTACCTTGTCCATTAACCTTTGGAACGTGGCTGGAGCCCCATGTAACCCAAATGGCATAGTAACGAATTGGTATAAACCAAGTGGGGTTTGGCGAAGGCAGTTTTGCATTTGGATTCTTCCGCTAGAGGTATCTGCCAATATCCTTTCGTGAAATCTAGGGTTGAGATATACTCTGCTTTACCAAGAGAGTCAAGCAATTCATCCACCCTAGGCATTGGGTATGCATCGAATCTGGATACAGCATTTACTTTTCGCAGATCCACGCAAAACCTCACCTTCCCATCTAGTTTAGGGACCAACACTATAGGACTACACCATTCGCTGTGGGACTCCTCGATCACGCCCAATTCCAACATGTCTATTATCTCTCTCTCTACCAGGTCTTTTTGGCCCTCTGGCAATCTATAGGGAAAGGACCGTACTTTTATGCCAGGTTCTGTCTCAATCCTATGGGACACTAAATCAGTCTGCCCTGGCAGCTCAGAAAAAACATCTGGGAACTGGTCACATAATTCTAGTAGGTCTGACCTTTGTTCCGTTGTTAACTGCCCTCCCATGGGAACCTGATGGTCATTGTACGTACTACCCTTTGGAGGCTGTGGACCCAAATCTGTCTCTCCTTCCCGAGGGTGGATGAACAGCGATCTCATCGTTTTCCAGGGTTTCACGAGGTTTACGTGGTAGATTTGTTTACCCTTCCTAGACCCTGGTTGAGAGATCTCATAGTTCACCTCCCCGGTGCAGCAGAGAACTTGGAAAGGACCCTGCCACTTCGCAAGGAGTTTACTCTCTGATGTTGGTAGTAGTAGCATCACTTGGTCCCCAGGTTGGAAGACTCTCAAGCGGGCATTTTGGTTGTACTGCCTCTCTTGACGTTCTTGAGCAGATTTGAGGTTTTCCTTAGCAAACCGACTTATCATGTCTAGGCGGTTTCTAAGGTCTATGACATACTGAAGGGTATTCTTGGAGGGGGAGGGCTCCTCCTCCCAGTATTCCTTCAGTAGGTCGAGAATACCCCGAGGTTGGCGTCCATATAGGAGCTCAAACGGGGAGTAGCCTGTGGATGATTGGGGAACTTCTCATACCGCGAACAACAGGAAAGGGAGAAGTTCATCCCAAGCTCACTTTTCAGTGTCCACAAACTTCCTAAGCATGGTTTTTAAAGTACGGTTAAACCTCTCTACCAATCCATCAGTCTGAGGATGGTAAACTGAGGTCGGGACGGATTTTACCTCCAATAAATTCAAGACATCCTGCATTAACTTTGCCATGAAATTTGTTCCCTGGTCAGTTAACATTACTTGGGGAAGTCCTACCCTAGAGAACAGTTCTAACAGCCTGTGAGCAACCTGTTTAGCAGTGGCTGATCTCAGAGGGAAGGCCTCAGGATATCTGGTGGCATACTCTACAACAACGAGTATAAATGTATGTCCCTTCGCAGAGGGTTCTAAAGGTCCCACCAGATCTACCCCAATTCTCTCGAATGGGACGGCTACCAAGGGCAGAGGGACCAAGGGAGCCGGCTTCTGTCCTTTTTGGCTAGTTAACTGGCATTCAGGACATGTCTCACATAGTTTCATGATGTCACCATGTATGCCTGGCCAGTAAAACCGGGACGAGATGCGGTCCGTGGTCTTATCTCTGCCCAAATGACCACCCCATGGGAGAGTATGGGCTAGAGTAAACACTGTTTTAATCAACCCTTTAGGGACTAGCATCTGTCGAATGACCTCCCCTGTTTGTGTAACCTTATTCACACGATATATGATGTAATTCAACAGTTCAAAATGTGGAAACACTCTTACACCTTGTTCATCCATTATCTTGTTGTTGACATGTACCACCTTCTCATATTGTCTAGCCAGAGCTGGGTCTTCCCTCTGCCTCTGATGGAAGTCAGGAAGATCCAGGTCTGGCAAAATTCCCGTATCTATCTGTTCCCCACCCTGGTCATCTCCGGCCATGACCTGCAGTCCTTTGGGCTGACTAATGTTACCAAGAGTCCCAGCCTTTCTTAACCAGTCCTCTTTTTCCGCACGTCTCTGTTTACGTGTCTTTGGGACGTGGTGTCTAAGGGGGAAAATCTCTGGGGAAAAGGGAAACAAGTCTCCGGGCTTCTCCGGTACCAGAGAAGTAGGCTCCGTAGGAGTAGGGGCCAACAATGTTTCGAAGTAGGGCCTGTCTCGGCCAAGTAGAACAGGAGCAGGTAGCCTCTTGATCCTTGATACGCAGTAGAATGTTCGCCGTCAGGTATCTCTTTGTATCCCCATGGATACACCCGATATACCACGGAGAGTCATAGGATAGTCTGTGGCTTGGAATTAGGCCCTCTAGGATCAGGGTTTTTCCAGATCCCGAGTCCAGCATGGCTTTTACTATTTTCCCCTACAGAGATGCTGAGACTAACACGGATTGTGGTCCCCTCGGAGAGAAGCTGTGGCAGTGGTTCTGCCATATGAACAGTCCATCTCATCATCTCCGGAGTCCGCAAACTCGGTCGTCAGCGAAAGCTCTCGACGGGGTTCGGTGTTGGGACCTCTCTGCTGTTGGATGGGATCCTCCCTTCTGATTGGTGGTGGTATCCTCTCCACCGGATGGGTGACGGGAGACCAGGTTCTCGGGGAATACTGTGGGTGGCGGCCTCCCTTGAGTGATCCAATGACATCGGACCCGGGACGGGCGTCTCTGCGGGAGTTTGTACCAGGAACCCTCTGAGATGGGAAAGGGTCTTCCGATCGGGTTGACTGGATCTCCCGAGCTGGCGGGTTGTAGACCCCTCGATTGTCTGCTCTCCTGCCTCTGGCATCACCGGAAGCAACTGGTGTTTGCACGGACCGTTCCCAGCTATCCTGTTGGGTGTTGTCGACAAGGACGTTTTCCACCAAGCGGACCGCTGAATCCAGGGAAAATGCAGCGTGTCTTTTTACCCAGGAGCGGGAGGAGGGGGGCAGAATCTGTATGAACTGCTCGAGCACAAACTGTTCAAGGATCTCTGCCTTGGTATGCTTCTCTGGTTGTATCCACCTGGTTCATAAGTCTACTAAGCGGTGAGCTACGACCCGGGGTCGGTCTCTGTTTGAATATTTGACTGTCCGGAACCGCTGTTGGTAGGTCTCTGGAGTGAGGCCTAGTCGATCCAGAATAGCAGCCTTTAGTTGCTGATAGTCCATGGCCTCGTCTGCTGGAAGAGCTCGGTAGGCTACCTGAGCTTCTCCAATGAGGAGTGGAGCCAGAGTCGTTACCCAGCGATCAACTGTCCAGCCGTGGGCCGTGGCTACCCTTTCAAAAGTGAGGAGAAATGCCTCTGGGTCTTCGTTAGCTTCATTTTAGGCAGCATCACCAGTGGGTTATTTGGAATCGCTGGTCTGCCTGGGGCTGGGCCTTCGGCCAGCAGTTGGAGTAGCTTTTCCTCTCTCCGGGCCTGTTGCTCATCTTGCTGTGCTTGTCGCTCAGCTTGCTTCTCTGCTAGCTGGAGCTGTTGCTCAAGGAACTGAGAAAAAATTGTCTCCATTTTTTTTTGTGTGGCCCTTCAGATACAGGGGCCGTCCGACATCCCACTTCTGACACCACTTGTGGCAGGACGGCCTGTAGCCGAGGTCAGGGAACAGTCCACATGTGTAGTTGCAGGATAATGAAAATGTTCAGTGGCTTTATTTCTCCACAACATAACATAACATGTGGGTACACTGTCCCTTCAAACCAAAACAAAACATGCTCCACATTGGGAGATCTGACTAACACACCAGGCCTATCTAGCAGGCTGGCTGGCTAGACCATAACCAAACCATAAGTGTACTTTAAGCAGTCAGGAAAACAAATGAACAATCCTTACTTTGGTTGAAGTAGTGACTTTGGTGAATCCCTCTGGCTAACAGCTCACATAGCAGTGTGCTCTGGTCTAAGGCAGGCAGCTACTGCCAGTAACAAGATCCTTTTCTACCTTGCTGGCTCTCAGGTGTCAGCTTACCTCCTGATTACCTAGCTTCCTCCTGAGTTAACCTTCTGAGTGCTGGATGCAGCACTCAGACATATGTTTCCCAGGCATAACTGATAGGGGTTGACTTCACCCTGTCACACAGTCATTAAGGGGTTAACCCACCCTCACCACCACTCGGGAGGCCTACATACCCTCCCCCACTACCCCCCCAACCCGTGAGGCCTAACCACCCTCACCCACTACCCAGCCGGGAGGCCTACCCACATACCTTTGGGGTCAATGCCCCCTTCCCCCACCCCCAGTACCCACAATAAAAACAATACACAGCCCCACAATAAACATCATTATATTTATTAAATTCATAACCCATCCCCTGTGCCCTCCCCATAAATACATGATTTATTATTTTACATAAAGGGTTAATTCCCCAGGCCCACGGGAGTCCCCGGTGGGCCTGACGGTCACCTCACAGACCTACAGTAGCCCAGTACCATGTTTCAAACACAGTCTGGAGGCCTGCGGGTGGTCCCCGCCAGCCGCCATGGTCCACCAGTTGGTCTCTGTGGGTCACTGTGGGCAACAATGGAGTCTCCACGGAAGGCCTGCGGATGTCTGGGGGGCCCCGGGTCAGACCCACAGGTGTCTGAGGGGCCTCGGGTGGTTCCAACAGGGATCTGGGGACCCACGGGTGGTCCCTACGGGTACGCGGTGCCCCCACAAATGTGGGGCCATGGTTCTTCCGCGCAGGTGTCCCCCGTGGTCCCGGCAGCCTGGTACCCGTGAGAAGCTGAGGAGACCGCAGGTGGTCCTATGTGTGTATATATATAGTTGCATGATGAAGCCACTGTACAAATGAATGGGTGAAGGGTGGGTATCGGGCCAGGGTGGCTTAACCCCTTAATTATCATTGCGGTTATTATCAGATTAGGTGATTAAGGGGTTATTGATATCAGAATGTAATTGCAATGTATTGGCTATGTATTTTTTTTGGCAACGGAGGACACAGATTTTTTTTTTGTTTCAAATTTTTTTATTAGGCATTAATACAGTACACAAAGTTACAGAAATATTCTGGCCTAATACAAGGTTTTTTCATTTTGTTGACATGATCAGGGAAAGTCTCAACTTTCGCCCAACCCTTCTCCTTGGGTCGGCAGGGCTAGCGTGAGGGTGGAAAAGGAAAGAGGAGGGGAAAAGAGAGGGGGTGGTGGGGGGGGGGGAGCTCTATCCTCAGCTTCAATGATAGGTTTCTCGATTCTCTCTTGCCGCTTCTATTGCCCCCTTGAGGGGTGCAAAGGTTAGTGTACTGTATGGGTCAGCCATGGTTCCCATATCTTGTAGAATGATACCGTGGTCCTTTTCAGAAAGGATGATAGTTTCTCCTTTTCCATCACCTCTTGTATCCTTTTTTTGACTGTTCGCTTAGATGGGGGGGACAACTTCTTCCAGGAGGCCGCACATCTGGCCGCCGTAAAAATGAAAGAGATTAATTTTCCTGTTGGTCGGTCAAGTGTATCTATTGGCCTGGCCAGCAGGTAGGTCAGCGGGTCAATGGGTATTATGAGGTCAGTGACCTCTTTTAATATATTTTGTATGGTTTCCCAGTATTTCTGAATTTCCAGACATGTCCACCAGATATGGGCCATGTCCCCCTTTTGACCGCAGCCTCTCCAGCATAAGTCGGAAGCCAGAGGGTAGATTTGATTTATTCTGACTAGGGTAATATACCAGCGAAACGTACTTTGTAGATATTTTCTTTGATTGTGGTACATATGGAAGTTCCTGAGGCTGCTTCCCAAATACTTTCCCAGTCCTCTCGGTCTATAACTATATCCAATTCTGCTGCCCAATTAAGCATATAATCATGGGTGGGGGCGTCTGTTGCCCTCTCCAGTTCTGCATAAATTTGTGTTATAAGACCTTTTTGGTGGGCCGTTTCCTTCCATAGCCGCTCGAAACCAGTGAGAGGGGGCAATTCCAATGTTTGGGATAGAGTTTGAATAAAGTGCCGAATTTGTAGGTATTTGAAGACATTTCATATTTATTTTGTAATCTTTGATAACTCAGGAACTGCCCTAAGCTCAGGAAGTCGGCAACCGCCCTAATATTTTTAGCTGTGAATTGGTTGAATTGTCTGGGCTCACAGGCAGGTGGGAATTTGGGGTTTTTAAGAATTGGGGTAAGTTGAGATTTAGGCGCCGTGAGCTTGAATTTGAGTTTGCATTTCATCCAGGTCTCCCACGTGTGTCTCATTGGACCTAATTTGAATTTACTATTCTGCATATCTTCCCTGCTCAGGGACCAAAGGCATGCTGGCAGTGAAGGCGTCCCGGCGTATTGCATTTCTATGTCTAGCCAGCAATATTGGCTTGGGTTTGCGTTCCAGACTACTACCTGTCGCAGCTGGGTGGCTTGATAGTATCTTGTAATATCTGGGACCCCAAGGCCCCCTCTTCCCTTTGAGGCCAGTAAGACTGCCCTGGCGATTCTGGGTTTTTTACCCTGCCAGAAAAATGAAAGATTAGTTTTTGGATGTTCTTTAATTCTGAGCCAGGGATGTGGACCGGGAGAGTCTGGAAGTAGTATAGCAATCTAGGGAGTATATTCATTTTTACCGAGATCATTCTCCCGATCCATGTTTTTAGGTAACCTCCCCATTTTTCTAGGTCCTGTCTGATTTTCCGAAATAGGGCCGGGTAAATATGTTGGTATAAAGATTGGTAGTTCCTCGATATCTTGACTCCCAAATATTTGATACAGGACGAGCTCCATCGATAGATACAATTTAGTTTCAAGGGTTTCACCTCTGGCTCTGGCAGGTTTAAATTCAGTGCTTTGGATTTGTCACTATTAATTTTGTATCCTGAAATTCTTCCGAAGTCTAGGAGTTCTTTTTGGCGATTAGGGAGGGAAATTTGGGGTTTGGAGAGTGTTAAGATGACATCATCTGCGAATAAGGATATCTTATGTTGCTTTTGCCCAATTTCTATTCCTTGTTTGTCTACATTGGCTCGTATTGCAGATGCCAGGGTTTCTATGGTTAGTGCAAAGAGGAGAGGGGACAAGGAGCACCCCTGTCTAGTACCGTTTGTAATCTCGAATCTCTGATTGCTGCCCCCTGGTAATTTTACCATTGCTGACGGGTTCTGGTATAGTCTACGTACCCCTTCTAGGTATGCGTGTTTGAAGCCAAATTTACGCATGGTGTGGTCTAAAAATAGCCAATCAATTCTGTCGAACGCCTTCTCTGCGTCTAGGCTCAAGAGTAGTGCTTTGGTTCCTGTGAGGTGGACATGATCAATAATATTGATTATCTTACGAGTATTGTCTGAGGCTTGCCTGCCCGCGACAAATCCTACTTGATCAGTGTTTATTAGTCTCGGTAAGATAGGGTTTAATCTATTTTACTATATAATTTAATGTCGCTGTTGAGAAGGGAGATTGGACGATAGCTTCCACATTGCATCGGGTCTCTGCCTTCCTTATGTATAATGGCTAGGTTAGCAAGAGACATTGAGGCAGGGATTTGGTTCCCCTCCATAAAATGGTTAAACGTTTTTAGTAGATGCGTGGATAGTGTGGGCAAGAATCTCTTATAATAGACATTGGTGAAACCATCAGGGCCAGGGGACTTAGAGAGTTTTAGCGCTTTGACCGCCTCTTCCAGTTCCTCTTTTGAAATCTCCGCATTGAGGACTGTGTTTTCCTCCTCCGTCAATGTTGGG
This sequence comes from Ascaphus truei, assembly GCF_040206685.1. NCBI lineage: Eukaryota > Metazoa > Chordata > Amphibia > Anura > Ascaphidae > Ascaphus > Ascaphus truei. The sequence continues at coordinate 3,112,387 of NC_134498.1, forward strand.
AGGTGACATTTGTCTAAGTATTTTTTTATAGATTCAGTTGCTATCGGTTCAGGTCGGCCCTTTTTGGATCTTAGGTTATATAGCTCGGTATAATATTTAAAAGAAAAAAGGGTGATGTAAAAAAGCGCTAATGGGAATAACAATGTACCCTGTTAAGAGGGGGAACCCTATTGGTAGATCGGAAGCCTGGTGAAACTGATAGTACAATCAGATGAACAGCATAGATAAAAGAGAGATACCGGCGCCTGATCAGTCCACAATGGATGGAAGTCCAGTAGAAATAGTCCCAATTCCAAGATGTGTTACAGTCACTGAATCTTTGAGTGCTCCGTTATGAATTCATGCAGGGGATGTGGAACATGAAATAAAAGAAGTGTGAATTTAGTGCAACACAGCTAGACAGATTACACAGACATAAAAATGCAAGCTGGCTGACACATAGGGACAAGACAGACAGACACAACTAGACAGACAACATTAAAGCAAAGCTAGTAATAAAAGTTAATTTATTATAACTGAAAATAAAAAGTAGGACAGGTTGCTGATATGCCGCTCCGGTGGGTTAAAATCTGAATAACACTCACAGGACGGCAGATGTAGATTCGCATAAGTCAATGTGAGCCGAAATCCACGTGTGGGGGGGTCGCAGGGTTCTCAGGATGCCGTGTACTCCCTCTGTTACTCCTTACTGGTGAGGACCGGAAATGACGTCTCCGTTGCGCCGAAACCGGAAATGACGTCGCCGGGTGTGACGTCAGGACTGGTGAATCCAGTGAAGCCTCAGGGAAATGGCGATCTGCACCTCCTTGCCCCTACTTCGCTCAACAAAAGCGCTCAGCGATATAACAGCTTGTACTCAGCAAAAGTGTCCAAAATTGAATAAATAAATAAAACAGCCCTACGTGTTTTGTGTGGGTAACCACACTTCCTCAGGGGATAAAGATTTGCTGGGACAGGGTCAGCAGATAGAAGGTAGAGATGATTAGGTCCCTTCTAGGGCCTAATATAACATCACCAGGTCCTTGGGCGACCGGCATTTGGGCTAGGGTGCCCTTCTGGGGTGGTTCCGGTGTTGATGACCGGTGGGCAACAGAGGGGTCCAGACCCTTAGGTGCCTGTAGTTGACACTTTCCCCCCTCTTTTTTCTTGTGCTGGTTAGTTTCTCTGTTATAGTATTTTTGAAAAAGAGCGGAAGCGAGGGGGAGAGAAGGGGGAGGGGATGGGAATAAAAAGGGGGGGGCAGGAGGGGGGAGGGCCAGGGAGGGGAGAGAGAGAGGGGGGGCTCAAGGTCTTCAGGCTGTATTCTGTGTCGTGTTTAGGTGATAACCCGCAATATATAACAACAATCAACAGTAACATTTGCTTTATCACATGGGATTAACATTACATCGGAATTACATGGTGAGGGATTGACCCCCAGTTAGGGTGCAGTGACATGGAGAGCCAGAGCCTTGGGGGCCTGTGCTGATCATTTCCATGCCCCTTAGGGTTATTGATGTGATGGTCTCCTAGGGAGACCCTGTCTCTTCCGCTGTGGGGGGGGGGGATGGTGCGGTAAGGGGGGGGGGGGAGAGGGGGGGAAAGGGGATAGCGTGGGCACGGGAGGCAAGGGGGGGAAGGATGTAGGGGGGGGGAGAATAAAAGGGGGGGAAGGGGGAGGGGGAGGGGATGGGGGGTGGAAAAAGTGGGGGGGAGGGGGAGGAAAGGGGTGGGAGGGGGGAGGAGATGGGGGTGGAGGGGAGGGGGAGGAGAGGGGGGGTAAGGAGTGCGGGGAGGTGGGTTCAGAGTCTTACATCGTTATCCTGATAATGATCCAGTACAGTGTTCTATAGTACACAGTGGCAATTAACAATACTACATCATCAAGCCTGCGGCGAGTGCACGGCCGCAGTGATTACCGACATCTTGGGAGCTTATCTTGGAATAGACATAACAGTTTATATACTAGAATGTACCGGGCAGCCTCTTACGTGGCAACATATTAGTATTCAATCACTTTGCAGCGGCCGTCACGTGAGGTGTGTATAACAGTAAGTGCGTTCACATGGACATTAGCTTAGCCTGGGGGGTTTGCACTAGTCCTATGGGGAGAGGTTGAGACGGGGGGGTGGTGTGGGCAGGAAGGGGGGGAGGGGGGTAGCAGGATGTAGGGGAAGGGGTATGGGGTATGGGGGGGAGGAGGGGGGTTCCGGGTTCTTCTTCGTCATTCTGCGATCAATCCAATACAATATTTAGTGGTACATAAAGACATTCAACAGTAATTAAACATTCAACTTTTTGCGTATGCCAGACCGTCTTAATGTCTTATCTCTCGGGAGCGTCCCTTAAGCTAGACATTACCTCGTATTCAAAGTTCAGAGGTATTCTCTGTTATGGCAACGTGTTAATCTTCACCAACTTTTCCGGCGGCTATTATGCTAATTTAAACGTAGCAGCAGGAGTATACATTAGGAGAACCGGCCTGCTCTGTGGTTTTGGATATAATTTCTTAATTAACTGAGGCGATATTCTGCATAGGTACCTGGGCGAAGTGGGGGGGGAGGAGGGAAGGAGCCTGGGGATGGGGTACGGGAGGGGGAAGGGGGAGTGGAGGGGGAGGGGGGGGGAAACACGGGTAACATTTGGGATGAGGGTATCTATATTAGAGAATATTTAACTCTATACATTAATCGAAGTCTCTATGTTAATGAGTCTGTTGCTTGTTTTTAGTCAAGCTGCACTTTACGCTCCGCCAGTTTCTACTAGCCAGTCCCGTGCATCCGCGTTACAACCCCGCGGGCCAGGCTGCGTGTTGGGGTCATATGTACTCACGGTTACCGGTGTGTCCAGCGCTCTACCTGGGGGGGGGGGGGGCAGAGTGTCAAGCCTTGCTCAACGTTCTTGGCTCGAGTGGTTCTTGCATTAATGAACCCTCCCTCCCCAAAAATTGGGTTGAGATAGGAAGGAAAGGGCAAGATGTGGCCTCCATTCCTCCCTGCTCGCTCTCTCCGGATCAAGCCGTAGGGTTGTGTCTCCCAGGGCCGGTTGCTCCTCCTCAATGGCGTTGGGGCCTCGGGGGCTGCCTGTGGCATGGATGTCGACAGCTACTGGCGATGAGGTAAGATGTGGGATGTCGGAGTGGAGTTGTCCCTTCTCGGCAGAGTGTCTGATTGCAGCGGCTGCTACTTGCCGAGATACCTTCTGCCAGGTGTCCTAGCCATCATCGAGTTTTGATGTTCTGTTTCTCTCGGGTTCCCGGGTTGCTTGGAATGACGGGATTGCACTCAGTACAGTTAACGGGGTAACTGGGTAAACACAGCAAAACTGGGAGCAGGGGTTAACTTGGGTTACAGCATACAGCTCTCTTATTTGGCTCGTATCTGTTTTTGTCCCGCCAGTCTCTCGGAAGCTCTGACCGGAAGGTCCGCTGTGTCCAGCCTTTGGGATCTGGGGGAGCCTGTGTTCCAATTTGCGAGTGGGCTCAGCCCCAGTGCCTTTGCAAATTGTACCATATCCTCTGGATGTCTAATCGTGAGGTATTTTCCATTCTTTTGCACAAGGAGCTTAAACGGAAATCCCCATTTGTATTTAATCTCACTGTCACGGAGCAGCGTGGTCAGCGGCTTCATTTCTTTACGTCGGTTTACCGTGACTTTGGATAAGTCGTTGCATATTTGAAGGGGGTCGTCATTGAACTTGACAAGCTCTTGTGCTCGGCAGGCCTCCATTATTTGCACCTTTATAGAATATCTGTGGAGGCAGGCAATGACATCCCTGGACCGGTTAGGGTCTTCAGACCACGGTCCCAGAGCACGGTGGGCTCTATCCATCTCCAGGTCTTTATGGGTAAGGTCTCCACATATCGAGGTAAAAAAGTCTAGGAGATAAGATTTTATCTGACCAGGAAGAACCGATTCCGGTATGCCGTGGATTCTTATGTTCTGACGTCTGTCGCGGTTCTCCTGGTCTTCTAGACTGTCCCTCAAACTGCTCACCTCTGCTCCCAGACGATAGATCTCATTCACCGCCTCCTCCTGGGACTGCAGGGTGTCGGCCATTTTACTTTCTAAGGCCGTGGTGCGCTCTGTGAGGCCCGCTATATCCTGTTTTAGTTCAGTGACAGCGGCCCGCAAATCTGCCTGCAGCGAGGCATGAAGTTTGTCTAGCAAGTTTGTCTATATGCTCCTGCATGTAGTCTCTGGTGAGCCCTTCTTCTGGTGGCGGGGGCATTTCGTTGCGGTCTCGTTCCGTTGCTGCCTGTTTGGTCCCGCGTGCGCTGGTGGAGCCGGCGCCATCTTGGTTTTTTGAGACAGCCTGTGAGCTCCATTGCGAGGGAGAGAAGAATCTTGTGACTCCCTGAGCCGTTTGGGCTTTCGGTCTGCCCGTCATTTCTGCTGCGGATGTTGCCTGCAAGGTATTTTATTGATTTTGCTATTTTTTTTGGGGGGGGGAAGCGTTTATTTCGCTGGTATTATACGAGGGTCTGTGGAGCTCCTCTCCTACACGACCGTCCTCATCGGCATCCTGGACACGCCGAGGACACGGATTTTGATTATCTGGATAACAGATATTTTTCACATTATTGTACTGTATGTGTTGTGGGGGTGGGGGTGGAAGTGATGTATTTAATGTATAGGACATGTTTATTTTTTTACATACAGGGTTGTTTCCTCTGCGGGGGACCTATGGAGACCACCTGAGGTCTCCTCTGGCTTCTCACGGGTACCAGGCTGCCGGGTCCACAGGGGACACTTGCGGGGAAGAACCGGTGGCCCTACATCTGTGGGGGCACCACGGAACCATAGGGACCCACCGTGGGTCCCCAGACCCCCATGGGAACCACCCGAGGCCCCTCAGACACCTGTAGGTCTGACCCGGGGCCCCCCAGACATTCGTGGGCCTACCGTGGAGACCCCATTGTGGCCCACTGTGACCCACGGAGACCACTTGGTGGACCATGGCGCCTGGCGGGACCACCCGCAGGCCTCCAGACCCTGTTTCAAACATGGTGCTGGGCTACTGTAGGTCTGTGAGGTGACCCATCAGGCCCACTGGGGACTCCCGTGGGCCTGAGGTATTAACCCTGTATGTAAAATAAGAAACCACAGGGGGTGGGTTCTGTATTTAATAAATATAATGATGTTTATTGTGGGGCTATGTATTGTTTTTATTGTGGGTACTGGGCGTGGGGGAAGCGGGTATTGGTCCCAAGGGTATGTGGGTAGGCCTCCCAGCTGGGTAGTGTGTGACGGTGGTTAGGCCTCACAGGGTGGGGAGGTACTGGGGGAGGGTATCTAGGCCTCCCAAGTGGTGGGTGAGGGTGGGTTAACCCCTTAATGACTGTAGCGGTTAATAACTGCTATGGTGATTAAGGGGTTAGGGGACATTACATTGACTGTATTTATTCTTGTTTATGTTTTGCAGCATTGGAGGGGGCATGGACGGTGATGAAGATGAGGATGGCCTTCATCGTGGCAGCCAGACATGGGTGAGTGCAATATGTATTTAATGTACATATTGTTCATTATGTATTTAAAATGGGCACATTCACTATTATCCATATGTGGATAATAGTAATTTTGCACATTACTGTACTGTACTGTATGTGTTAGGGGGGGTGTATTTATTGTAAAGTATTTGTGTTGTTGGATTTTTTGGGGGGGGGCTCTAGTACACCGAATGTGACGCCCTACCAAAGAAATTACCGTCGAGATCGGGGATTATTAAAGTTTTACTTTATGTAAGTGGTTACTATTTTTTATTATTGGTAATACACTTTATTTCTCTTACCTTGGTGCGCCCTTGTGTTCCCTTTTTTTCTATGTACACTATGAGTAAAAATTGGTTTTATATATTTTTATTTTGCCGATGTTTGCACAGAGAGAGTGGCGGATCTCTCTCTGCTGCAAACACATATCGGCAAAATAAAACGGTTATCGGGAGACAGACTGTTTCGCCACTGGCTAATCGGCGTTTTGCTTTCGCAGTGATTCGCCAGGGATTTGGCCCTTATTGCATACTGCGAGGGCAAATTGCCAAAATCATACCGATAATGAACACCTTCCGAGAGCACTTTTTCGGCGCTTACTGCATAAGGCCCTTAATCGGAAGCCAGGAGAGGGATTTCTGAAGAAGAGACTCTGAGACAGATTTAGGAGGGAGTAAAGCGATTCTAACAGCAGCATTTAGGATAGATTATAAGGGAGACATGTGAGAGACAGAAGGCTGGACAGTAGAAGGTTGACATACAGATGCAGCCACGAGTATTAGAACACTTGTACCTGGTAAATTCTGGGAGATTCTGGGGCAGTCTCACAGTAAATGCCTCAACATTGCCCCAACATTTCAGTGAGATTCTTAATGGCCCATAGGATTAACACAGCGGGGGTTCCCTGCAGTCCAATTCAAACCTGTACTTCTCTCTGACCCAGGAAGATACTGGATCCTGTACCGCTGTGGAGAGAAACCTGTTTGAGACTCTTTCGCCCCTTCTAGTCAGAGTGGAGGAAGCCAGGGCCCGAAGGTAATTGAGCTAACCTTTGAACTTTTGTATTTAGTTGTTGGAAAGAGGCTTAGCCCCCCAACCCATAGAAAGGGAGCACAGACTAGACCAAGCAACACCCTATCAGAGTTAGGTCTGTTTTTGTTTTCCCTTTAACTCTGTTTTTGCTGGTGATAAGCTATTTGTGTTCTGAAAATTGTGGCGAATAAAAGCCTGTTTATTTTCCCTTAAAAACGTTTCCTGTTCTTAAAACCTCCAAAGTCACCTAGAGAGAGTGTATGAAGAGAAAATAGAAGTGGTCCCAGGACAAACCCCTGAAGGGTCAGCACCAGGGCCTTCCCAGTCTCTGATATACTCTATGGTGAAGTTAACAGGCTTACCATTGTGGGCAAACAAAATAACCATCAAACCTTGGGCCAATAGGAATCAAATCTGCAAAATAATCTGTTGCAATTTAGTATTAATTTCAGTTTTTTAAAGGGAATTTAAATGGCAATCCAATATGGGTAAATTCACTGGTAAGTATCTCTGGAACTGGGTGCCCCACAGAATAAAAAATAGTGAGGTTCACCTCCAGAGGACTCCTTGGTTCCAATCCTGTACTAAAAAAAAAGTGGGGTTAGTTACAGAGATTGCTGCCTTAAACTTGTGATGACAATGATTAACTTTCCAGAATAAACTTGGTTTGAAGTTACGCCTCCTCTTTACTCTGCACCCCTTGACTCCATGTCACTGGCATGTCCACTTTACCAATCTCTGAAATAATTAATGTTATGTGTTCTTTCTACATTGCATGGGCACGGCAACATTCTGTGAGCTTTCTAAAAAGTACTAGCAATTTATCTTCTGTCCAACACAGTAATGGACTGGGGATAAAGAATAGCTACTGAAGCCTGATATAGCATTTGAACAGACATGAATTACCATTTACTTGAACACAGTTCCTGTGATGTTAGCATTGTTCATCTTGCAGTCATAACTTGAAGTATACATTCAAGATAAATTGTTTTCTCCATTGATGCATATAAAAATTGTTGATGTAACACTAATAAATTTGCAAACATAAATATGGTGTAATAACTCTAGAAATTTTGCTGGTGTTTTCAAAAATTTGACTTTTTAAAATTATAATACCATTTACTAAACCAATATACAGTACTTTAACCTTTTATTTTTGAATGCTATATGATTTCTGAAATTGTATATGAATGTATGTTATGGAAGAAATTGAGGGTTTTATTCTTTAAATTCTGCTCTAGTTCACAAAAGAATATTGGTTAACCAAATGAGATGTTAGCTAGTGAAACAGGTTAAAAGGCTGGAGAAATCTCACCTACATATTTTTTTTTAACAGTCATGAATAATTAATTCACTCGGTTTTATATAAATAAAAAAACAATACGTGGGCATTCTGAGTCGCAGTTTCTGTAATCTGGACCTTTATTCGTGTTTTACTTTGTATGTATTATTAAGTAAAGGGGAATCCGCAAAGGAGAAAAAACTGTTGAAGAAGAGAGCCTGTGGCTATATGGGGAGGATGGTACAGCAGAAATATTTTACTGGGCTCACTGAATAGGTGCTATCTTAATACATTAAGATGAAATGTTGTGTAGTCCATGCAGTAGCTCACTCAATAAGGGACACACATTTCCATTCCAGAAAAGGGACAGTTTCGGGATTAAGTATTGTAGACTATGGGGTTATTCATTAAAGCAGTAATCCCACCCAAAATTTATTTTTAAGTATGATTGCAAGAGGGGTAGTCTCTGGATCTTAGGATGTTCAATTCCCGATATACTTAGAGTTGCAGGTAACGTTGCACTTCCGTTTTTTTTTTTTTTTTTAACAAAAAGGCAACATCAGTGTGAAGTGAAGGACAGCAAGGCACCCAGAATAAAAATGAATCCCACACAGTGTCCAACCCTCCCGGGTGCCTGGAACTGATCTCAGGGACTACCATTCAGGTCCTAACCCTATCGGTGTGGTTCCTATTGTTCAGATCTAATTTCCTATGCTTCTAGACCCCATCCCTCTGGCCCATCCTTTGGCAATCAGCTCTACCCTCTCCCTGGATTGGCTCATTCTGGACACTGCACTCACTCACTTAAATGGACACTATTGATTGGTCAGCACCTGGTCCTCCATGATTTTGAATAGAGGCCAGGAAACTATACAAGATGACACTGATCCGAGCTCTACAGAAGTGTCAAACTGGTCTCGGTGACTAGAGACCATCCTATCCCTGGACTTTCTGCTCATCAAAGTGCTCTGTATTTATATATATATATATATATATAGCTCTCACAGTGCTTCACAAAAGAGATAATACAGTATAGGAAATTATAATACAATAAGGGCAACTTGCAAAATCTGACAATAGAAAAGGAAATCTCAGGCCAGAGAGTTTACAATATACGTGATATGTTGGGAGAGGTACAGAGAGGGAATAAGTGTAGTAGACGGCAGTGCTTAGCCACAATGGTTGTTAAGAGTGACTGTGTGTGGGACATTAGCCATGAGTCCAGACTAATGAAATGCTTAATTTAAGAGGTGAGTTTTAAGATTTGATATAAAGGTGGAAAGAGAAAAGGCTTGGCATAAGATGAGTTTGGGGAGTTTTACAGGTAAAGGGCAGTGAGGGAAAAAGGTTTAAGGCAAGAGAGCGCAGTATAGGTGATAGGGGTGGAAATGAGACAGTTATAGGTAGAGTGTAGGAGACAAGCAGGGGCATAACGAGAGATCAAAGCCAATATGTAGAGAGGAGCAGATGTGGGGAGAGCCTTGAAGGTAAGGAAAATAACTTTGTAGATGGACGGCTATTTGATGGGAAGGGATTTAAGGAGGAGATGAGCAGAGACTGTTGAGGGAGAAAGTGAAATTACAATAATCCAGATAGTAGAAGATAAGGGAATGCTTTAGAGTTTAGCAGTAGATTGAAAGAAGAAAGGGCAGATCTGGGCAATATTATGCAGGAAAAAGTGACAACTTTTAGCAACGTTATGAATGTAATGGAGAAGAAAAGGGAAGAGTCAAATGTCACTTCTATTTAATGTATTTTGGTGACATATGTGCATGGTAGAACAATTTACTGTGATGGAAAAGGGGCATATTATGCCAGTTTAGAGGAAAAATGTGAGGAGCTCAGCTTTAAACATGCTTAAGGCCGCCATTATAAAGTGCATGATGGTGCTTGCGTGCTCGTGTGCGCGGGAACCACAAATTGCCTAATGCCTATGAGGTCACTCCTAGGTCCCGGGCACACGCACATGGAGTGCGATGGCGTGACCGTGATTTGAGGAGACAAAAAATGTGGTCTTTTCAAGCACGGCCACGTGAGCGGTTCAACCAATGAGAGTGAACCAACTTCATGGCGCATCCGCCACACCTCCACCATGCCTCCCCATCTCCTCCCAAATCTCCTGCAGCCAAGTTCACAGATCGCTGGGACTGCAGGAGTGCATGAGGCTATGTGCTCCGTCACGCGCGGGCACGCAGATAGTATAATACTAGCCTAAGGCAACAGAGTGCCATCCATGAGCATATAGCCAGGAAGCAATTAGAGACATGGGACTGGAAGAGTGAGTATACGGGTGGATACATGTATAGTGGCAACAAAATGTTTGTGAACCACTTAGGATTTTCACATATTTCACATATTTTAAACCTAAAATGTTATTAGATCTTATTCTATGTCCCAATAATATAGTAAGGTAACCTGATCAAACAAATGACACAAAAACATGATACTTTTTCAACATTTATTTATCCACAAATGATTAAACATTCAATAGCCATGTGTGAAAAAATATGTGTACCTTTAGATTCAGTCCCTGGTGACGTCCCGTTAAGCAGTAACGACATCAACTACAGAACTGCTTAAAATTATTGACATTTGAAGGCTTCCTTGCATGGACAGCTCACTTTAGGTCCTGCCACAACATTTCAATGTGGTTTAGGTCCGGACTTTTACTAGGGCATTCTAAAATGCGGAATTTCTCCTTCTGCAGCCATTCTTTTGTAGATATGCTTGTATGTTGAGGATCATTGTCTTGCTGCATTACCCACTTTCGCTTCAGCTTTAGTTCACGAATGGATGACCTGTCATTCTCCTCTAGAATCTTTAATGCAGAATTTATGGTTGTGTCAATGATAGCAAGTCGTCCAGGTCCTGATGTACTGTAGTGCCCACGGTTATTCTAACACAAACCAGTAGCAATCGCCAAAAAGACCCAGGTACACCCAGGTAAATGCTGGATACATGCCTTAAACTTGCCTTAAACTAGACCCAGCATTTCTGCATTGATTAATGGCCCATCAGATTAACAGCGGGGGTCCCTGGCAGTCCCATTCATACTGAATGGGACTGCCAGGGACCCCTGCTGTGTTAATCCTATGGGTCATTCGTCAATACAGAAATGCCTTAAACTTGCCTTAAACTAGCCAGGTTACACCCAGCACATACCCAGAATGTAAACAGGCTAGTTTAAGGCAAGCTTTAGAATACTCGTGGTCTCGTCTGTAGCAAAGCAGCCCCATACCATCAGACTCCCACCACCATGCTTGATGGTTGGGATTAAGTTCCTCTGTTCTAACACATTTTTAGTTTTGACCAAGCATAATGTTTCTTATTGAAGCCAAAAAGTTATACCTTTGACTCATCTGTCCTGAGAACATTGTTCCAGAAGTCTTGTGGATCATCTGTGCGTTTTTTGGTGAACTTCAGACAGGCAGCTACCGTATGTCCTTTTTTAGAGAGCAGTTGTTTCCTCCTGGCTATCCTTCCATGAACACCATTCTTGTTCAATCTTTTTCTGATAGTTGAGTCATGAACACACATTAGCCAAGGCAAGAGTGGCCTGCAGATCCTTTGACGTTATCCTGGGGTTCTTTGTAACTTCCTCGATGATTTACCAGTTTGTTCTTGAAGAAATGTTGGTAGGATGACCGTTTTTGGGGAGAGTGACTGTGGTCTTGAACTTTCTCCATTTTTCTGACAGTAGATTGGTGGAGCCCCAAATCCTTCAAAATGTTTTTCTTTAACCCTTTCTAGACTAATGAGCATCAATAACTTTTTTTTCTGAAGTCCTCAGATTTCCTTTGATTGTGGCAGGACGTGTTTCCACACACCTGTTTGGGAAAGACCAAACTCACAAAGTTTCTGATAATTATACAGGGTGGGGCCTGTCAAAATCACACCTGAAGATCTACCTAATTATTTAAACACCCACATGTAATTATACCCTTTTAATTTAGCTGATAAAACCAGGATTTCACTTCTTTTTTCACATACCCATTCTTTTAATTACTGATTGTTTGTCTAAATCATAAATCATTTTGTTTCAAAATACATGGGATTTGTTAATATACACCTTATTGAATATGTAAGAAAAGTCTGGTTTTGATTCAAGAAGGTTATCGTGGTAAAACTATGGAAATTCTGTGATTATCATTGAGGTTCACACATTTTTCTCGCCACTGTATCTGTGTATCATCTACATAGAGATGATACCTAAGGCCAAAAGAGTTGATGAGGTCACCAAGTTATAGTGTGTAGAGAGAAAAGGAGAGGTTCCAGAACAGAGCCCATAGGTGCACCAAGAGACAGATCAACAGAAGACTAAGTCATGTTAATAACAGAGACTGAAAATGTGCAATGGGAGAGGACCCCCTTGTTATTGGGAATCAGGATTCACGGACTTTGGTGGCGACATCCAGGGTAAGCTTACTTCTGCAGCGCCATGTACCTAGCCTATTGTGTTTTTTTGTTACTTGTTGCCTACTGTTCCTATTGACCTTTGATTTTGCAGCTATTTTAATTTCCTGCACTGATGACTGGCAGATAAAACTGTTAGGATCTGGTGAACCTGAAAGGTGTCGGCTCCAGAGCAAAAATAGAATAGTTCACCTCTGAATTACACCATGGTACCAATTCTGATAAAAAAATATAAATGTAAAAAATAAATGAGCAGTTGGGATTTTGCTTTAATGCGCAATAGTGACGATAGGGCACTACTGTAAGGAAACGCCTATTCCAGTCAATGGGAGTTTTCGTGTGGTTGTGGCCCTTAGTAATGGGCGTATTCTATATCGGCCATAGCAGCCCCATTGATGGTATAGAATTGCTTCCTAAATGTTCCAGTTTGAATCGCTATGGGATGCCTGTATGTCAACCTTCATATTGTCTGACTGATTCTACTGACATCAATACTTTAGAATTTGAGATGTAGATTTAGGTTGAGCTCCAAATTCCAATGCACCATGAACAACAACATAATACAATCAAGTAAATTTTTCGTCAGAAAGATGAAAAAAAAAGATTAAATATTGTGTAGTTGATGTTGTGCACTATATTTGTACTTTTTTATACTAAATTATTTACAGTAAGTAAAATTGTGCGCGTCGATTGTGAAAAGAGTCCAATTTGTTTGATTTACATTGCAGGGGGGAGCCCCAGGGTAAGGGGTGTTTAACTATCTTCTCTAATGTAATTGCCTATGGCGTAACTCTAAATATTTGATGGGCTGCCTGAGCAAAGCAAGGAAGCCTTGTCTAATATACTCATGCAACTTTCCAGTCTATCAAGTGTTCTGTTCCCGGAAAACTATAGACGTATGAAAGAACTAATTATGTGCAATTAGGTTATGATCAGATCAGTTAAAACAGTTACAGTATCTAACTGACTTCTACAGAAGGCTACAATAAAATAATGCAAAACAATAATAGCATATTTAATAATAGTACTGTGTGTTATTATTTTTATTATGTTAATATTACTGCTGTAATACTAATAACAGGAATATTACTATATGGCCATTTCTCATTGATTATGAGGTTATTAACACTTTGCATAGTGGTTAATGGCAGTATAGGAAAAAAAAGTTGTTATTATTATTATTATTATTATTATTATTATTATTAAATCCATTAACAATTAGAATAAAACTGTATGCAATATTTGATCTGACTTATACAAAGCAGCGCTGGAATCAGTAGTACAGTACTCTATAACTACTTTGTTATTTAAATATGCAACAGGTTAGTTATCTTAAAATTGAAGTCTTTATTATGCTACTTACTGTGCAATGCTGCATAATTATTAAGTTCACATAAATTGATTTAATATTTGTTCCATTTAAAATGGTTAATATATAATCTAAACTTAAATAAAGTAAATAAAAAGCCAGAATATGACAATCACAGAATACTTTGATATCTTACGGTATAAATAAACAAAAAACAAATAATGGTTTCTACCATCTGAATTTATGACTATACCTAATAAATGCATATTGGGGTACTTTTTATCCTTGATTTGGCTTCAGATATAATTAGATCCACAAAACTCCATTAAAACAGAGCAACTAATGTACCGTTACATAAATAGTTAACGGACGTTGGCTTCCTTGGCTTTAACGAAGATTCACAAAGCAAAATATAGTCAAAAACAGCCTCCTATAGGACCCTTCATTTGCAAATGGCTAATGCAGCGTTAGCCATCTAACATTGGGATAAGACACACTGATACTAGTTGCCAGTATCGCTGGCTCGCGTTAGCCATCTACTTAGTTGCAAGTAACACTGGCTCGCGTTAGCCATATACTAAAGAAGATTCCAGGTATATATTGCAAGTACAGTATATACCTGGGATCTGCCTTCCTAATTACAAATATTAATTAACCTATTGTAAGCCATAGTTGCCATAAGGACATGCATTATGCATGCCTTCATTATCACAAGGTAGCTAACAATAAAAAAAAATAGAAAGGCCTGATGGCCAAAAACAATAAACAAACTTAAAAATTCACAAAAACAAATAAAATAAAAATGAATCCATAAACCTGACAGCAAAAATAAACAATCCCTCAACCCTAATTAGCCAAATCAATCCAGGCCTGATGACAAATTTAAAAACCGCAGTCATCTGTGTCCTGGCGGCAATTGGTCCTCAGCTTGACCATCGTCAAGCAATGAAGGATCAAGGGTGTCGGCACTTGATCCTTCATTGCTTGAAGATTCTTCATATGTAAATATTTCTTAGAAAATCTTCATTCCTTCTTATTCTACTGTATCTGATGCTGTCATTGATCTGGAGATGCTCCAGGATCCCGATCGACTTGCCGGAAGTGATGCTGAACTGTTAGCGACCGCTGGGGTGGATGAGATGACTCCGATTCCCACTCCGGTGAGTACCGCTCCTACTCGTTTAAAGAGAACTGCTTTTATCCAATCTATATATGAGCGTAAGGCTCAACAGAAAATTGCTGAAGTGTCCAAAAAGGACGACTGACCTCCGGTGTGCCTGGATGTTCCAACTTCTGCTTTTCTGGCACGGTATCAGGAATATGCAAATGACCCAAAGGTCTATGCCCAAACCGCCCTTGGACAGTGATATCATGGTGGAGTACCAGTCCTCTGAGGGATTCGGGGGATTGCCTACTCTGTCTACATGGGAAAAGGACGAGATGCTTCACAAGATTCCTGGGTGGGATACTGATAGTTGCAAGGAAAATTGGGGGTCAACTAGTTCTAGAGAGAACTGGGATTCTGAGGTCTCTGACGAGAATATGTATAGTGCAGGAGGAGGGGATGACAGCCCAGGGGAATGCTTTAAAGAATTGTCCTGGCATGACACTCCCAGGCCCATAGCATCCATGCCTAAAGTATTGCCTGGTTGTGGGTTTTCAGTATACTACCACAAATATCGTTATACTCTTGCTTTGAGCAAGGTGGATAATGCCGTGCGCACACCACCATAAAAGGGTATTTTCAGTAACTGTGCCAGACAGTACTAAAGCACTCGTAAGAAAGCCAGAACCTGAGCACTATAATATAAAGAGTTATCCATGTTGGGAGGAAATTTTTCCATGCACATACACAGTGTTCAACAAACCTATACATTTGCACGCCCCGGGAGAGTGATTTTAACATCGTGGCGAGCTCCTACTGGCCCAAGCAGCACACATGTGGTACTAGGTGGCGAGTAGATTTTTTTGTTCGGCGAGTAGATTTTTTGGTGATTTGTCGACCACTACACATACAGACACATTGGGTGATACATGCCAATAAAACTGTACGTACTGTATTCCTTGAAATGTGTTATCATGCATATGTGTAGATGTGATAAAACATTATGTGAAAAATGTTCTTGTTATGTTCAGGTTACATTCGAGGATGATACCTGAAAATTTAGGACCCAAGCGGGGTCGTTGGGATTCCACCAGAGGGAAAGTGTAGCCGTGTCACCTGATGGCTACTATTCTGCCTTTGGGTGGCATTAAACCCTGGTACAATCAGGTTGCCAGTAGTTGATATGGGGTTTTCCCGCTCCGAGGAGCGGCACTTGAGTGACAGCGGGTGGCAGTGACATCAGGCCTGGGCATGACCAATCATGATCCAGACCTGGTGCCCTCCTCCTGACAGTACTTAAAGGCAGGACCGCCCTAAATGTTGTTGTTCCTTCCCCTCTGAGGAAGGCAGGTCACACAATTGGGAGTCTGAGATACCCCGCATGAATGTACACAATGCGTCCAGAGCATGTACTGTATGTAAAGCGAAAAATGCAGTTAAAGTGAAACACTACCTTTTTTCCACTTATCGATGCCTTGGTACAGGTAAGGAGCCGGTGCAACTATTCAGGACGTGCTGACAGAGGCACATGCGCGAGCTGCCGTTTGCCTATTGGGCAAGGGGAACAGTGTGTCACTATTACGACGGTCTGTAGGGCAGAATAAGTGCCCGTACTCTCGAAGTGAGCGTACAGCACAGGGGTATGATGCTATTGAAAATATGTCCTTACTCGTGAGTGTATTTAAAGTGAGTGTCCTTAAACCGGGGTATGCCTGTATTAGTTAAATGGGTGTTGAATAACTGCCCATATCTCTTCATATTGCCATACCCCAAATTTCAAACTGGAATGAAGCAAAGTGGATGCAATGTGCTTTAATACAGTACACTAATGCAAGAGAAACACTTTTAACTCTCTTTCTTGACATCAAGCTGAAGGCAAAATTTCTTTGATACACGTGTGAAAATAATACTTTGTGAAAAAGAAAGTCTTCTAGGGTTGATCTATATGAGGGAATTCGTGATTGTCTAATGCCCACTTACAAATTAATGTCTACTTTGATATGCTAAAGATCTGCAACACATGAAAAATACATTGGGGTTTAGCTCTTGTCATGTTCTCATTGTAGCACATAACAGATTCCTATTTTATCCATCACCACCTACATCAGATTTCAGAAATGTCTTGACTAGAGATGGCCGAAACTATCAAAATCCACTTAGTGGAATTTCCGAGCTTTCCATTCAAAATCCGTTTGGCGGTGTAAAATCCGCCTTCGGATTGTTCCAGTTTCAATCCGTGCCGATTAATCAAAAACTGCCATTGGATACAATCCGCTAGTGTATTTTACCAATCCAATCCGCAAGCGGATTGATAAATACATGTTTTGGATTCTTAAAATCACCAGCGGATTGTGGAATCTGCAGATTGGTTTGTCAATGATATAAAAAAAAAAATCCAGAAAAAGCAAATCACTCTTTTTGAGATTGTAGCTTCATCTCAGATCTTGCAAATTGTTAGTACACAAATAATAAAAATTACAGTGAGAGATGCAGAGTTTGTTACCTTACTATCATATGTGTTTCACATTTCACAAGCAGCACACATGAGTTCTAGTGACTAAAGTATCCCAATAGCTAAACAATCATATTAATCAAAGAAAATAAATAACATTGAAAGCAGCAGAAGTTTTACCTTTGATAAATCCGAGCCCACCAAGATTGGGTATCTCAAAATAGGTATATTTGAGTACCTTTGTCAACTTGGGGTACAGCAAGTAACCATCATGAAGACCCAATAGCACATGCAATTTATTATATGCAAAGAACATTTTACCAATAATATAATAATATTTCTGAAATTATTTGTGTGTAATAATAAATACTGTGGATAAAATAGAAGTGGTGATTATATCCCTGTAACATGCTGATCTTTTATCAAATCAGTGATCAATCTTAAACCTGCTATGATTAGCTGAAGGTTCTGAGCTTTAACCAATGAACGACACAGCGGAATACTCCTGGACTCTTACACATTGGCAGAAATATGTACAATAGGTACAGCTTGTATAGGACAGAGAAAGTACTGATGTGGTGGCCGTTATCCGACCAAATCTCGGGTTGAATCACACACTATAGTGCGTGGTGGTCTGAGGTGGTCCACTGCAGACTAAATGGCCCATCGGATTAACACTGCAGGGGTTCCCTCTTACATTTTATTTTTATTCAGAGTGTGTGTGAGCAGAGGGTCTCCTGAGCTGAACGAAGTTGATTTCAGCCTTGGGGACTCCTTGCTTCCCGAGGTACAGGCCCCTGTATGGGGTGCCGGTATCCCCACAATGTTAAAGGCCTCCAGTCACTTGCTGCAGAGGATTTTAACATGGCGTGGATACTGGCACCTCATAACGGGCCTGTATTCTGGGAAGCAGGGGGTCCCAAGGCTGAAATAAACTTTGCTAAGCTCAGGAGACCCCCTGCTCAGGCACACTATGAATAAAAATAAAATGTAAGTGGCTTCATTACCTTAGCAGCTACCTGCTAAGGTAAGGATGTTTTCTTGGGGGGGGGGGGGGTGGAGTGTTTGATACTGGTGTGGGAGAGCAGGGGGTCTTCTGAGATTAACAAAGTTGATTTCGGCCTTGGGGACCCCCTAATTCTCAAGTTACAGGCCCCGTTATGGTGTGCCAGTATCTCCTATAATGTTAAAATCCCACAGTCACGTAACCCACAGGATTTTAACATAACGGGGATACCGACACCCCATAAAGGGGCTTGTAACTCAGGTAGTAGGGGGTTCCTGGACATGAAATCAATGCAGTATAGCTCCGGAGACCCCCTGCTACAATACTGTAGTATTAAAATGAAATAAAAACCCTGCGATCGCCTATTAGAGGCGTGCAGGTAAAGTGACTGATTCAGCCTATCTCTTACTGCACGTCTCTTACAGACAGGTAGACCCCGGTAGGAGTAACACAGCAGGGACACCTACTGTGTTAATTCAATGAGCCATTGGTCTGTTGCTGCAAAACTAGCAAGGATCTCCAGTAGATCTCGAAAGAAAATTTGAGAAATGGTCAGATAACAGCATCTGCATCTGTATAATAGGTTCAGTACCTGCTAAATACTTCCAGTTTGACGGTATGTACAGTAAATCTGGTGCAATTCTTTTTTTTAATGATTTTGACCCAGTTTTGAAGCTTGGAAACTTTAATGAATACCACCCATGGAGAATGGGTGAAAAGTACTTTGCAAAATTAGTGCATGACTTACTTTGTATCAATTTTTTGTCAAAAGTAAGAATATTGGATGATAATAAATAAACCCCAAAATGATTGGGTTTTCTTAAGGCAGATAAGCTGCCTTACACTTTGTAGTATATGTACGGCATCAAAGTATCTCAGTTACTCAGTCGATGAAAAATTAGTTGCTGTGACGGTTCAGGTGGATTCCTTCCTCTCGAGGTGTCCCCGTCACCGCGCTTTCCCCTGCCTCTGATCTTTCCCCCTTGCCTCCTCGCTCTGCTCTCCCTTCCTCCTCCCGCACACGTCCCTCTGCGGCATATCTCCCCTCCGGTCTCAATACCTTCTGCAGTCACTCCTCAGGTTCTCTCTCCTCCCTCGGCGGGTGCCCCTGCGGCGCAGTGCTCCGCGCGCTTTCTGATGCAGCCTGTGCACGTGCACCCCAACCTTACAGAGGGCGCGTGCACACGCTCCTCTTGTAAATTTCCCCAGACCTCTGGCTCCACCCCCCATGCTGTACAAGCATCTCCCTCTCTGATTTACCTGTCTCCTTCCTCTCTCCTCACCTATCCCTGCTGCCGCTCACTCTACCCTCTACTCCTCCTCTCTCTCCCATTGGTGTTCCCTACTTTTTAACCCCTTTCTGTCCTTTCACTCATTGCTCTGCATAGCTTCTTGTGACCCCTGTGTGTGCAGTCCTATACTTTGCTCTCCTATCTCTTTCAGCATTTGTTCCTGTTCCTTCTTACCTTTGGATCTCCTTGGCTTGAACTCTGCTTTGTACTGGATTACCCTGCTCTCTCCTGCCCTTGAACCCTGCATCCGGATATGACTTCACTGCCTTCTGTTACCCCTGGACTCTGGCTTAAGGACATCACTATCCTGCTCTCTATTGCCCCTGGACTCTGGCATACGGACAACACTATCTGAACTCTGAAACCCAAGGCATTGCAAGTATACCTTAACCTTCTTTCTACAGGCCTGGCAACGCACTAGGCAACGCACTACCACACTCCGGGCACGCCTTCACTGCTGTGGGTGTGTGTTATAACCCTACCCACCTCAGTACTGGGGACTGGCCAGGTCTGTGGGCATACAGGTGTTACATTATGCAGAGCCCAATAAATGCAGACCCCCTGAGGTGGGCCAAGGTGTTTCCTTGGAACATTTACAATTTGTGAGCAACCAGTTGACCACTGTTTCGCAACAACTTGCTAACCTGTCAATCCAGGAAACTCCAGTGGCTCCGTCACCCCCTGCCTCTGTGACCTATGCTAATTCTGGACCACGTATACCACCTCCCAACCGGTATGATGGGGACCCTCTCACTTGCCGCGGATTCCTAAACCAATGCGAGGTTCTTTTTGAAATGTCTCCCTCTCAGTTTCCTACCGGCCGTTGTAAGGGGGCTTACATTTACGCCTTACTCACTGGTGATGCCCTTGCTTGGGCTTCTCCCTTCTGGGAAAACAAAATTAAATTAACCCAAGATTACTCTAAGTTTAGGCGTGAATTCCAACATGTGTTTGACACTCCCGCACGCCAGGGAGACGGACTCTTTTACTCTATTTCATATCTCACAGGCTCGAAGATCTGCTGCCAAGTACGCAATAGAGTTCTGAACCCTCACCGCGTAGACTCAATGGAATGACGAGGCACTTACCGCCGCATACTGTCACGGTCTGTCTGACACCCTGAAACATGATCTCGCAACCCACGCCCGGCCATCCTCTCTGGAAGAACTGATTACTCTCACCGTACGAATGGATCAATGCACCCAGGAACGACGTCATGAGCGACACTGTTCCCGTTCTCTTTCTTCCCCGGTTGTCTCTCACAGGTCTTCTCCTTCGTGCTTCCTGGCATTGGACGCCCCAGAACCAATGCAAATCGGTAGCCAACAACCTCGGGCTGCGGAGAGAATGCAACGTCATCAGTAGGGACTCTGTTTCTACTGTGGTTCCCCAGAACATCCCCTCCAGAACTGTTCCCTGAAGCCGGGAAATGGGAACAGTTTGTGTGAAAAAGTACCCGGGCGCTAGGTATGCATAGAATATTTAAAAATAAGTGGTAAAATAAGAAGGGTGTAATACAACCTTAAGATATTGCGTAATTATCTTGAGATGTCCTCGTGTGACTCGAAACCACAACAGGATCTATCCAGGACACTTGATGGTAGGGAACACAAGAAAAATGGGGGAGCACAAAACAAGGAAAGGTAGATTGAAGGTATATCTTCTTTAGCTGGTAATCAATGTGGTGAAAACACCTCTATTGAAACATCAGTCTATGGAGTGGACTCCGTGGATGGGGGGCGAACGTAAATTAGTGTGTATATGTGGGTGAAAAAATAGAGAATAAATAAGACAGAGATCCCCTACCATCTACCACTGAGTGACTCCCTATGTTGTTTGTATTTCCCTTAGAAGCAATAGCTGCTTCTATATTTTAGCCTCAATTTATTTCATTTCATTTTTGTTTTATCTTTATTTGTATAACCATTTCTTGTTTTTAATAAAGCTTTTTTACCTCCCATACACCATAGTGTCCCTTAGTATATTTACACCCCTCTTATCAGCACCAAGGAGAATTCCACAACAGAAATTAGAAGCCGAAAGAAACTTCTACTAGTGTGTACTCACACTGGCCCGTGTGAGTATTTGGATATATTTATTATTCTTTACCCCTCCCTCTCACCTCAATTACCAGGTGACCTTAAGGTCAAATTTACATATTTATATGCAATTAATTGCAAGATGGCTACAGACCCTTCCATCTGAAGCCCTGCACCAATATTTGACAGGGGTGATATCAAGATACCATTATAGGGGAACACTCACATTAGCCCGTGTGAGTGAGAAATTATTGAAATACCACTATATTGCAATAGTATATTGCCTCACTGTCCTTCCCTATATCGCAGTTGTGGCTTACGCATATATATCTAACTGCCTTTTCATTTTTATGAGAGGAAACTTACCGTGAAGGAGTCACTTATTCAACGAGGAACATTCAAGACACAGCGAGAAACGAAGATTCGACAGAAGGAAAATCTGCATCCCAAAGAAGATCCGGGAGCTAAAGAAACCTTGATGTGATAGAACTTACACAAGGCCGTGTAAGTTATTTATTCTCTATTTTTTCACCCACATACACACACAAATTTACGGAAGAAAATCCAGCACACCCTAATAATAGATACAAAGTCACAGGTATATAACCAATTTGAAAATGTAATCAGTGCACAAATAAGTCAAACAACTGACAACGCCACACTAGGAGAACAGATAACACATAGGTAACACTAAGTAAAACAATAGAAGACCCTCCACAAATTCTAAGTAATATTCTAATTAAATACACATACAATATCCCTAAACTAATTTTAAATAAATCCACAGTTTAACTTTTGTATAGATATATTCAGGGACAGACTACATGCAATCAGCTACAAAGTATTGGTGAACTAGCAACAACTGAGAACACCAGAGAACAACAAAGAGAGGAGGCAAATCAGGAGTAATGCAAACCAGACAGTCCTTAGTTAATAGGACACACAAACCACAAGCCTGCTCCTCACTCTAGAGGGTGTTTGCAGTGAATGTGCAGTCCATGAGGCTTCTTAAGGGAATCCTGATGTCATCTGCTGTGCGCGTTGCTCCAATCAGCCTGATAGCATGCAGATGGTAGTGTCCATAGCGCTGTATCACTCTCTCCTTCCTCCGTGGGAATGTAAACAGATCGGTTACCATGGTAGCCACGGGACTTCATTGACGCCGTGCCTGTCTTCTGGATCATGAAGAAACTAATCTCTTGATATGCGGCAGTATAGAAGTTTGGCAGCATGCAGTAAGATCTTAGAATATTACTTAGAATTTGTGGAGGGTCTTCTATTGTTTTTACTTAGGGTCAGTTCTGTTGTTGTGGGTTCTGGGGCTAGGGAAGTACCCTCTTGTCCCCCTGGGACTGACGGGAATGGGCCTGACGAAGGGACAAGTCCCAAAACGGTGCCCACCTATACTCCCCCGTTGTGACCCACTTTTTTTGTTTTCTTTGTCTCCCTTCCACCATTCACCTCACCTTCCCTTTGTTGTCCCATCCTACTATTCCTTTATCCCTTATCCTCCTGTACATCCCATGTACGGCCCTACCTATATGTTATCTGTTCTCCTAGTGTGGCGTTTTCAGTTGTTTGACTTATTTGTGCGCTGATTAAATGTTCAAATTGGTTATATACCTGTGACTTTGTATCTATTATAAGGGTGTGCTGGATTTTCTTCAGTACTTTATTGTGTTTGAGAGGGATTGGGCCCTCTCTAGTCCGTGGCACCCCGCTTTGTGTATATTTATCTACTTTGTGTGAGTGCTGTCTATTACTTTTTTCTACACACTAATTTACGTTCGCCTCCCGTCCACAGAGTCCACTCCATAGACTGATGTTTCAATAGAGGTGTTTTCAACACATTGATCACCAGCTATAGAAGATATACCTTCAACCTACCTTTCCTCATTTTGTGCTCCCCCGTTTTTCTTGGGAAACGGGAACACCCAGTAAAGGTAGAGGGGCTTCTACTGGGTACTATCTCTTCTTGCCCCTCTCTCCCTAAGGATCTACCAAAGAAATTCATGCTTCCTGTAACGCTGGCGGGTTCTGACCTTCTATTATAATTAAAAGCCTTCATTGACTCTGGATCTGGCGGTAACTTCTTGGATCATACCTTCGCCTGACAACCAAATTCCTCTGGTCAAGAGAAAAGCACCCATTGGCCTCGAAGCTATCGATGGACGTCCGATTCAGCCAGCCTTTATCATCTGGGAGTCTATTCCTCTTACTTTGACCTTGGCCGACGGCCATAAGGAGGTAATAGTTTTTGATATCTTCCATTTTCCTACCATTCAGGTTATTCTAGGATTGCCTTGGCTGCAGCTCCAAAATCCACGCATTGATTGGACCGGCGCCTTACCTATCCAATGGCCTTCCTCAGCCGAGCCAGTCTCTACTACCCCTCCTGCTGCTGTGCTCGCCGGTGTGGACTCCGTCCTTTCCAACCTGTCAATTCTTCCGACCGTGTATCACGAGTTCCTGGATGTGTTCAACAAAGAAAAGCTGAAGTACTGCCTCCTCATCGTCCCTACGATTGTCCCATTGATTTAATTCCAGGAACCATCCTCCCGAAGTCAAAATCATATCCCTTATCAGTCCCTGAGACTGAGGCTATGACGTCTTACATCCAAGAAAATTTGGAGAAAGAATTCATCCGCAATTCTACCTCCCCCGCTGGGGCAGGCCTCTTCTTCGTGAAAAAGAAGGATTGATCGCTAAGACCCTGTATCAACTTTCGCGGACTCAACAAAATCACGGTAAAAAATACCCCCTTCCCCTAATCTCTGAACTGTTCGATCGTCTCCAAGGAGCCTCTATCTTCTCCAAGCTCGATTTAAGAGGGGCCTATAATCTCATTCGTATAAGGGAAGGGGACGAATGGAAAACTGCGTTTAATACGCGATCTGGACATTATGAGTGACTATAACTCATATTATAACTAGTGATGCCCTTCGGGCTATACAATGCTCCTGCCGTTTTCCAAGAGTTCATGAACTATATCTTCCGAGACGTATTGGGAACATTTGTTATTGTATACTTGGATGACATTCTCATTTTTTCTAAAGACTTAGATGAGCACATTCACCATACCAAATTGGTACTTTCTAGGCTTCGTGCCAATCGCCTATACGCCAAGATGGAGAAGTGTTTGTTCCATCAAACGTCTACTGCCTTCTTAGGCTATATTATCTCTAAACAAGGTTTTTCTATAGACCCAGAAAAATTGAAGTACGTTCTCGACTGGCCGCTGCCAAATTCTCTCAAGGCCGTGCAGCGTTTTCTTGGCTTTGCCAATTATTACAGGAAATTCATCCGTAACTTTTCTTCCATTGCTCTGCCCATCACCGCCTTGACTAACAAAGGTGCTGACCCCACGTCTTGGCCTCCCGAAGCCATTGACGTCTTTGAGTTTCTCAAAAAGGCCTTCATTTCTGCACCCATCCTACGACATCCTGATACATCACTTCCCTTTACATTAGAAGTTGACGCCTCGGATGTGGGAGCCGGTGCAGTACTCTCTCAGAGATCCTCTCCCCAAGAAAAACTCCATCCCTGTGGTTTTTTTTCTCGGAAATTCTCGTCGGCCGAGAGAAATTATGATGTTGGGAATCGAGAGCTATTGGCCATTAAATTGGCTCTTCAGGAGTGGAGGCATCTTCTCGAAGGCACCAAGGAGCCTATTGCCATCCTCACGATCACAAAAAGTTACTGTATATCGAGGGGGCTCAACGATTAGGATCTCGTCAGGCCCGTTGGTCTCTTTTTTTTCCCCCTTTCAACTGTACCATTTCTTATATTCCTGGTACCAAAAATATCAAAGCAGGCGCTCTCTCTCGCCAGTTCACCACGGAGAACGAATCCAATGAGTCCGCTGAATATATTCTCCCCGCCAAGTGCATAATCTCTGCCAATAATTTTGATGTGTTGGATGAAATCAACAAGGCCCAGGTTCACATTCCCAGGAGATTCAGGGTACCAGAGGGACGCTTATATGCAGCTCCACATTTTCGCCACAAAATTTTACTTTGGGGACATTCTTCTAGATCGGCCGGTCATCCAGGCTTCAAGAGGAAAGCGGATCTTATTAAACGGAACTTTTGGTGGCCTAAGATGAACAAGGACATTTTTGATTTCACCAGTGCTTGTCCGGTATGTGCCCAGAGTATATCCGAAAATCACAAACCTTCTGGCCTTCTCATGCCTCTTCCCATTCCGGAGCAACCTTGGAAACACATCTCTATGAACTTCATTGTCGAACTTCCCAATTCTAAAGGAATGAATACCATTCTTGTGGTTGTAGACAGATTTTCTAAGCATTCACACTTCATTCCCCGCAAGGGCCTTCCTAATTCTGCTTCTTTGGCCGATATTTTTTCTAAGGAAATTTTCAGATTGCACGGTGTCCCTGTTTCGATTGTTTCTGACAGAGGTTCTCAATTCATCTCTGAGTTCTGGCGTGCGTTTTCTCAGAGACTTGGGATTTCCCTTTATTTTCTTCTGGATATCACCCTCAGACCAATGGTCAGACAGAAAGAATGAATCAGACCTTAGAACAGTATCTCAGATGTTTCGTCTCCGAATCTCAAGATAACTGGGTGGATCTGTTACCGTGGGCTGAATTTGCTATCAACTCTCTTAAAAATGAATCTACGCAAGAATCCTCTTTCTTCATTAATTTTGGATTTCACCCTAGCAGTCTTCCCCTCTCCTCCCTCCCTTCTTGTGTTCCCGCAGCGGATTCTTATGTTTCTACTCTTCAGAAGTCTTGGAGGAAGATCCTTGAGACCCTACAAACTGCCGTCTCAAAACAAAAAACAAAGGCAGATTGACGTTGTCAACCAGGTCCCTCATTCAAACCCGGAGACAGAGTGTGGCTGTCATCAAAAAATATAAGGCTCAAGACCCCGTCTCCAAAGTTGTCCCCGAGATTCTTGGGTCCCTTTAAGATATTAGAGAGGATCAATCCAGTCGCATACAGTTTGGCACTTCCTCCCACCATGAGGATTCCTTCTGTGTTCCATGTGTCCTTACTCAAACCATTTATCCAGAGCTCTCACTTCCCGGACTGTTCCCAACAACCCAATCCAGTGACCATTCATGGACAGCAGGAATACGAAGTTCACTCCATAATTGACTCCCGTTGGTCCAGAAATAACCTACAGTTCCTCGTTCATTGGAAGGGGTATGGCCCAGAGGAGCATTCATGGATTCCGTCACATCACATTCACGCTCCCAAACTCCTCTGGCAATTCCATCAGAAATTTCCCCAGAAGCCATGGCCGGATCACCCGGAGATCGATCCTCAAGGGGGGGATACTGTGACAGTTCAGGGGATTCCTTCCTCTCCATCTGTCCCCGTCACCGGGCTTTCCCCTGCCTCTGATCTTTCCCCCTTGCCTCCTCACTCTGCTCTCCCTTCCTCCTCCCACACCCGTCCCTCTGCGGCATGCCCTGATGCACACCCAGCTGCCGCGCACGTTCCCGCAAAGGCACGCACATGTTCCCAAACACCCGATCCCTCCACGGCACTCTCTGCTCGCGGCATCCCTCTGTCTCCCCTTCGGTCTCAATACCTTCTGCAGTCACTCCTCCGGTTCTCTCTCCTCCCTCGGCGGGCGCCCCTGCGGCGCAGCGCTCCGCGCGCTTTCTGATGCAGCCTGTACACGTGCACCCCAACCTTACAGAGGGCGCACACACACGCTCCTCTTGTAAATTTCCCCAGACCTCTGGCTCCGCCCCCATGCTGTACAAGCCATCTCCCTCTCTGATTTACCTGTCTCCTCCCTCTCTGCTTCTCACCTATCCCTGCTGCCGCTCACTCTACCCTCTACTCCTCCTCTCTCTCCCATTGGTGTTCCCTCCTTTTTAACCCCTGTCTGTCCTTTCACTCATTGCTCTGCATAACTTCTTGTGACCCCTGTGTGTGCAGTCCTATGCTTTTCTCTCCTATCTCTTTCAGCGTTTGTTCCTGCTCCTGCTTACCTTTGGATTTCCCTGGCTTGAACTCTGCTTTGTACTTGATTACCCTGCTCTCTCTGCCCTTGAACCCTGTATCCGGATACGACTTCGCTGCCTTCTGTTACCCCTGGACTCTGGCACACGGACATCACTATCCGAACTCAAGGCGTTGCAAGTATACCTTAACCCTCTTTCTACAGGCCGGCAACGCACCACTACACGCCATCACTGCTGTGGGTGCTTGTTATAGCCCTACCCACCTCAGTACTGGGGACTGGGCAGGTCTGCGGACATACAGGCGTTATAGTTGCCCAACTCTACATCTGCATGTAGTTTGGATTTTTAGAAAAAGAAAAGTATAATAGACATATATTTAGAATCATCTACTGAAATAATACTGGAACTTCCTTACATTTTTGTAACATTAAAGGCATTTTATAGATGAAAAAAATATTCACTTCTTAGTGAATATGGTCCTGAGAATGGTGAATGGTAACACTACAGATTCAAGAGTGCCATAACTAGAGGACCAACAAAGGTGTTCTTCATAGAAGCAATAGTCCTCTTTTACACGTGTACTCCCAAGTTGTTCCATTGAAAGGCATTGTAGCATGTCCTTAAT
Source organism: Ascaphus truei (assembly GCF_040206685.1). Taxonomy (NCBI): domain Eukaryota; kingdom Metazoa; phylum Chordata; class Amphibia; order Anura; family Ascaphidae; genus Ascaphus; species Ascaphus truei. Next base: position 3,140,355 of record NC_134498.1, read on the forward strand.
TTATACTTCCCCAAGACCACATCAGATGCTACAACTTTGCACTATATACAGTGGCGGCCGCCCTGAGTCTAAATCGGCTTGATCCGCGGCTCTCTGATAATTTCGGTCAGATGCGGGTTTTTTTTGTCCGGAGAGAATTGCGTTATTTTAGCGCTTGTGATATTAGCATTTTATTCTCTCTGCCTGCAATACTGCAATGCCATGTAAAAACTCAGGGGAGCATTTGCGAGCTGTTGTCTTGGAAGTCTAATACCTTCACGGTTCAACCTACGTCAGTACACAGTCTGTGTGCGCGTGCAGTAATTGTAAATTTGCATATTTAAAGTATACATGCATTTACAGTGCTGTACTGTACAGTACGTCTCATTTGAAAATTGTTGAAACGCATAGGCGTGTACAGTAAAGTAACAGTGTCACATTTTGGCATATACAGCGCTCTCCCCTCGCTCAGGATAATTAACTGCACTGCAGGGTATTTCAACTTCTTATCTTCTCTACAATGCAGTACATCTCTCCTACACCATTCCTTTGAACGTGTGTCTGGTTTCAATCACATTCCTGCTTGACAGCAGGTGATTACTGCGCATGCGCCTATAACTTCTCCCACCACTGCTTGCTTGAGTGAGTGACCAAAAAAAAAATGTATTCTAATTTTTTTATTTTTATTTTCTCCACAAGCCTGCAAAAACCTTCTTGATACTGTATTACGATATTCAATCTGTGCTGTAGCTTTTGACTGCGACCCTGTGCGTTTGACTACACATGGTTGATTTGTGTGCTTTTTACGTACTGTATTTGGGGGCGTAGGGATCATATTATTATGATGAACTGCCTTTTTAAATTAAAGTATGTCATTATCTTTGAACTTCATGCAGCTGTACCCTGTAGCCCCCTCCCCCACGAACATACACAAGGCTCGATAAAGGATTTGAAACTCCACAGAGTCATTAATTTTCTTAAGCTTGACATTGTGTTCTTAATCCATCATTGCCGAGCGTCAGTCACCTCACTGCGCCTGCGTGTAATCCTCTATGAGATGGGAGCTATCTGATTACTGTGCATGACTCACCCAACCACCCCCCCAACCCTTTGAGGCTTTGTTTACGGTAACGCTTTGGAAAATCCCTTCTCTAATTTGATATGTAAATCTGATTTGCACAGCATTATGAGAATTGAGAGTTAAAAAAACCATTAACTGATTCATGTTGTTTTGTCATTCATTCTTTTTCTTTGGTGTACTGTAGGTGTGTGGTGGGGGGGGGTGTTGTCAATGATTATGATTAGCAGGAATGTAAATAAATATTTATTTTACCAGGAACAAAAAAAATAAATATAAAACGCTTGCCATTGTGTTTTTAATCAGTCCCTAGCAGAGCATCACCTCTCTATGCGTCTGTGTGTAATCCTCTTTGGGATGGGAGTTAGTTGATTACTGCGCATGCGCCTGTAACTTCACCCACCACTGCTTGCTTGAGTGAGTGACCACAAAAAAAAATTTATTCTAATTTTTTAATTGTTATTTTCTCCACAAGCCTGCAAAAACAATCTTGATATTACGATATTCAATCTGTGCTGTAGCTTTTGACTGCGACCCTGTGCGTTTGACTGCACATGGTTGATTTGTGTGCTTTTTATGTACTGTATTTGGGGGTGTAGGAATCAAATTATTATGATGAACTGCCTTTTGAAATTACTGTATGTAATTTCTTTGAACTGCTGCACAGCTAATCCTTCATGCAGCCGCCTTCCCCACACACAAGGCTCGCTCAAGGTTTTGAAATTCTTATCGACAGACACCCCCACAGAGTCATTAATTTTCTGAAGCTAGTCATTGTGTTTTTAATCCGTCCCTAGCCTAGCGTCAATCAACTCACTGCACCTGCGTGTAATCCTCTTTGAGCTGGGAGCTAGCTGATTACTGCGCATGACTCACACAACCCCCCCCCCCCAACCCTTTGAGGCTTTGTTTACGGTAAAGCTTGTGAAAATCCCTTCTTGATTTTGATATGTAAATCTGATTTGCACAGCATTGTGAGAATTGAGAGTTAAAAAAACCATTAACTGATTCATGTTGTTTTGTCATTCATTCTTTTTCTTTGGTGTACTGTAGGTGTGTGGGGGGGGATTGTCAATGATTATGATTAGCAGGAATGTAAATAAATATTTATTTTATTTTATCAGGAACCAAAAAATACAAATATAAAAATAATTATGAATAATGCATAAAGCAGTCTTTATTAAGTTCTTCTGGCAGATTGAAATTGGATAAACATTTATAAAAAATTTATAAAACATAGATAAACATGAATTATGCACATTTATAATAATATTATTTAATAATATATAATTTATAATATATATATATATAGTAATATAATTTTTTCTGTCTTTATCTTCTTCCTCATTCTGTGTACAGTACAGTAGTTCATTGAATGAGGAGAGGTTTTGTGTACATCATTACTGCTGTTTATATACTGTACACTTGACTGTACAAACAGATTAGACTGTACACAACAGTCCATCCTTTTTTCCTGAAAAGACAAGAAAACAAAAAATGAGTGCAGTTATGTGCGTACTGTATTATGGCATTGTGTGATGTGTAGTACTAGATGGCTGGTGCTGCTTTCTCTGGACATAAAAAAATCGAGCAGTTACTGTAGGTGCATACTGTATTATGGCATTGTGTACTGTATAGCTACTCCACATTGGACTACAGTAGGCAGTTAGTACTGTCAAACTAGTCTATAGTGGAACTACTGTATACTCTGACTACTGTTAAATACTATGTAACCAGATGACTGGTGCTGCTCTCTCTGGAAAGAAAAAAATTGAGCAGTTACTGTACTGTAGGTGCATACTGTATTATGGCATTATGGCATTGTGTATACAGTTAGTACTGTCACACTAGTCTATACTGGAACTACTGTATACTCTGACTACTAGGAAAGAAAAAATCTGTGCCATACTGTACTTACCTGTATCATACTATACTTACAATACTACAGTACAGTACTATACCATACTACCTTCCTGATGCTTGCCCATTACGCGTGATCACAATGGGCAACACAGTCGCAATATGGTCAATATATTTATTGCAGCGTTCCACGGTGAGTACATCATTCCAAAAACTCAGTATGCCTTTCGCCAACTCATCCTTTTTGGAGGGTTTCACCACTTTCCGGATATGGTCCTTCAGCTGATGCCAGACCATTTCGATCGGATTAAAGTCTGGCGATCTGTCATTGGAAAAAAAGAACAATTAGTTTAAGAGATACAGTACACAGTTAAAACAGTGGGAAAAAAATGAGACACGGTTACCGCACTTACTCCGCTGGCGTCTTCACCCAGTTGATACCGCGCTCAAGGATATGCGCTGTTGACGCGGTGTGCTTCGGATCGTTGTCCTGGTAGAAACGGTGACCATCCGGGAACTCGCGTGTGATGTATTCCACTATCTCAGGCACAATTTTGTCTTGGAATAAAGCTTTATTCATGATTCCTATAACAAGAAAAGAAAAGTGCTCAAAAAACTGCACAATAGTACAGTACAGTGCATAAGACTACACTAGTACAGTAAAGTGCATAAGGCTACATTATATTTTATATATTTTACCTTCAAAGATGACAATGCATCCTGGTCCATGCCTAGAGATGGCGCCTGTTTGCAACCCTCGAGGACTGTAATGGTGCAGGCCTGACTGACTGTTCTGCACACCATCCCACTGAAAATGTTTTGACTTGCCTTTCTTTAATAAGGAGATGTTGCGTTTTGTAAATTTTATGAATAAAGATTTTTTTTTAATCACAGGTTAGACCATACTGTTGTGCTGAATGGTACTGTACATGTTTTGACCTGCTGTACTTAAATAAAGGAGATGTGTGTTTTAACTTGTATTAATAAATAAATGTTTGTATTTACTGTACAAAAGACCTGTACAATTCCAGTCCCCAAGGGCCACAAACAGTCCCGGTTATCAAGGTTGTCCTGAAAACTGGGCCTGTTTGCGGCCCTCGAGGACAGTAGTGGTGCAGGCCTGACTGACTGTTCTGCACACCATCCCACTGTAAATGTTTTGACTTGCCGTTCTTTAATAAAGAAGATGTTGCGTTTTGTATATTTTATGAATAAATAATTTTTTTAATCACAGGTAAGACCATACTGTTGTGCTGAACTGTACTGTACATGTTTTGACCTGCTGTACTTAAATAAAGGAGATGTTGTGTGTTTTAACTTTTATTAACAAATAAATGTTTGTATTTACTGTACACAAGACCTGCACAATTCCAGTCCCCGAGGGCCGCAAACAGGCCCGGTTTTCAAGGTTGTCCTGAAAAACGGGACTGTTTGTGGCCCTCGAGGACTGTAGTGGTGCAAGCCGGACTTACTGTTTTGCACACCATCCCACTGTAAATGTTTTGACTTGCCATTCTTTAATAAAGGAGATGTTGCGTTTTGTATGTTTTATGAATAAAGATCTTTTTTTTATAACATGTGACTGTAAACCATACTGACTGACTGTAAATGTTTTTACTTTGTGTACATAAATGTTTTCACTAGCAGTAAACCATACACCTGTTGATGTTTTGAATTGCTGTGCACTTAAAATGTTTTTACATTGTACAGTATTTGTAAATAAATGTTTTTGTACATAACTCCACCAATAAAAGAACATGTTGATTTGTTTTAAATTGTTCCATTGGCTCCTTTGATACTGTAACAAAATACAGTGTTTCTAGAATGTACACTACTGTCCAGGCATACTGTACTGTATACTGTACGCATGCTCAGTAATGCACATCACAAGATTATTAAAAAAATAGAAGACACATACTGTACTGTACAGTATGTACTGGTACTGTATAGAAGACACATACTGTATGTACTGTAATACATGTAGAATAAATGCATACTTTTTATTTTTTCGGGTTTATTACACAGTATACTGTATATAAAAAAGTATTGTATACTGTACGGTCGGAAAACATCAGCATACTGTTTCAGGTATTCTATCCTAATCAATAACAACAGCCCCTAAACTGTAGACTCCGGTATGTTTTTTTTTAAATCCGATTCAGCAATGTGCAGGCATTGTTACTCAAAGCGATATTATCCATCGAAATCCCTCCATTAGCCGTTTTCTTTTCTGAGGAAAAACAAAAAGAAAAGTTTTACTGTAATGGTCAGTCCCCTAAAGAAATTCCCAGTAAGTCCCACCAATAATTTTCTCGGGGGGCGTCTCCTGTTCACATGCGCATGCGCAACCCGTCGAGATGATGACACGCATATGTGTTTCAAGAAGGTTCCAATGTGCATGCGCCTAGCGTTCCACCAATTGTTCAGTATCTGCAGTACAGTACTGTAGAACCCGCTCAGCCAATGATATTGCTTACAGGAGAATCGCTTGACTTTTGAATCGCACCGATATTGATATTGTCAAAAAAAATAATAATAATAATAATACGGCAACAATACTCACCATAGAATTTCCCAATTAGCTGGCGCTGGCGCCGGGCCACTGCCAGTCCAGTATTCTTGATCATATACGTTCAAAAAGGAGAGTTGGAGCACTACCACAAAAAACGAATGCTAGAGAGTGTGTCCCAAAAAAATCAGGGTTTATTGGATCAGAGCATGGTTGACAAGAAAAACGAGCCCTCAGGCCCCCACCAACGCGTTTCGAGCTTCCGCTCTTTCTCAATGTGTATAACGATCTGATTAAACCCCCTTACCTGATATACCGTAAAGATAAGGGTAAACCCTGATTTTTTTGGGACACACTCTCTAGCATTCGTTTTTTGAGGTAGTGCTCCAACTCTCCTTTGTGAATCCTGTTGACGTCTATGGAGTACCGGCAGCACACACCTGCGAAGATCAAATCCCCTGAGAACCATCCTACAAAAAAGTGAGTTTTATTACTCAGGTTACACCGCAATATTCCTATTTAATGTATTTGGCTGGATTCTAAATCCATTGACAGCATAACACACAATAAAAAAATCAAAAAGATAGTGTTAAATAAATAAAACAGAACGATTGATCCTGAATTGACTAAAATATAGTAAAACAACTATCTATGACTGGCACTATCTTTTTGATTTTTTTATTGTGTGTTATGCTGTCAATGGATTTAGAATAATTAGTGTATATCCAAAGGTTCATGTTCATTGTAACTGAACCTAGCTGTGTGACTTTTTATAACTGAGGTGGGGTTGGATCCCCTCAGTGAAATATTTACTATTAAATGTTATTATTTTAATCCCTGGTGCGCATTGTGTGCATTTTTTCTTCTTGTCTTCCAAGGTGCCCCCCTTTTTAGGGGATCACCTTGCTCCAGGAGCAGATCGGGAAGACACTCCACACACATGCAGGAGGGGACTTTTTCCAACATTACATATACCTGCAGCACGAACGCTGAATATTCTACATTATCTGCTATTCTGTGATTATATTTGTTGGATGTGAGCTAGCAGCCTTCAGATGAAAGACTACAGCTACAGTAAGAGCCTTAAACAAAATATTTCAAATCTGTGCCTGAGTATTCGTTTGCTCCTTGACCTTAATCCATGTTCTTTGTGATCTCATGCAGTGAAACCGCATGTGCAGCATTTCTTTGGGATGTTAGGGGATCCAGTTAATTAAAAAAAGGAATCTCTCTCTCTCTCTCTCTCTCTCTCTCTCTCTCTGTCTCTCTCTCTCTCTCTCTCTGGCAGCAGGCTTAAGACGCTTTGGCCAAAGGGATAAACTAAATTACCCTTTTTTCAAGAGAATATATAGGTATTGCACTGTGTATTTTTGTCACATTGGAAGTAGCTTTGGCATCTTTGTCTGATTTTTGTTGTATACATTTAGCCACGCCCACTAGCACTCCTTTTGACACTTACAGTATATACATGTATATATATTATGTGGTAATGTTAGGGGTTTCTCAGAGCTTGTTCGGTATCTGTACGTTTATTAACTGTGTGCAGCTGGTCACAGCTGCATTTGGGAGGGTATTGGCCCCTCCCCCAAAGGTTTAAGCTTGCCCTTCCCCACATTCCAAGTTGTTAGGTCAGTTTCATTTTGCCAGGTTATGACAGATCCAATGTGATCACTCTTCCTGTAATTATACAGGTTAATAAGAATTTTAACCCAGGGAGTGTTAGGACCTGCTACGGACATGCCTTGAAAGTGGCAGCAGGCTTAAGACGCTTTGGCCAAAGGGATAAACTAAATTACCTTTTTTTCAAGAGAATATATAGGTATTGCACTGTGTATTTTTGTCACATTGGAAGTAGTTTTGGGCATCTTTGTCTGTTTTTTGTTGCATACATTTAGCCACGCCCACTAGCACTCCTTTTGACACACACACACACACACACACACACACACACACACACACACACACACACACACACACACACACACACACACACACACACACACACACACCTAGTCCCGCCCCCAACCCTAGTCCCGCCCCCAACCCCGCTTTAAAATAAAATATATAAATAAAATACATTTAATAAATTCCTAGCCAGAACAACATTCGTGTCTTTATTGTATTACATTATACTACAATTAGTCCTTGTTACGTGTGTGTGTGTGTGTGTGTGTGTGTGTGTGTAAATGTCGATCTAGAAATAAAAGCCAGGTGTGAATGACTAGTTTCCTGAACCCCTTAACCAGTGTCTGGACGTCCCCGCTTCACAATATCTAAAGCAGCAATCCCACCTGGGATCTTACCTGATCCGCAGTTCCTCAATATCCAGGTACCCTCATTCCCGCAATGTTAGGTATTCCCTACCTGTCTTCTGGGTTAGGGGGGGTTCCGATGTCTTCTGTGTGAAGCTTGAGTCAGATCTACTGTAGAAGAAAGCAGTATAGGCTATTTTGGTGTAGTATAGGGCAGTTAAGATATATAGAGTAAATAAGAGATCCAGAAACAGAGTGTGAGACAGACACAGGGAGAGGGTGAGAGAGAGCGAGGGGGTTTGAGAGAGATAGGGGGTGTGAGAGAGAGAGAGAGAGGGGGTGTGAGAGAGAGAGAGTGTGAGAGAGGGTGTGGGGGAGAGAGAGGGTGTGGGGGAGAGAGAGAGAGGGTGTGGGGAAGAGAGAGAGGGTGTGGGGGAGAGAGACAGGGTGTGGGGGAGAGAGAGTGTGTGTGGGGGAGAGAGAGGGTGTGGGGGAGAGAGAGGGTGTGGGGGAGAGAGAGAGGGTGTGGGGAAGAGAGACAGGGTGTGGGGGAGAGAGAGAGTGTGTGGGGGAGAGAGAGGGTGTGAGAGAGAGAGAGGGTATGTGAGAGAGAGAGAGAGAGAGAGAGAGAGAGAGAGAGGGTGTGAGAGAGAGGGTGAGAGAGAGAGAGAGAGAGAGAGAGAGAGAGGGTGTGAGAGCGAGAGAGAGAGAGAGAGAGAGAGAGAGAGAGAGAGAGAGAGGGTGTGAGAGAGAGAGGGTGTGAGAGAGAGAAAAGGTGTGAGAGAGAGGGTGTGAGAGAGAGAGGGTGTGAGAGAGAGAGGGTGTGAGAGAGAGAGGGTGTGAGAGAGAGAGGGTGTGAGAGAGAGGGTGTGAGAGAGAGGGTGTGAGAGAGAGGGTGTGAGAGAGAGGGTGTGAGAGAGAGAGGGTGTGAGAGAGAGAGGGTGCGAGAGAGAGAGGGTGACTGGGTGGGGTGACTGGTTGACTGGGGTGACTGGGTGGGGTGGCGGGGTGACTGGGTGGGGTGGCGGGGTGACTGGTTGACTGGGTGGGGTGACTGGTTGATTGAGTGGGGTGACGGGGTGACTGGGTGGGGTGACGGGGTGACTGGGTGGGGTGCTGGGGTGACGGGGTGGGATGACTGGGTGACTGGGTGGGGTGACACTTCTAGTATCCTACACACACACACACCCATGCATACACATACACTCTCCCATGCATGCATGCACAGACACACACACACACACACACACACACACACACACACATACACACTCACTCTCTCCCATGCATTCACACACACACACACACACACACACACACACACACACACACACACACACACACACACACACACACACACACTCTCCCATGCATACACACACACACACACACACACACACACACACACACACACACACACACACACACACACACACACACACACACACACACACACACACACACACACACACACACACACACACTCCCATACATGCATGCATACACACACACACATTCAATAGGAATAGGGGCGTCTCCTTTGGCTGATATCAGAGGCGGGGGCATGCCAAGCCTGCTCGGGATGACCCGTGGGCGGGACATATGAATTGACCAATGGGAAACGTTCCAACATTCTGCCGAATCCCCCAGTCAACCCATTGCCTCCTACTGGGCAATGAGACTAACTGCCTCCTATTGGGACTCCACTGAGTCTGGCAAGCCAGATGGTCCTCCCCGCAGGTGGTCTCTGTTCTCCGGACCCAGTACTCCATCCTGCCCTGGCCACTTAGCACCCCAACAACTCTCAACATCCCATCTCCTCTTTGAACTACGCTGTCTATCCAGACATCCTGGCACCTATATGAATGCCCAGGCTGACTGAATAGACATTTATAGTAAATCTTGCAAATGTTGCAGCTTGCATATTCTGATCTGTGTGGTTGATTTGAAGTGCTGGTTGTTTAAAGTGTGTGCAGTTAGAAACAGAAGCAGTTTGAACAAGGAAGCGGTTAAACAAGGTATTGTATATTGAAGTACAGTTTACTGTTAGTACTTATAAACTTCATAGTTGCTAGAATGAGCAGGATTGAAAATGCCACTCAATGCACATCTTGCCACATGTAGGTAGATTGCTTGCTTGCTGTTAGTGAGGAGCAGTTAGGTAGCTGGGTGACAGTTAGAAGGGGAAGCAGGGGCAATAGGGAGAGGCAGGTCATTTCTGAGCTGAACCATCCCAATAGATTTGCCATGTTGAGTGAAGATATTGGTAATGTCAGGGCAGAAAAAGCAAGGCTGGGGGAGACTAATTCCTCTAGCAGATAGGGGAATAGTTCCTCCAGCACAGTGCGGGCTCAGGATGCTCAGATACAAAGAAAGATTGTGGTGGTAGGGGACTCCATTATTAGGAAGGTAGATAGGGCAATCTGTTGCCGTGACCGCATGAACCGAACAGTTTGTTGTCTCCCGGTTGCTCGGGTTTGGCACATTGTGGATCGGGTAGACAGTTTGTTGGGGGGGGGGCTGGGATTGACACGGAGGTCTTGGTACACGTTGGCACCAATGACAAAGTAAGTGAAGATGGAGGGTCCTAAAAAATGATTTACAGGGATCTAGGCCAAAAGCTTAAGGCAAGGACCTCCAAGGTAGTATTTTCTGAAATACTACCAGTGCATTGCGCTACAGTAGGGAGACAGTCAGAGATCAGGAATGTTAATGCATGGCTAAGAAAATGGTGCAGGAAGGAGGGGTTTGGGTTTTTAGAGCACTGGGACTCCTTTTCTGAGAGGTGCCATCTACATTCTAGGGACGGATTGCACCTCAATGAAGAGGGATCTTCTGTGCTAGGGGGGAGAATGCTAAAAAGGTTGGAGAAGATTTTAAACTAGGATGGAGGGGGAGAGGAATGAAACAAATAATGAACTAAATGGAATAGAGGAGGATACAAGGTGGTATAGAGGTAGAATGGGGGCAAGTGCGAGTTTGACAAGCAGTGAGACACCCATAGTAAATACAGATAATACTGCAGGTAAGATAATAGTACAGACTGAAAAAAACTGAAATGCATGCTTGCTAATGCAAGAAGCCTGACAGATAAAATGGGGGAGCTTGAATTAATAGCTGCAAGGGAGCAGTATGATATCATAGGCATTACTGAAACATGGTGGGATGAAACTCATGACTGGACAGTTAATTTAGAGGGTTATTCCCTTTTTTTCGGAAGGATCGAACAAATAGAAAGGGAGGTCGAGTATGTTTATATGTTAAACCGGATCTAAAACCTATTATAAGGGATTATGTTTATGAAGGGAATGATGAAAATGTAGAGACTTTGTGGATAGAAATTAGCAGTGGAGGTAAAAGTATAATGAAAATGTTTGTGGGAATATGCTATAAACCATCAAATATCTGTGAGATTGAGGAAACTAGAATACATTTGCAAATGGAGAAGGCAACAAAACTGGGTCATGTTTGCATAATGGGGGATTTTAATTATCCAGACATAGACTGGGGCAATGACATTAGTATTACAACAAAAGGAAAAAGGTTTTTGGGGGTGCTTAAAGACAATTATATGACCCAAATTATTGAGGAACCAACCAGGAGAGGGACAGTACTGGATTTGGTCATATCAAACAATGTAGAAGTAATAACAAATATTCAAGTCCTAGAACATTTGGATAACAGTGATCATAACATGGTCTCTTTTGAAATAAATTATCAAAAAAAATAAGGAAAAAGCAGAGGTATTAAACAAATCCTTTGCCTCTGTGTTTACCACGGAGGAATCAAGTTCAATAGTAGTGCCGCAGGAGAAAGCCACAATCTCCATATTAATGAACAATTGATTAACTAAGGATGAAGTTCATAAGTGACTTGAAAAAATTAAAGTAAATAAGGCACTTGGGCCCGATGGCATACATCAAAGAGTTCTCAAGGAGTTAAGCTCAGTAATAGCCAAATAATTATATTTAATATTCAAGGACTCCATTTCCACAGGCTCAGTACCACAAGATTGGCGTAAAGCAGATGTGGTGCCTATATTTAAAAAGGGAGCTAGATCACACCCGGGGAATTACAGACCTGTAAGCTGACCTCAATAGTAGGGAAACTACTTGAAGGTTTAATACGGGATAATATTCAGAAATACCTAATGGAAAACAAAATTATTAGTAATAGTCAGCATGGATTTATGAAGGATAGATCATGCCAAACTAACCTTATTTGTTTATTTGAGGAGGTAAGTAGGAATTTAGACCAGGGTAATGCAGTTGGTGAGGTCTACTTAGATTTTGAAAAAAAGGCTTTTGATACTGTTTCACACAAGAGGTTGGTGTACAAAATAAAGAAAATTGGACTCAGTAATAATATATGCACCTGGACTGAAAACTGGTAAAAGGACAGATAGGGGGGTTGTCATAAATGGAACCTTTTCAGGTTGGGCTAAAGTCATGAGTGGAGTGCCTTAGGGATTGGTACTGGGACCCCTGCTTTTTAACTTGTTTATTAATGACCTTGAGGTTGGGATCGAGAGCAAAGTCTCCATCTTTGCTGATTCAAAATTGTGTAAGGTAATAGAATCAGAGCAGGATGTCATTTCTCTTCAGAAGGACTTGGAGAGACTTGAAACGTGGGCAGGTAAATGGCAGATGAGGTTTTATACAAATAAATGTAAGGTTATGCATTTGGGATGTGAATCCCTGCGCTTCTCCCATAGGGATAGCAATCAATGGGGAATATATATATATGTATGGTGTAAATACCTATGGGAGAAGCGCAGGGATTCACTTTCTGTTTTGCACATTTGTATGGCCATTTCCTTCACTAGCTGCATGCTCTTTACATGGAGAAGCGCAGTGATTATATTTGTTATGCATTTGGGATGCAAGAATAAAAAGGCGAATTACAAATTAAATGGGGATAAATTGGGGAATCCTTGACAGAGAAGGATTTAGGAGTGCATGTAGACAGCAGGCTTATACAAGGTATGATCAAAGAAAGTCCAAAAGAATCCCCCACTAGGTTGCACTCTATGACTCTATGGGGGTCGTGTACTAAGCTCCGTCAAGTCGTTTTTAGAGTTTAAAGTGGTCTTAGAACGTGATATTGCGCTGAACACGATGCACTAAGCCACGCAAACAGGCACTTTGCGCTCTAAAATGACTTTTTTCAGGAATTTTTTCTAAGTCCAACTTTGCTCGTTCGTTACCCTGTTTGCGTTAAATTCTGCACTTAAGCGGGATGCACTGAGCAATGCAACCTTACCGTACGCGAAAGTTCCGTTCAACAGAACACGTCAGCTCAAGGAAGACGCAAAAAAGCTGGACTTTATTGCTTTACATTTTTGCATGCGCAACACCCATACAACAGGCTGGCGGGTGTCCCTGGCTGACCCCGCGGGGGTCCGGGGGTCCCCGGCTCACCAAGCGGGGGTCCCCGCGGGAGTCCGGGGGTCCCCGCGGCCGTCCCGGGGTCTCCGCGGGAATCCCGGGGATCCCGCAGGCCTGCGGTACCAATGTTGCACCTCTAAAAATAATAAACAATATTTATAACTAAATACACCCCCCTAACACATACAATACAGTAATGGGCAAAATTATTATCCGCATATGGATAATAATGCATTTGCCCATTTTAAATACATATAACTTTCAATAAATACAGTAAATACATATTACACTTACCTTTTCCAGGCACACACGATGAAGGCCGTCTTCATCCTCATCTTCATCCTGCCCATGTCCCTCCGGTGCTGCAAAACATACACAAGAAAAAAATAGCCAATGTGATGTCCCCTAACCCCTTAATCACCTTAGCGGTCATTAACCGCTACAGTCATCAAGGGGTTAACCCACCCTCACCCACCACTCGGTGAGGCCTACATACCCTCCCCCATTACCCCCCCACCCCGTGAGGCCAAACCACCCTCACCCACTACCCAGTCGGGAGGCCTACCCACATACCCTTGAGGCCAATACCCCCTTCCCCCACCCCCAGTACCCACAATAAAAACAATACACAGCCCCACAATAAACATCATTATATTTATTAAATACATAACCCACCCCCTGTGCCCCCCATAAATACATGATTTATTATTTTACAAACAGGGTTAAAACCCCAGGCCCACGGGAGTCCCCGGTGGGCCTGACGGGTCACCTCACAGACCTACAGTAGCCCAGCACCATGTTTGAAAAGGGTCTGGAGGCCTGTTGGTGGTCCCCGCCAGGTGCCATGGTCCACCAGGTGGTCTCTGCGGGTCAACGTGGGCCACAATGGGGTATCCATGGTAGGCCTGCGGATGTATGGGGGGCCCTGGGTCAGACCCACAGGTGTCTGAGGGGCCTCGGGTGGTTCCCACGGGGGTCTTGGGACCCACGGGTGGTCCCTACAGGTCTGCGGTGCCCCCACAGATGTGGGTCCACCGGTTCTTCCCCACAGCCTAGTACCTGTGAGAAGCCAGAGGAGACCTCAGGTGGTCTCCAGAGGTCTCCAGCAGACCAAAAGGAACCAACCCTGTATGTAAAAAAAATAAACCTGACCTATACATGAAATACATCAATCCCCCCCCAACACATACAGTACAATAATGTGCAAAATAACTATTATCCAGATATGGATAATAGATTATTTGGCAATTATAAAACACATAAAACATGCATAAATCAAAACATGAATTCTTAATCTTAAAATCACCACATGGCATGTTACAATAAATCCAGCAGCACTTGTAAAAATAAACCATCAAACCAGCAGCTACACAAATGTATATGAAATGTCACACAATTGCATTGAGTGTGTACATGATGCAATTAATCTGTGCATCATGTAACACTATGCAAAATATTTTTACATACAGGATTGGTTCCTTTTGGTCTGCGGGAGACCTCTGGAGACCACCTGAGGTCTCCTCGGGCTTTCCATGGGTAGCAGGCTGCCGGGTCCACGGGGACACCTGTGGGGAAGAACCGGTGACCCCATATCTGTGGGGGCACCGCGGACCCGTAGGGGCCACCCGTGGGTCCCCAGACCCGAGGGAACAACCCGAGGCCCCTCAGACACCTGTGGGTCTGACCCGGGGCCCCCCAGACATCCGCGGGCCTACCGTGGAGACCCCAATGTGGCCCACGCTGACCCGCAGAGACCACCTGGTGCACCATGGCACCTGGCGGGAACCACCAACAGGCCTCCAGACCCTGTTTGAAATATGGTGCTGGGCTACTGTAGGTCTGTGAGGTGACCCGTCAGGCCCACCGGGGACACCCGTGGGCCTGGGGTATTAACCCTGTATGTAAAATAATAAATCATGTATTTATGGGGGGCACATGGGGTGGGTTATGTATAGAATAAATATAATAATGTTTATTTTGGGGCTGTGTATTGTTTTTCTTGTGGATACTGACGGTGGGCGAAGGGGGTATTGGCCCCAAGCGTATGTGGGTAGGCCACCCATCTCGATTAGTGGGTTAGTGGGTGAGAGTGGTTGGGCCTCACGGGATGGGTAGTGGGGGAGGGTATGTAGGCCTCCCGCCTGGGTTAGTGGGTGAGGGTGGGTTAACCCCTTAATGACTGTAGCGGTTAATGACCACTAAGGTGATTAAGGGGTTAGGGGCTATTTTTATTCTTGTGTACAGTATGTTTTGCAGCACCGAAGGGACATGGGCAGGATGAAGATGAGGATGAAGACGGCCTTCATCGTGGGTGCCTGGAAAGGGTAAGTGTAATATGTATTTACTGTATATATCAGCTAGCGTATGTGAATGTTAAGAATGCTAGCAGGGGGGGAAAAAGCAACACGTACGCTGTGGATGATTTGAGCTATTTTGAGCAGGTACATTAAAAAATGGGCTCAAGGCCTTAGTGAATCGCGTCCCCGTAATCACTTTTTAACGAACGTGCTTTTTTGGACCATAAGAACGCAAACCCATTGAGTTTAGTGCATAGCCCCCTATGTTTCAATTTTGGGTATTTAATTAGACAAATTGTCCTAGCAACATCTAATAATTTGTAAATGGCTATCTATTGATTCTGAATCAGTAACCCAGATTAAAATAAAAACAATAAAATTTTATTACATCAATTTATTTGTGACTCTGTGCTTATATTTACAGTGTATATTGTTTAAAATCCCTAAAGGAGTATTGTAGACATGAAATACCGTGTATTGTTTGATAGACTTGTTACCACATTAATATGTGTGTCTAAGGTATAGTTTAGTGTACTTATGTCTACTCCGACATCTCAGGATAAGGTAAGTGTATCCGTATATAAGGAGTATAAATATACAATGGTAATATATATAGTCTGTGACACGTATATTATATACTCCCTATATTTGTTTTGTTAGTCCCAAAGGATAGCAAATGACAATGAACTCAGAATGGAGTTAGCTACAAGGATATTACCTATATTCACTCAGAGTGCAAAGATATAATTGCAGTGCATAGTATTCTGATTTATACTAGTAGTGAAAGGTATCCTTAGTATATACTCCTTGTTACAGTGTATTCATTAGTGTCATATGTCTAGACAATTTTGCATAGTCATTTCACTTGACCAAAAATATATATCATAAAAAGTTATGTGAATATATATTGTATCTTGTTGCTCTAGTGTGACTCTCACATCCAATGTGCATCAAGGAACATACACCAAAGCAACATTAGAACCCTGGTCTCAGTGGACCCAAATCAAGATGCCAGTCTATACTGAGTTAATACTATTGGTGTCAAAGGACCTAATACATGAGGGGTTCATATATATATATATTCGTATATTGGTCTTGGCGGACCCGACAGTGAAATTAAAAGTATTGGTGCAATATTCTTATGGGCAAAACATCAATGGTCACGGCGGACCAATAAAGAGTAAAATTCTCTGTCTAATGACGCTCGTATGAAAGCCGTGTTCCGTCCGATGACGTCAGACTTGACGTTGAATGATGCGTTTCGTGTGTCACCACGCTTCTTCAGATGGGAGGAGTCTGGGTTCCTGATCCTGCAAAGGCAAACAAGATCTTATCTTGCATCAAACGGGCAATGGATGGAAGTAAACATAATAATGCCCCTTTACAAAGCATTAGTAAGACCACACCTTGAATATGGAGTACAATTTTGGGCACCAATCCTAAGAAAATACATTATGGAACTAGAGAGACTGCAGAGAAGAGCCACCAAATTAATAAAGGGGATGGACAATCTAACTTATGAGGAGAGACTAGCTAAATTAGATTTATTTACATTAGAAAAGAGATCTCTAAGAGGGGATATGATAACTATATACAAATATATTTGGGGACAAGGAGCTTTAAAAAGAACTAGTCATCCAAAGGGCAATACAAAGGTCTCGGGGGCATCCCTTAAGGTTGGAAGAAAGGAGATTTCACCAGCAACAAAGGAAAGGGTTCTTTACAGTAAGGGCAGTTAAAATGTGGAATTCATTACCTCTCATTTCCAAGTATGTCCTGGGCACAGAGTTATAAAAAATACATTGGATGGATGTTGATCCAGGGATTAATCCGCTTGCCAATTCTTGGAGTCAGGAAGGAATTTATTTTGCCCCTTATGATTTATCATTGGATGATATGACTCTGGGGTTTTTTGTTTGCCTTCCTCTGGATCAACAAGTAAGTATAGATATATGATAAAGTATCTGTTATCTAAATTTAGTCTAGGTTGAACTTGATGGATGGAAGTTTTTTTTCAACCTCATCTACTATGTAACTATGTAAAATACACCAAACATTATAAAACATATTTTAATACATGTTATAACTTGGGGAGACCCATATCTATGCAGGACATAGGACTGGGATATCTGGGCTCGAAAACTAGGAGTCTGGGGGACACTGGTCAGCCCCGGTGTAATTCAACCCGCGTACTGGCAAATCATGCCTGCACACTGGGGAAGGACTACCGGTATCATTGGCCTCCGAACTCCTGCAAAAAATAAACTGCATTTCGACCCAAATATCCCACCTAAAACTTGCACACAAAAAGTTTCATTAGTCAGGGGTAAAGTGGAAAAGCAGGGGACACTAACTTTTGCATGTTATGTTACCTGGCCCCGGCTTAGGGTTCTATGTGGCTGCCAGGGACCAAACAGTTTCAGGGGTAACCAGATGGGCTTAACCTTTATTGTATAGCATGGTTACCCACTACCGTCACAAGACCCCTATGATTTTTATGCGGTTTTTTGCAAGTCTAATCTAGTGAGTGGCAAACAAGGGATTCTACAGTACCTTTGCAACAAACCACTAAAAAGATTAATAAAATATTTTTTACAGTTTGCAATTGTTATTATGTTTATTACCAGAAATAATTATGTCCCACCGTCTTGTAATTAAAAAAGGACTGATTGAAATTCCCTCCTGGCTGTGAGCCCAGACAATTTGACCAGTTCAAAACAAAAAATATCAGAGCGGTAGCCGACCTCCTGAGCTTCGGGGAGTTCCTGAGTTATCAAAATCTTCAAACCAAATATGAAATAGTAGGACTAAATGTTTTCAAGTACCTACAAATTCGGCACTTCATTCAAACATTATCCCCAACGTTGGAATTTCCCCCTCTCACCGGTTTCGAGCGGCTTTGTAGAGAAACAGGCCACCAACGAGGTCTTATAACGCAAATTTATGCAGAGCTGGAGGGGGCCACAGAAGCCCCCACACATGACTATATGCTACATTGGGCAGTAGAATTGGATATAGTTATAGACCGAGAGGACTGGGAAAGTATTTGGGAAAAAGCCTCAGGAACTTCCATATGTACCACAATCAAAGAAAATATATACAAGATACTGTTCCGCTGGTATCTTACTCCAGTAAGAATAAATCAAATTTACCCCCTGGCATCTGACCTATGTTGGAGAGGCTGCGGTCAAAAGGGGGACATGGCCCACATCTGGTGGACATGTCCGGAAATTCAGAAATACTGGGAAATGACACAAAAATTAATAGAAGAGGTCACAGACCTCACAATACCCATTGACCCGCTGACCTACCTGTTGGCCAGGCCCTTATATTTACTGGACCGTCCAACAGGAAAATTAGTCTCCTTCATTCTTACGGCGGCTAGATGTGCGGTGGCTGAGGGTGCAAGAAGTGATGGATATGGAGAGACTGTCCGCCTTTTTTAAAAGATCCACTACCTCATTCAATAATATATGGGACCCCTGGCAAACCCAAATGGCGCTCCTACGTCGAAACGCCCCATAGCAGTGTAGGGGAACAAATAGAACCAAGGCCTAAGCCAGAGTTGTCAAGGAGAAGGGGAGTAAGGCCTCCCCCCACTATGGCCCCTTCCCCCCCCCCCCTCCCCCACCTTCCCTCCCCTCCCAACTCCCATTCTGTTTCCATACTCACGCCGCCCCGGTAGACCACGTAGGGTCAGGGGGACGTTGAGACTCTTTTCTTTTCTTCCCAGTTAAAAAATAAAAATGTGCATTAGGCTTATATACTGTTTGTATTACCAATACTTTGTAATGATATAACTGCCTAATAAAAAAATTTGAAACAAAAAAAAAAAGGACTGATTTATATCTAAAAAATGAGAATGATCAGTTAAAATATACCACAAAACACAAACCACTTATACTACATACACAATGTCTCCTCCTGTAATGCCCTCTTTCCATGCGTCCATATGCTCCACAGGGATTTCAATTCAATGCTGGTTATTTACAGTGATTCAATATGGGGAAACTGCAGGATTCTAGTTAGAAATGTCAGTAAAAGAATAGATTTTCATGCAAAATTCATTAGTATCCTTAAATAGGTAAAGCAAAGGTGATGGCTACTGTTTTATTTAAATATGAAAGAAATCAATATGTAACATTTATTTTGTAACAAAGTCGACAAAAATTTACTTGTCTCAACTTTGATCTACTGTTAATTAATCAATTCGATTTTTTCAGAAATAAACGGGATATTCTTCCTTTTTTTACATTTATACAACTATGGGCCTATTAACAGTTTACAATACATTTATTATCAATAATAGGTTTTCTGAGCATCTCTATTATTTTGTTTTTACCCAGGTGTGAACATGTGGGCCCAGAGTTTACAATATCTAAGAGTTTATTAATAAGTCACCTTTTGTATTTTATGTATAGATTTGTTCATTCTATTTTTGTTTTCTTAACAGATAAAATAAAGGTAACATATTCAATACTGAAAATGCACTAATCGAGTGACAGTAGTGAAGAGGTTAACAGCAGGACTTTTCCTACATTGTGCTTTGCAGCTGTCAAGTGTGGAGTCCCTTTGTGAGGAGAAGGGCAGATCTCTAAATCGTCTTTTGTTGCAATGATTGAGATTAAGAACATGTATAAAAAAGATCAAAGGGTCTTCTACCCGGGCAGTCCTTCAGATTGGCATGGTATAATGAGAGCTGAGTGTTCTGAATAGAAATACTCTATCCTTGAAAGTTAAATAGAATACAGAAAATGTTACATTCAGTGAAGTTCTTCTGCTGTCAGGTTATAAAAGTTTACATGTAGTATGTATCTTGAATTAGGTAGATCACAACCGGGGAATTACAGACCTGTAAGCCTACCATCAATAGTGGAGAAGCTAATTTAAGGTTTAGTATGTGATAATATTCAGGAATACCCAATGGAAAACAAAATGATTAGAAATAGTCAGCATCGATTTATGAAGGATAGGTCTTGCCAAACTAACCTTATTAGTCTCTTTGAGGCAGTAAGTAGGAATTTAGGCCAGGGTAATGCAGTTGATGTGGTCTACTTAGATTTTGCAAAGTCTTTAGATATGGTGCAAACATGAGGTTAGTGAACACAATAAAGGAAATTGGGCTCAGTAAAAATATTTGCACCTGGATTGAAAACTGGTTGAAGGATGGACAACAGAAACTTGTCATACATGGAACCTTTTCAGGTTTTGCTAAAGTTGTGAGTGGAGTTCCTCAAGGATTGGTACTGGGACCTCTGCTTTTTAACTTATTTTTAATGACCTTGAGGTTGGCATAGAGAGCAAAGTCTCCATCTTTGCTGATGGCACTAAATTGTGTAAGGTAATAGAATCGGAGCAGGATATAGTTTCTCTCCAGAAGGACTGGGATAGACTGGAAACTTAGACCACGCATTTGTGAAACTCCACACCCTTCCTCTCCGTACTAGGGTGATTCCATTGCCAGTAATGGCTATTGATGGAAGACCTCGGATACCTGGGACCATCACTCATGAGACTAATCCTTTGCTGTTCATGGTCGGGGCACTTCACAAAGAGTTACTATTATTCTACGTGATTTGCTTTCCCTCGACTCCAGTGGTTCTAGGTCTTCCCTGGATGTGGCACCACAACCCCAAGATCGATTGGGCGACCAATCAAGTGACAGGCTGGGGACAACATTGACATGGATCATGTCTTCCGGTGTCTCGCATCATCTTCGAGGTTCAGCTACCTACGGAGACTTCCGCATCATGCCTTTCAGTTTGTTGCCTCGAATTTGCCGACATACTCGACAAAAAACAGGCAGAAATGTTACCGCCACATCGACCTTATGATTGTGCAATCGATCCACTCTCAGGGGTCATCCCTCCTCGAAGCCACACCAATCCCCTTTCAGAACCAGAAACCAAGGCTATGCGGGAATACATTTCAGAGAACCTTCCGCGTGGGTTTATTTGCAAAATCAAGTTCTCCCTCTGGAGCGGGTTTCTTCTTCGTTTCCAAAAAAGACGGTTCTCTCAGGCCATATATCGACTACAGAAGCCTAAATAAAATCACAGTAAAGAACCAATATCCGCTAGCCCTCATTCCTGAACTCTTCGACCGCTTACGCAAGGTGACCATCTTCACCATACTGGATCTTCGAGAACGAAGTCACATGACGAAACGCGTTGGGCCTTTGTGACTGTTCGAGGCCACTGTACCAACCCTGCATCACTCCCATGAGATCCTGATTGGCTTAGACTGCTGAGGCGGCTGTTGCGCATCTAACAGACGGGAGGCTCCGGTCGCGGGTGAGAGACGCTGACAGAGGAGACCGGCACATGTGGTTTTGTGCACACCAAGCAGCGGGTTCGGGAGGAGTGTTGAAGTGCACCCAAAGTCACTTCTTGCTATTATACAAGTGGGGAGAGTGTGAGTTTTATTCCTTTCCCCTCTGTGTTGTTTGTCATCTTCAGTAAATGTTAATGCACTATACCCTCTGCATTTGTGTGTTTTTCTGCATATGAGGTCACCAAGGAGCCTATGAATCAGAAGATCTGCATATGGAGTAACAGTATATGTGTTTTCAGTGTTTATTAATCACTGGGTTTGTTTGCATATGTTATTGTTAATTTATGGTCACTTTGCGCCATGAGCACTTTTTGGTTGAGTTCTGTTATAGTTGTGGTTTGGGGAAACCGCTGGTGTTCAGGCAGCAGCTTGACTTTATCACTATATTTGTTGCGCTTTATCTCTGTTTCACTAGATCTTCGAGGAGCCTACAATTTGATCTGGATCAGAGAGAGTGATGAGTGGAAAACAGCCTTTAATACCCGTGATGGCCACTACGAATATCTAGTCATACTATTTGACTTATGCAACGCACCGGTCGTATTTCAAAACTTCACCAACGAGATTTTCCGTGATCTATTGGACCAATTTCTTGTGGTATATCTGGACGATATCCTTATCTTTTCCAGTTTTGGACCGAACATCGGGCACAGGTGAGATTGGTTCTGAAAAGACTTCGGGACCACTCCCTCTACGCCAAGCTCGAGAAGTGTCAATTCAAACAGAAGAAGATTTCTTTCCTTGGGTACTTCATCTCTTCCCATGGGTTCAAGATGGATTGTGTGAAAGCATCGGCAGTGCTGGACTGGCTTATACCATTAAGTCTCAAACCGATACAACGATTTCTTTGGTTCGCCAATTACACCCATTACGGCTCTGACTAAGAAAGGGGCGTATCCTAAGATATGGCCCGCTGAGGCTCTTCAGGCTTTCGAGAAGCTCAAGTCCGCCTTTTCTTCCGCACCTGTGCTGATCCATCCAGATGCTACGAATCCCTTCATGCTTGAAATAGATGCATCTGATCTGGCAGCCGGAGACGTTCCGGAGACATTCTTTCTCAAAGGAAGGATTTTCATGGGAAACTCCACCCCTGTGCTTTCTTTTCTAAAAAAAATTCTACCGTGGAAAGGAAATATGATGTTAGAAATTGGGAACTTCTGTCTATGAAAATGGCTCTTGAAGAATGGAGACATTTGCTTGAGGGGACAACTTCTCTGATTTCAATTCTTACAGACCACATGAACCTTGAATACATTGATGGGGCAAGGAGACTCTGGTCTGCGTCAGGCGAGGTGGGCTCCCTTCTTCACTCAGTTCAACTTTGTGATCTCTTATTGTCCAGGATCCAAAAACACCAAAGCAGATGCTCTATCTCGACAATTCTCTCCTGAGGCTCCGAGGAGATAGAGCAGGGAGCCATCTTTCCACCTGCACAGTTCATCTCTGCTGTATCTTCATCACTTCTGCAACAATTTTCGCAAGCTCAGGCAGAGGATCCTAGATCAACGTCCACACGTTTGTCTAATTTATTTGTTCCTCTCCATTTCCGAAGTGAGGTGTTGCAATGGGATCATAACTCCAAGACAGCTGATCACCCGGGGTTTAGGAAGACTTGTGATTTCCTCGAACAAATCTTTTGGTGGGCAGAGGTCTGCAAAGACATACATGATTTTGTGGCAGCCTGCGTTATATATGATCAGACGAAGGTGCCAAGGATGTCACTCTGTGGATTACTCCAACCCTTATCCATCCCCACCCACCCATGGACCCACCTCTCCATGGATTTTATTGTGGAGCTGCCTCCCTCCATGGGTATGACTACCATACTGGTAGTAGTTGACCGATTCACACGATAAGCCTATTTTGTTCCTCTCTGGAAGCTTCCCACAGCATCTGAACTATCGAAGATCTTTATTAAAGATATTCCGCCTCCATGGAGTCCTGACGGATATAGTCTCGGATCACGTATCCCAATTCATCTCTAGATTTTGGAAGACCTTCTGCCAAAGAATGCATATCTCCTTACATTTCTCTTCTTCCTACCATCCCCAGTCCAATGGTCTCACTGAAAGAACCAATCAGTCCTTAGAACAATTCCTCTGCTGTTTTGTTTCTGAGCTACAGGACGACTGGGTTGATCTGCTTCCGTGGGCTGAGTTTTCCCATAATTCCATGAAGCATGATTCAACAATGGAATCACCATTCTTCTGTGCCTACAAGGTACCATCCTGCTGCCCTTCCTCTTTCCAGTCCCCTCTCTGGAGTTCCTGCACAAAATCCAAGAACTCCAGTTACTCTGGAAGAAAATCCAGGTCATTCTGACCAAAGCCGCTCTCCAGCAAAAAAACCCAGGTGGATAAACGTTGATGACCACCACTTCCATTTCAAGTGGGAGATCAGGTCTGGCTGGCTACGAAAAACATCCGCTTGAAACAGCCTTCCTCAAAATTTGGGCCCAAATTCATTGGACATTATAAAATCTTGAAATAAGTCAACCTGGTGGTGTTCAAACTGGAACTTCCAGATACCTTAAGAATACCCACAGTGTTCCATGTCTCCCTCCTCAAGCCGTTTGTCCAGAATACATTCTCTCCTCCTACCCTCCCCCTTCTAAACCATTCTAGGTGGATGGCCAAGAGGAATTTGAAGTAAGCCAAATATTGGATTCCTGGTGATACCGTGGCAGGCTACAGTACTTGGTCTGTTGGAAGGGCTATGAACCCGAGGACAATTCATGGATCAGGTCCAGGAATGTCCATGTCTCCAACCTGGTCTGGGCGTTTAATCGGAAATTTCCTGCCAAACCGTCTTAGATCGCCCGGAGGTCTCTTCTCAAGAGAGGTGTACTGTAAGGATTCTGCTCGATCCATGCCTGGCTTTCACTTCGGTCCAGATGTTCTGTCT
This sequence comes from Ascaphus truei, assembly GCF_040206685.1. Lineage (NCBI taxonomy): Eukaryota > Metazoa > Chordata > Amphibia > Anura > Ascaphidae > Ascaphus > Ascaphus truei. The sequence continues at coordinate 3,164,954 of NC_134498.1, forward strand.
CTCCTGCCCTTTCTGCTCTCTGTGGCCATTTTGGGTTCTGGCAGCCTGCTTTATAAGTAGAGATAAAAAATACAAGGGGAGCGCAGATCAAAAAGTGATAATGATACAAATCAAAAAATGAAAATAAAATGATGCAAAAGGCAGACTGGTTTGTTATTTAGCCAGACTTACCTGACACTTTGAGGGCTTACAAAGGTACATTAAGACCTCAGTCAATGCACTCCTTTCAGTGTATTCTACGTGTACATGGGATAATTTGACGGATATAATCGATAATACAGATACTCACATGGCCCTGTGTGAGTGCGATTTCCTCAGAGGTTTCTTGTCGTTTATCCTCCCAGAGAATGGCGTTGCCGTTCTTCCACTTTCTGTGCAGTCTTCTTATCGTAATTCTTAGAAATCTCTTCCAGTCTCCGGAGAGCCTGAGGAAGCTACGGCGAAACGTGTTGCTCGAACTGGATACTAAGTTTTCAGAGACTGTTTTGTCCCTTTGCGGCCACTATCATCAACAGGTAATTAATTCCCTACCTGTAATTGATTGATGTTTACAAGGTTACATAATAGGTAATAATGATCTTACCTATATTTTGACCTAAATATTGGTAAATTATTATCTAACAGCTGCTTTCTCTGAGACCAACATTTCTCTTTATAGCCCTCATTTTATAATATTGCCATTTATTCTCTATAGCCACCCAAACCACTACCTTCTGGCTATCTAACACAGCATACCTGCTTATCTAATTAATTAGTTTAGAACAGCATATACTTTCACTAAGCTAAGTGCCTGCAGTACATTTTACTCACTAGCCCACACCTGACTTATTAGATCTTTGTCTAGTCACTACTGCTTAACCCCCTGATAATGCTGTGCTTGGGGTCCAAAGAATCACATTGCGTTAAAAGCGGATTGCGTTAGAAATAATGCACCATTGTATGCATTGTACAATAAAGTATTTAAGATACCAATAATCGTGTTGTAAAGTATTCATAAATACGAAAATTGGGAGCCACGCGTGCACCACACTATAAGCGAATTCGCGTTGTAACGGATCACGTTATAACGGGGTTGAGCTGTATTTATAATACTCTAGATAAAAACCTAAGCTATTAGGGAAGTCTTTATCAAAATGGGCCAATCTCCATTCTTATATACAGCTAATATACTAATGGCTCATCTTCCACACTACCGTTAGTTAAACTGTGTATTCTCACATATTTCTGTTGTGCCCCATTATTATTAGAATGTTGCTGAATTAAAGTGTTTTAACTATTTTCACCTACATAACACGTTAGGGGCTTCTACTATTATCATATACTGTATAAGTTTTTTCCACACTCTCGTCATTCACTGAACATATCCTGTGACCCAAGGGTAAACCCCAGACAATCAAACCTTATTATTGATCTTATAATTACCATCTATAAAAGAGCATAGGTGGATAGCACTAGTGGCAGACTTTGAACAAATCTTTGCTTGTGGGAGTGGTCCCAGTGGAGAAGAGTTGGGGTCCCACCTCACCACACTGGAAGTAGAGAGGAGGCTGGTAACTACAAACTATTGAGTCTGACTTCAGCGGTGGCGTGTTGGAAAGATGAAGTCTTCACCCTCCGAATCCCAGTGAATGAGAAAGCTCTCGACCCAGGACGTCATCACCCGCAATCCATCTCCTTCCTCCTTGAAGATCAGCATCAGGTTGCAGACCCCTGCAGTCATCACACTGCTTTTCATGCTCCTGTAATATTGGTGCAAGTATTGAAGTAAATCTTCACATCACTCCATTTGGACTTCCAATTAGACTGTCTTTGGACAATTTTGGCGCCGGTTTGTATTTTTGTTATCTGTGATTGAACTGACTTTGTCTTTGGGTCAGTAATTCCTGGCAGCCTTGCCTTCACATTGTAAGGTTTTTTTAGAGTATTTTCACAATTGTTTTGTATCACATTTATGATTACAATTTAGCTTTTAGCGCTAATCACACCAATCTTTTTTCTTTTTGACTGAAATCAAAGCCAAAACCATTTACTGTATTGTGGTACCTGCAGTAAGTAGATATGGGAGAACCTGTCCAAATCTCCCCCTGCCCCACCCCCCCAAACACCCACCCGCCCACCCACCCACCCATTATTATCCATTTGCAGATTGGGCACTAAAAAGTCAGAACAGATTCATTCAATTCCGTTATTGAAAACAATGAGAAACTGAGAATTTCGATGTACTAGTGTGTGCAGCCTAGAAATGTAGTGGTTGTTGGTTCTAGTCCTTATGGGTCTGACACTATTCCAGTCATAGGTTGGTGCCTTAGAAGTATCAACTCCATATACTGTAGTTGGTACGGAAATCCATTTAGGAAGTGTGGGGTGGACTCATTTAAATATACTTTGCATACCCATTTGCATATCTCCCAGCTGAGTCCCTGAGGAGTGCTGCTTTTTAAGCACAGGCATGTCTCCCTAATTTATTTGGAGGGACGTTTAAGGATATATATATATATATATATATTATCTATATATATATATATATTATCTATATATATATATATATATATATATATATATATATATACACAAATATATACAATTGAGGACTGCGCTCGGGTGTGGTATGACAGCAAAAAATAGAGAAAAATACAAAATAAAATCAAATAAAAACCTATAAATCAATACATAATCTCTTAATGAAAAATCAATGAAAACTAGTAAAATGTGCATAAATGATTACACAAAGGTGTGCTGTGGACCCTCTTATATACAAATTATATAATTAGTCCTTTGGAGTCCAGAATATGTCCAATATATGAAAAAAAAAGGCACTATCAGGATAAGGGCAGCTTCTTTAAAGGGCACAACGACCTCCCTCTCCACCTGCATAGAAAATAGAAGAAAAAAAGCACCCAATCCTAGTGCATTACTGTGCAAAAATGAATTTAATTCCCAAAAAAGGCTCATAAAATGAACTCACAAACATAAAAGATAAAAAAGCATGTTATGAGATAATACTCATGCTCCAAAGGATCAGGAAACGCCGCTTCTCTGCTACACTGCTCCGTGACTCCACCGCATCCGATATCAATTTATCAATTTTGTTTCCATTTTAGGTTTATTTTCCTTTTATTCACATCATGTCCATTACTTATTTATTAACATCATGGACAGTAAAACATGTATACATGTATTCTTCAATTCATTACTTCATGTACAATTATTATCAAGTCCATTCTCCTCAAGCCAATATTTAATAATTATTATCATTTAACGGTTTTCACTGTTTACTCAGTTGATTTCAGGTATTCATACATACATTGTGGTCTTCATATTGGAGACCAAATAGCATATGGTAGTCTAAAATGTCATGCATTGCATATATACTATGTGTTTTATTTAGATGTAACTGTGATTTTTGTATATTCATTTTATATATAACTTTTGATGTTTATAGATAAATGTGGTTTTAGACTGTTCTATTACGCTAATTGTTTGCACATGACCTTCTAATGACCTTTAATACAGCTGATTGGACTCGTGGGTATATATACGTGTGTTAGTATACCCAGAGCCCATCCCCTGATGAAATCAGTTTAGCTGATGAAACGCGTAGGGCTAGGTGTGCTGTGGATCTCCTAGCGTCGTTCCAAGAACTGCTCGGCATCCATTCTTACTGTGTGACGTCATCCGCAGTTCCGCCACATCCATCGTCCCTGGTGCGAATCTAAATCATCTGGTGGTGTGTTCCCGGGGAAAGGAGTTTGTGGAGAGCCTGATGTCGTGAGTTCCTGCTGGTGGTGATTCACGAGGGCCATATCGGATGCGGTGGAATCACGGAGCAGTGTAGCAGAGAAGCGGCGTTTCCTAATCCTTCAGAGCATGAGTATTATCTCATAACATGCTTTTTCATGCTTTTTAATCTTTTATGTTTGTGAGTTCATTTTATGAGCCTTTTTTGGGAATTAAATTAATTTTTGCACAGTAATGCACTAGGAATGGGCGCTTTTTTTCTTCTATTCTATATATATATATATATATATATATACACTGGCGACACACTTTATTCGAGCTCGGCTAGTCCCACGAATTCGGGTATACCCGGGTGTATTGAGGTTTGTGACTGTTTTCTGCCCGAGTGCATTGAGGTATTTTCCAAGCAGGGATTGAAGCATTTTATTCCCGCTGGCTGCAATACTGCACAGTATATATATATATACTGCATTACAATTCATGAATTTATGCCATCTGGTAGACACGCGAAGCATTGCAGCCTATTAAATCCTAATCATTATCATTTAACAGATCAGCCGCCCGTCAGCCAGGCATGAACCCAGGCTGGGAAGGCAAACACAACGGGGCTTGTCAGAGGTGAGGAGCGGCGCATTCCAGGTATCTGCCAGGTACATACTGGGTATTTGCTCGAATAAAGTGTGTCGGTGCAGTATATATATATATATATATATATATATATATATATATATATATATATATATATATATAACTGGAGACACTACTGAATTAATAGTCTCTCTCTGGATTAATCCGATAGAGAATTTTTAACAATCCTGCTCTGGATTTGTATCCATCTCTGAGGAAAAAAATCCGAAATGGCATATTGTCCTTTTTTAGACTAATCCGCAGAAATGTGTGGACCAAAGGAATTAGCCAATCCAAGGCAGATTTAAATCCAACAAAGAATTTCACCTATCACTATACCTAAATATAGTCCACAAATGTTAGGCCTTGCAGCCTGTGAGACACGCAATAATAAATTGCACTGAACCTAGTTATGAGCGACTACTGTTATTTTGGAATTCTAGAACTTGTATCATGGGCTTGGATGCTTGCCAGGCGAGCATACAATTCTTATGAACAGGGAAGGCTGGGCTCTAGGCATACATTGATTTTGAAAAGTGCCTGTTGCTTTACATGATAGTCTGAAGGCATAAATGTAGCAAGAATGGAAGCACTACAAGAGATACAAAAAAGGAAGGAACCAATGAACTTGGTTAGCTCTGTAGTCTTAGTGGAAAAACAGTAAATTAAGTGTACGCCTATAGTAGATCCTAGAGATCTTAATAAAGCTATAATAATGGAACACGTGCAATTGTCAATCAGAAAAGAGATTACTGTCCGTTTTGAAATGCTCATTTTAAATTAATGAGATGCTTTGTCTGGGTTTTGGCAGATAAAACTGACAGAAGTACATAACTATGTACATTTATTATACATTAGGAAAATACTGATTCCTTTGTAGAGATGGACACATGTTTCATAACGTGAGCTGCAAAATCTTGTGGGTTTTTTAAACATAAAAAAGCACACTTGAAATACTTGGGATATACAGTAACATATTCACTCAAGAGAAAATAGGTATACATGGGCAATGTTACATTGACAATACCAGAGTTGAATAAATAGGCCCCTTAATCTTACATAAATTGTACATATAAAGCATACTGTATGGGATTAAAAATTTGGAATAGCAATCCTAGTGTTAATTTAAAGTGAGGTCACTAAGTAAGCTGTTATTTCAAGACAATGACTTTTCAATGTCAACGGACGCAAGTACTGTATATTAACTATAGCAACTTGGTCAGCCGAACAAAAAGGGAGCAAAGAATAAAAATGTAAGATAATATTTTGCAGGCGTTTTTGTTAAAATACCCACAACAGCAAAATATTCTTGCATTGGACCATTATTTTGTCAAATAATGCCCCAAAGTGGTAAGCACCCTTGGCATTACCTAGGGGGGTTTACTACATGCCCAGAGGGTAATATCTGACAGCTAATGGCCCAAAGCGGAAGGCATTACTTCTCAATAAGCTGTTTTAATAACAATATAAATCAAATAATCTTTGTAGCATAGTTCCAAATATAGAATTGTATATATATATATATATATATAATGCACACCAATATTAATCATCATGGGAATGTATTAGCACTACATAACTATCACATAAATATATATATTACCCTAACCCAGGGGTGCATAAATCCAGTCCTCAAGCAACCCCCCCCCCCCCCCCCATCAGGTAAGGTTTTCAGGCTATCCCAGCTTCAGCACAGGTAGCTCAATCTGTCCCTGCTTCAGCACAGGTCTTTGAAAGCCTTACCTGTTCGGGAGGGGGTCTTGAGGATTGGAATTGAGCACCTTTGATCTATCCCAAGGACTGGAACAACAAAAGGAGCAGCACAGGAGCAGGTAAGTGAAAAAAGCAGTGTATTATAATCCAAAAATCCAACGTTTCGGTCCCTACATCAGGATCTTCATTAGTGGGTGCATTAATAATAATAATATTAATAATTACAACAATAGCATGTTCTTGTATAGCACTGCTAGTTTTATGTAGCATTTTAAAGAGACATTTTGCAGGCACAGGTCCCTGCCCCGTGGAGCTTACAATCTATTTTTTGGTGTCTGAGGCACAGGGAGATAAAGTGACTTGCCCAAGGTCACAAGGAGCCGACACCGGGAATGAACTGCTCACTTGACATGATGATTTGGTTATGTTTTTTTCCTAATGTTTGTCGGTTTTCGTTTGAGATGGGTATATGTGTCAAAGTTCAGCACACAAACTTTTGTACACGCTTTCCTAATTCTTTGCAAGCTGGCAAAGTTTCTTTCAAACATTTTCTTATTAAAATACTATGTGAAAGCATGCTGTTCCACCTAGGGCAACTAAAGTTTGCTTTGACAAACATTAAAAAGTCCATCTTTTTTATCACAAATCACAAACTGATTTCAACTCTCTAAAAAATTATAAAATGTACTTTAGAAGCAGCATTTAAAATATGACCTACTGATCTCCTAAAAACTCAATGAATTAAGAGGGAAGTTTAACCTACATTTTACTCAAAGTGTAGAATAAGTAATTTCATGGATTAAAGCTGCAGTTCAAGCAATATCCTGCATGTGTGTTTTTTTTTAATCAATCAGTTGTGTACTATGAGAAAATACTTGTAGCATTTTCTTTTTTTTTTAAAAGAACTTTGACAGACAAGTTTGTATGTATTCTAATGTAACGAGCATTTTTGTTCCTATAGCAACCCTTTACAAAGGCACAACCTCTTTCTGCTCTGTAACAGGTTCTGGCACACCCATTTGTGAGTCCTGCTCCCACCACAGCCATGCACATGCACAAGCACAAATGTATCAGTCATTGCCTGGTCACATGATCTTCCCCACAGAACTGTCAGTGCAGCAGCAGCAGCAGCAGCAGCAGCAGCAGCAGCAGCAGCAGCAGCAGCAGCAGCAGCAGCAGCAGCAGCAGCAGCAGCAGCAGCAGCAGCAGCAGCAGCAGCAGCAGAAAATGAGATTAGCTCAGAATTAATTAATTAAACCTTATTCCATTGCACGTATGTATTTAATGTTAAATATTAACACTCATTTAAAATCAAATGTGTATATATCATACTGTAAACAATATGTATATTTAATTTTGTGTATATGTGAATGTGTACAATTCAATGTGTGTGTTATTAAAATTAATAATAGCATGTTCTTGTATAGCGCTGCTAGTTTTACATAGCGCTTTACAGAGACATTTTGCAGGCACAGGGCCCTGCGGAGCTTAGGTGTGTATGTATGTATGTAATATATATGTATGTAATAGAGGGTGGGTAGGTGGTTGACGGAGAGGGTGGGTGACGGCGAAGAAGAGGATGGGCGGGTGGGTGACGATGAGGAAGAGGGTTGACGTTGAGGAAGAGGGTGGGTGGGTGAGGAAGAGAGGTGGCTGATGGTGAGGAAGAGGGTGGGTGGGTGACGGTGAGGGGGTGTGTGGGTTATGGTGAGGGAGAGGGTGGGTGGGTTATGGTGAGGGAGATGGTGGGTGACAGTGAGGAAGAGGGTGGGTGTGTGACAATGAGGGAGAGGGTGGGTGGGTGGGTGAGGAAGAGGGTGGGTGGTGATGGTGAAGGTTGGTGGGTGAGGGAGAGGGTGGTTGTTTGATGTGAGGGAGAGGGTGGGTGGGTGAGGGAGATGGTGGGTGACTGACTGGGTGAGTGACTGGGTGACTTGGTGGGTGATGGTGAAGGGGTGGGTGGGTGAGGGAGAGGGTGGGTGGGGAAGGGTGGGTGGATAAGAGAGAGGGTGGGTGGGTGAGGGTGGGTGAGGGAGAGGGTGGATGACTGATTGGGTGGGTGATGGTGAAGGGGTGGGTGGGTGAGGTAGAGGGTGGGTGGGAGAGGGCGGGTGGATAAGGGAGAGGGTGTGTGGGTGAGGGAGAGGGTGGATGACTGACTGGGTGGGTGGGTGACTCCCAAGTTGTTCCATTGAAAGGCATGTAATTAATCTATACTTCCTCAAGACCACATCAGATGCTACATCTTTGCACTATATAAATAGTAATGAAAAGGAAAGGTGTTCCATGGACAATCAGCTTCAATTTTCAACAAACAGCACGACTGTATTAATCATTTACTATTCTGTGATTATATTTGTTGGATGTGAGCTAGCAGCCTTCAGGTGAAAGACTACAGCTACAGTAAGAGCCATAAACAAAATATTTCAAATCTGCATCTGAGTATTCGTTTGCTCCTTAATCCATGTTCTTTGGGCTCTCATGTAGTGAAACAGCATGTGCAGCATTTCTTTGGGATGTTAGGGAAGTCAGTTAGTTCAAAAAATAATCTCTCTCTCTCCACACTCTCTCCACACTCTCTCTCTCTCTCCACACTCTCTCTCCACACTCTCTCTCTCTCCACACTCTCTCTCCACACTCTCCCATACACACACACACACACACACACACACACACACACACACACACACACACACACACACACACTCCCTCTCTCTCCCCATACACACACTCCCTCTCTCTCTCCCATACACACACTCTCACAAAGTGGAGTAGGCAGTGACAGATATGAGTGACGGGGGGGGGGGGGGGAAGAGAGGGACCCCACCACCTCCCACCCCAAGCAGGCAGCCACGGGAACCGGGGCAGAGGGGGGGGGATACCACACCGTGCCCGCACTCTTCAACCGCTCCACCCCGGCAGCCGCAGCCCCCCCAAACCACCTCCCACCATGGGTATGCAGCCACGGGGACTGGGGCAGAAGGGGGTACACACTCTTCACATGCTCCCCCCCTTACCACCTCCCGCCCCGGGCAGGCAGCCACGAGGACCAGGGCAGAAGGGGGGGCACCACAAAGCACCAGCAACTGGATCGGGAGCGAGCGTGCATCACTGGGAGGCTGATGAATATTCAGAAGTGTGCAGAAATAGAGAGCATTTCATCGCCCAACCGGCTGAACGTCCCCAATCTGCGCCGATCAATCACAGGAGAACAGATTGATTGGCAGCTTTGCTACTCACTAGGTATGTTAGAATTGTATTGATGCAACTATTGAAGTTGAATAAAACACTTTAAAAAACAAAAATCGCCAGCAAGGACTGCTGCTTTAAGCAAAGATATTAGGAAAAAGGCAATAAAACCGAAAGAATGTTAGCAAATGCAAAATAATATAAAGGCGGTCGATACTACTGAAGGCGACTTAACATATGATCCCTCTGCTATTCGGGGGAAATTCCATATCTTCTAATCCACTCTATATCATAAAAAACAAAGAGGAAAAATGAGTTTCGGAAGAAAGGCTCTAATCCTACTATACCTCCCAAAATCTTCTTGGCCTAAGGTACTCCCTTCTGCAATGTAAGGACTTGAATATCCTATCACTGTCCAAGAAGTCATTGCAACTATTAAACAATGAAAAGATAATAAAACACCTTGCCCTGATGCATTGACACATCTCTAAACATTTGGGTACAATTTAGTACCATATAAAACTAGATTATTTCCCGAGAACGGTGCTGGATGTTATCATCATTTTAATTCACGAAAAAGATAAATATGCTCGTAATTGTGCTAGTTACAGACTCATCTCTCTACTCAATTCGAAACTAATATTTATTTCTACAATTCTGGAAAAAAGACTAAGGGAACGGAGGGGTCCCCTTAAGGGGTGGCGTTTTCCCTGCTCTATTGCTTGGAAAGGGTAGTAGTAGTCAGAAGTATAAAGTGAAGAGACCACAACACATCAAATTGCTGAGGGGTGGTGCTAGCAGGGAATAAGTAATGATATAGACGTAAGAAAGAATCCCTTTGTGCTTCACTGAGACGGCACCCCTACATGAAAATTAAAACTGATTTTATTTCAATTTATTAAAAAATATATGTGTTGACGTTGACACAAAAGAACTGTGAACCAAATATAATAAAAACAATTAAAACGAAGAGAGGTGTGAATGCTGCTTTAGACACAACAGAGTCTTGGTGTATCACTTATTATATTATATGATTGTAGTTATACAATTGAATTAGCTACATCACTAGTGAGTCCAATAGATCTGTGGGAGCGTCTAGGGTGAGTAGATGAATACACAAGCAGTCCCGATGACTTATTGGGTGTATCAGGTAGTTAATTAGGATATTTAAAGGTATAAATATATTAATTATCTTTTGTTGCAGTTAAATGGCCATGTACCCAAATGTTGTTATTTATTAGGGTTAACAGATTCTACTATGTTTTTCCCTTAGTCTGCAGAGTACTACAAATATACTTGGGAGTAGAACCAGTTCAGTTGTTTCATTGACCAGATTTGTAGGTTCTGTTGAAATTGAACATTAAATCTGGGATGTTCCTGCAATTACCTTTATAGATTCAATTGAATTGCTTGTACTTTATACATATATCTTCCAGGTCTATGAGTTCCGCAATATAGATCTTCTTTGCCTATAATAGAATTTTAGTATAGTGGATAATAGATAGTTACCACATACACATAAATATTTAGAAGAAACTGATATGTTAAATATATATTGTATTCAGTCAGAGCGTTATGCTTCCCACGAATGAAGGCTCCCTAAATGCTCTGACTCTCACCACAGCCGCCTCTCCGACTAAGCCAGTGCCACCAGGAAGTGATGCCTGACATACCCAACGTACATTTCACCGGGTTGGCTTCATAGGGACCCTGTGACAGGGTAAATAAAAGCTACCAGCTATATGCCTGGCAGACATATGTTTAGTCTGCAGTGCAGCAGTGAATAGGTTAACTTCAGCTGGGAAGCTCAGACAATTAGTTGGATCCCAGCTGCCTAATCAAGGTGTGTTAAAAATCCCAGGATGTGCACACATGCAGCCTAGCTGTACAGGAGTGAAGTTCTGAAGCAGATTACTGCTATAAGGTCTGTCTTTTTGTATGCTGTCTGAAGCAGGGAAATACCATGAAACTCTGGAGAGAGAACAGCTTGATTTAAGGTCTGTTTTGCAGAGTGCATTTGTTATGAACTGTTGTGTTTGCCATGCTGAAGATAAGCTATTTTGGTTGCCATGCTGAAACAAGGACTTTTGTTTTTTTCTGCTGAAGTGAAGCTATTTTTGTTTTGTGTGCTGTATGTTTTTAAGGCTAAATAAATAAGCCTTGTCAAGAGACCCCGCGTGTGTAGTTGCATGTACCCTGCAACATATGGTGTCAGAAGTGCCGGGATTTTGAAAGGCTCCTGCAGTAAAAGGGCCACACTCAAAAATGAGAAAAATTGAAGAATTTTTAAAAGAGTTTCTGTGCCAGCAGGCCCAATTAAAAGCAGAGAGAGATGAAAGACTACTGCAGCAGCAAGCAGCACAGGATCAGTGGATGGCCAGGCTGCTGACCCAATTCCAGGGGTCTGCCAATCCAGAACTTGCAAACAAACCCCCAGTTCTCCTGAGGAAAATGGCTCCAAACGTGGATCCAGAGGCTTTTTTACTGACATTTGAAAGGGTTGCTGAAGCTCAGGGCTGGACTGCAGATTGCTGGGCCACTGCTTTGGCCCCGCTCCTCATAGGAGAAGCCGAGGCCTCATATCAGGGCCTCCCTGCAGATCAGGCAATGGACTACCGACAAGTGAAAGCTGCCATACTGGATCGCTTAGGTCTAACCCCAAAGACCTACTGGCAGCAGTTCCGGAACATGAAGTACACCGCTAAGATGAGACCCCGGGTCCTCGCTCAGCGGTTATTGGACTTGTGTATGCGCTGGATACAACCCGAGGAGTGCACTAAGGAGGCAATTCTTGAGCAGGTGGTTTTGGAACAATTCCTACAAATAATACCCCCTTCTGCATGCTCATGGGTTAAATGCCACGCGGCTGAAACCCTAGCTTTGGCGGTCCGACTCGTGGAGAACTTGCTTGGGGCTGAAGTACAGGCGAGTGTCCTGGACCCGACGGATCCAACTCCACTGGCACCGGCGGATGCCCAAAGAGGGAGGTCAGATCAACAGGGAACCTACGGCCCGTCCACGGGCAACCGCCAAGTCCAACGGAAGAAGCAGATAATAGTGCATTTGCCCATTGTAAAGCAAACATTAGCCATCCAGCATAAATAAAGTAAATAAAACGTTCTACTTACCCCTGCCATCATGAAGGGTGTCCTCATCAGCATACTGCAGGTCCATGTCCTCCTGACCTCTGGCCAGGCCTTGGCTGCTAATCGCAGCCGGGCCCGGCTCTCCATCAGCTGCCTGCAGGCCTCTCCCCCACTGTATCCTGAGCTTCAATCTCTGGCATGCGACGGCCCTCTCTGATGTCAGCATGCCGGAAGTAAGATGGCTTCTGGTGCGCGTTTGCATGAGAGGGAGCCCTAGCAGGCGTTAATAGTGGAAGCACGTGGGACTCAGTGAGGGAGAGGCCTGCAGGCATCTGATGGAGAGCCGGGCTTTGGGGAGTGGGGGATTTAATATGTATTACATAGTTACATAGTAGATGAGGTTGAAAAAAGGCATACATCCATCAAGTTGAACCTATGCTAAATTTAGACAACAGATACTTTATCATATCTATACTTACTTATTGATCCAGAGGAAGGCAAACAAAAAAAAACATTAAGGGGAAAATTAATTCCTTCCTGACTCCAAGAATTGGCAATCGGATGAATACCTGGATCAACATTCTTCCCATGTTAACTTTTTTGGTATATCTCTGTATACCTTTCATTTCTAAAAATATGTCCAACCTTTTTTTGAACAAATGTATTGTTTCTGCCATCACAGTCTCCATGGGTAATGAATTCCACATTTTAACTGCCCTTACTGTAAAGAACCCTTTCCTTTGTTGCTTGTGAAATCTACTTTCCTCCAACCTAAAGGGATGCCCCTAAGTCATTTGTACTGCCCTTGGGGTGAATAGTTCATTTGAAAGCTTCTTGTACTGTCACCGAATATATTTGAATATAGTTATCATATCTCCTCTTAGACGCCTCTTTTCTAATGTAATAAATCTAATTTAGCTAGCCGCTCCTTATAAGATAGATTGTCCATCCCCTTTATTAATTTGGTGGCTCTTCTCTGCACTCTCTCTAGTTCCAGAATGTCTTTTCTAAGGAGTGTTGCCCAAAATTGTACTCCATATTCAATGTGTGGTCATATTAATGCTTTGTAAAGGGGCATAATTATGTTTACTTCCCTTACATTCAGTGCCCGTTTAATGCAAGATAAGATCTTGTTTGCCTTTGTAGATACTGCATGACTTTGGGCACTATTGCTAAGCCTGCTGTCTGCAAGCACTCCTAAATCCTTCTCCATCAAGGATTCCCTCAATTTATCCCCATTTAATGTGTAAGTCGACAGTTTATTCTTGCATCCTAAATGCATAACCTTACATTTATCTGTATTAAACCTCATCTGCCATTTACCTACCCACGTTTCCAGTCTCTCCAAGTCCTTCTGGAGAAAAATTACATCCTGCTCTGATTCTACTACCTTACACAATTTAGTATCATCAGCAAAGATGGAGACTTTGCTCTTGATGCCAACCTCAAGGTCATTAATAAACAAGTTTAAAAGCAGGGGTCCCAGTACCAGGCTCATGTTGTATAAAATAATGGGGTGCTTGTGAGGTGTGAAATGGGGGGGGGGGTGATCGCGATACCACTGACACAGGGGTGGGAGGGGGGCCCCTGAAGTAACTTTAGTCCTGGGCGCAATAAATCTGTCAGAGGCCCTGACCACAGAGCCCTTTTTATTATCTATTGGTACACAGCAAGGTTGTCCTCTTTCATCTTTGATTTTAGTTCTAATAATGAAGCCTTTTGCAAGTAGGATTAGGGACAATGCTGACATAACTGACATAGTTTGTGGAGGTACTCATCATCAAATAGCACTCTACGCAGATGATGGTGTCCTGACACAATCATCTCCATGGGAAACATTATGCAAGAGATTAAGCTGTTTGGGAAACGTTCTTATTTCTCTAAGTCTTAAACACTGAACTTAACTATCCCGGGAGATATTTGTAATGTATTCCAATCAAATTTCCCATTAAATGGGCCCACTCCCATATCTGGGGGGTTAATATTATACCCCACACAATAAAGCTATTTCAGACAAATTGCCCCTCTCTTTTTAGTTCTATACAGAAAGACGTGGGGAGATGGGGGAAGCATACAGTACCATCTTATGGCTTGGTAGAATTAATTGGATGAGCGTGTGAAGTGAAGACTTAAACTAGACTTTGTGGCCTATTTGGGTGTGTGTTTATTTCATGATTATCTCCCACAGTTCTCCATGAGGCCAGCTGCCATTTTAGAATGGGTATAAAACCCCACCCAGACTGTTAGTTTCTTTGCTTGTCAAACTTTCTGTTTTACAGGTCAGCAGTCAGGTTTCCTTGGTTCCTTAGCGCTGCATCTTTTTCTGTTCCCTTTGATCTGTCTTTTAGATTCTACAGTGTCCAAAATGTCCAAAATGTTTGGTCCGATATGAACATGTTCAAATTCAGAGAATAGAGTAGATTGCTCTACACCTTCTTGTTTTTGTCTAGTAATCCCTTTGCACTTATTGTCCCCCTTATCATTTTGTCCCCTAGTAATATTGCTCTTAAATGTAGCACTGCAGTTTCTTGCAGTTAACTTTAGTTTGTCCTGTTATTCCCATTTTTTTGTCTGTCCCCAGCTACCATAGCTTAGGTTTTTGGTGAAGTTCTGCACATTTTGCAGACTGTATTTTGTTTTCCAAGTGTTATTGTTTTTGTGTAACATTAAATTCTGTCCATTTTGATATATTCTGGTCTCCTCTGTCTTTTGTGGGTTTCCATGTTACATCTGAGGGTCCCATATATCCTTATAGTTTGTCTGTTTTTTTGTACGTGTGTTCTCTCTCTCTCCACAGGCTAAATGCCTTGACTAATTATGTTTACATTTTGAGGGTACCTTTCTGCCATCGTAATTTAGATCAAATTGTAACAAGTTTTAACCAAATCAGCCCAGCTCCCATCTTGGAACTATTGTTTTGTTTTTTAAGTGATTAAAATATAAATAAACGGTACATCTCATCGACATTAAGTGTATTATTTTGCAACTTGTACTACATTTCGAGATAATTTGCTTGAACCGTTTTAGAGAAAGTAAATATTTCAAATGAAAATAAACCATGGCAACAAAACAACACTGTACAACAACAAACTGCAGCTTTACTTTGACATCTAGGTGGCAGTGATAATTAGTCATTGCCTAATAGGTTTTTGATTGTTTTTCATGATGACCACAATGTCAGATCTTATCTTGCATTAAACGGGAAATGGATGGAGGAAAGAAACCATAATTATGCCACAGGTTAAAGCATTAGTAAGCCCACACCTTGAATATGGAGAACAGTTTTGGGCACAACTCCATAAAGACCACATTATGGAACTTGAAAAAGTGCAGAGAAGATCCAGCAAATTGATAAAGGGGGTGGACATTTTTACTTATGAGGAGAGGCTAGCTAATTTATATATTTTTTACATTGTAAAAGAGGGGATAGATAACTACAGGCTATATACAAATATATTGATGGTCAATAGAAGGAGCTGTCAAAAGGACTATTTATGTAGTACAAAAGTTCATCTCTTTAGGTGGGACGGAAAGAAATTTCACCAGAAACAAAGGAAAGGGTTATTAACAGTAAGGGCAGTTAAAGTGTGGAAATCATTTCCCATGGAGACTGTGATGGCAGATACAATACATATCGTCAAGTGGACAACTTTTTAGAGATGAACAGTATACAGCGATAAACCAAATAAGTAAACATGGGAAGGATGTTTATCCAGGGAGAAATATGATTGCTATTATTAGTCAGGAAGGAATAATTTGTTTCCCCTTTTGAGACATTGGATAATGTTTCACTGGGGTTTAATGTTTGCCTTCCTCTTGATCAATATACTGTATATATGTATATTTGTCGTATAAATGTAACACAGCCTGAACGATGGATATGTATAATCTATTTAGCGGCGGATTTGAAAATCCGCCGCACCATGGCACTTACATGTAGTAGCCACCTCTTGCCACCGCCCTCCTTCTCCTTTCGAATCTCAGCATCAAATGACGCTGCGGACTCCACCAACATGATGTCGCATGGCTTCACATTGCTATGGTAACGCGACGTCATGTCGCCATTTTACGTCAACGAGACATGGTGTGACATCACGTTGGAGCCGTCTGCGGCATCATTTGACGCTTGGATTCAAAAGGAGAAGGAGGGCGTTAGCTATATGTACTATAAGTGCCTTCCCATTAGGCCCAATTAACCCGAGAATGCAGCAAATGTATATGGGGCGGACATTTTTGCCGCCACAAAACGTTGCCGCCTTAGGACCTAATGGGCCTAATGGGAAATCCGCCACTACAATCTATTGTGTAACTATCTAGGTTCATGCATCACAGCCTTCTTGAGAATAATAGGTTTTTGGTTTTTCATCTTTCAGAAAGTTTGTTGCAAATGAGATTGTTTCATGGAAGTGTTTTGCAGTTTGTTATATTTTTAAGTTGCAATAATTTGAGAGTTGAAGTGGTATTCAGCGTTTACATTTTTGCTTGACTTCAAGACAATGCTTGATCGTTGTGACAAACAGTGGCCACCTTTCTCAGGAACTTCATTGCCGGTGCCTCGACTGTCAGTGGAAACTAGGCTTATTTGTATAAAACCACACAGTAGTATGAGAATTAAATTGGTCAGACATTATTGCTTTTAACTGAAGTTTGACAATTCTAGCACAATCTAATGACAAAATCCAGAAATTACTGATGTTTCAATTTGTTTCCCTGTGCTTCTCCTGTGTTATGAATCTTTGTCAAATTAGGCTTAATCATTCTGCGCACAATGCGGTATAAAATATAGCGTTTTCCTAGTTCTATTCAAATTAATTTTCTCCCGAGGATTCTTTTTCTTTCCAGAATTTGTCATTTAGGGTGCCGCCCTCCTTTTTAAAGAAATTACAAAAAGATTATAAATCAATACATATGGGAAAAGAAGACACCAAGAACAAATGGGAAAAAAAAGAAAACAGCGCACAACGCACATAGTGAAGTAAATCAAGGATAAAAATTTATTAAATATCCAAGGATAGGTAATGTGCGTACATCAGGGAAATAGTAAAACAGCATTTCATGGGACAAGTTACCCATACGCCACACCAACATGAAGATCTGGACAATCACGGATCATCAGTCATCAGGCTCCACAGGTAAGGACAATTCACAGGTCACCACAGTGATGAAGCTGGTCCACAAGTGGGGTGCGGTGAGGGCAGCAATCGAATCCCATATATCAGAGTCCCCCAGAGGCAAGTCTCAATCCATCTCCACCACAGCAAACTGACTCCACGTGTATCTCTGTGGCTTCCGTCGGCGCTCGAGTGACGTCACTAAGGGGTGTCGCGCCGAAATTGACGGATCCGCTAGGGGGAGCAGGGTGGAGTGAAAGGGGCTTAGGGGACTAAGTGTAAACTCAGTAACTCGACTAAAAAGCTAATTCCAATGCGTTTCAAGGCTCTAAATGCCTCTTCATCATTCCCCACCAGCACTGTATATGGTTGCACGCTTATTACTCCTTTTGTATTCTGTAGCACAGAGTTGAGATGGGTGGTCTGGATCTTATGTCTGTTGCTGAATATTATTAGGCAATATGATTTAATTTGATATGAGTGGCAGGCCGGCGTGCAGCTGATGTACTAGTTACAGCTGGATCTTAATCTAAGGCTAAGTCCCCGCTGGTGCTGAGCGCGCTCATGCTTGGAGAGTGCTCCAAGCATGAGCACCTGGTGTCCTGTTGTACGCCAGCATGGGGGCTGGGGGGCATTGTGTGGAGTTGAGCGCGCGGGTAAGTATAGATTTTTTTTTTATCTATTCGCAGATCGTGGCAGAGCAGCGTCGCACACACCGCGTGAGCGGGGACATACATATCTATATATGTAAGTCTCCTCTTCAAGCGCCGCCCGCTCAGCCCAATCAGCGCTAGCAGGGTCTTAGCCTAAGTCTTCTGCGCAGGCTTCCTTTCTGTAACACAAATCCTTTAATCAGTAATGTCCTGAACATTTGGGATAAAATATCTAAAATCAAAGGACTCACCTCGTTATTGAGTCCCATATTCAACAACCCACTTTTTCCTGCAGGATTAAGTACCATTTTTTTTTTCCTAATATGGAAGGCTAGAGTGCTAGATCTGATCTCAGGGGGCTCAAACCTTTCTTTTGATATCTTAAATGTAAGATAGATACAGGAGAACAATGGAGATACTTGTACTGTATCTACAATTGAAACATTTTGCCCAGTATGTCTTGCTAGAAGGTAAAAGTCAGAATGAAAAGACCCCATTTGAGACCTTTTATCTGGGGTAGCCACAAGATCGTGCTAATCTATAAAATGATATTATCAGTTTAAGACTCTGTTAAGCCAAGTTATGCTATTAATTGGGAAAGGGACCTAGGGGTTGAGTTGTCAACTGAGGAATAGAGGAAAATATCTGCACCAGCCCAAAACATCTCTCTTTCTGTGCATATTTGAGAAACCCTAAAATTTTAATGAAATGCTATTGAACCCCATTCCAAAGTGAGGAATATGTTTCCTACAGTTGCAACTTCAGGTCTCTGTTGGACAAATTGCATATTTGGTAGTCATTGTCACGGGAGACCAGGTACTTACACCTTTTTACTGGGATCATTCACTGAGCAAAACAAGTTAGCAAAATAAATTGTCATTTATTTCATTGATACAGACGTACACACAGTGGATTACAAAATACAAGAGAAAACACACTTATTGGGGGTCTGGGCTAAAAAACTAGACTTTCCTACCTGAAATAAGAGGTAAAACAAAGTCTTTAGGTTGACTGGGACTTGTCCCGAAATGTCCTGGAACTCAAATTGGCATGACGTTCCTGATGCCACCGCTGTATCTGCTCCAGACCGGGAGATAGTACCAAACACCCTGGTACTCTTTTCGGCTTGCAATCCCAGCCGCGACAATTACGTTCTCTTCACAGAACATGGCCCTGAGAAGTGAGACTTAGAACATTTCTCGCCATGAAATTTCTGAAGCCGGCTCGCTGGTATTTTTCTCAGAGCATCTTTTGGTGATTTTGAATTTGCCGCTGCTGTTTCGGCGCTTAGAATCTGAGTGAATCTCGCTAACGGATTGACTGCTGGCTTTCTTGTAGTATTTCAGCTTCATTCATTCATGAAATACTCCAGCCAATCAGAACGTGGGAGAAATCCTACCAGCCAATCTATCCAAGCCGGGCAAGCACGGATTTGGATTCTGACAAGAGCATATGCCAACTTGGCACCTCTGCCACTTGTTAGTTGGAAGCCACATGCTGGGTTAGGCTCCACAGTCTGGCTTGGGCAAATGGTGGTCCGGGACCAGAGCAGACTTGGTGGTACCAAACTTGGTAGCCACATGGTCTTTCGGAACCATGGACCTGGAAGTCCCCAACTCATAATACCGTACACAAGCATATGTACTATTAAAACACTATGAAACAAAATATTTTTTCCCATATTTTTTATAAGTCCTAAAGTAGAAAAAAAAATGCTTAGGTTCTTTCTATGGGCTGTATCTCATTCCTTTCTTGAAAATTGGTCTTAGGTTTCATAAAAAACCTCGCAACCTCATATATGGTTGGAGTACCCCCAGAATCCCTATACCAGGTTCTGAGTGATCAAGGTATTCATTGGGCATCCCCGCTTATACTAGGGATCCCTTTACGGTTTCAGGTATACCACACATCCATATGCCCAATTTACCTTTCTGGTTTGTGCTGAAGCAGGGAATCCTAGCGGTGAGTCGCACAAGCGTTTTCAAGGTGAGATTTTGCCAGTGTAACAACTATTATACATCAACATTTTGCAAACATTTAAAACATATGTACCATACTGTATATGTTTCAATTAACATAACTTACAAGTGAGTATCAGTGTGAAAAAGTGCACTTAGCTGCCAGAGCAACTAGTATGAAATTGACAGCAGCAGAGTCCCAGTGTCACATCAAGAACCTTTCCAGGTCACCAGATAAAAAGAGTATTATCCAACACCATCATTCATTCAGAATATAAATGATGGTGTATCCTGTCACAATGTTAAACTAAAAAAGGAGAATGTCATACGGAGGAGAGCAAAGTTTGCTTGTGGGCATAAGACCCTGTTCCACTCTGCTACTTGTCTATCTTGCTCTCACTCTCTGGACCTGTTGTCCCAGGGGTGGTAGTGGTGAGTATGGATAGAGAAAGGCATTACACAGGTGGGGTAATTACTAATCAGTCCAGGAGAAGCAGTTGAGGTACTTCCCAGAGGACTACTGCTCTTGCTCGCCACTGCATCGCATACTGTAGGATGCAGTAGACCACCAGAGTCACATTCCATGGCATTGCATGGTAATTCAAACAATTCCCTATACTGTGATGCCTGCAGGCTCGAGGAGCAGGATGGAATACAGCCTGGAGCTACCATCACCACCAATATCACCCTCACCTTCTCCATGCAGTGCATCAAACTCAATTTAGCTTCATACAACCATGTCACTGTCGGAAGTACTCCCAACTGTTGTGCTACCAATTTGAAGGCTGCTCAGCTGAAACTAAAACAGAAAGAACAAAAGCAGAGGTGCTTCTGGATAAAGATTTAAATTTTATGTTCTAGAACAGGCTAGTAATAGGTCCTGGTCCAGCATCTCTGTGTCCGCCCTGACCTGCATCTGCCTGCAGCATACACGGTTGAATTTCTGCTCACACATCTGTAATGATGTTTCAACACTCACTGACAATGCCAAGACAGAATCGTTGAGGATGATGCCTTGGATAAGAATGCTGCTGCTACAGGTGGCCCTAGCAAAATCTTAGTCTCAAATATGGAAGAAACCAGCCGGCTTCCTCTAATAAATACAGAGCTACATTCAAAGACCGAGGTTGTAGAAGGTATAATAATTACCTCCTCCAAGCTCAACTCAACCAAAACCTGTTTCACTTATATGGGTTGAACAGCAGTAGCAGCAGCAGAAGCAGGCTCCTGGGGCAGGCATACAGTCAGTGCGGCCAAGCAACTGCTGTTGCTACTACTGGTACTGGCAAAAGCCACTGGTACATTTGGTGCTGAGGCTGTTGTCCTTGCTGTGCTCACTGAGCCTCGAGAGCTGGAAAAATCCCACCTCAATTTCACAGAAGGGGCAGAAACCCTCTTTTCCTGCTAGTTTTCCTCTCCTGTTAAAAAAAGGAAAATACAATTAATAAAAATCAACAACAACAACAAAATCTTTTTCCCTTTTTTCTCATCAAATCTCTCTCTCTTCTCTCTCTCTCTCTCTCTCTCTCTATTTCTAGGTGACTTCTTACAGCCAACTAGCTACTTTCCCTCCTCTCTCTCTCCCTAACTGGAGCTGATACAGACATTCTTACTATATATAGTGTTTTAATCCAACTTTAAAAGAAAAATGGCAACAGACATATAAATAAAAAAACTCTTACTTCTTTGATTGTTCTTTGCACTTAGAAGAATATACAATGTGACACTTTAATCATGTCGCTGCCAACAATGGGTTAAATGCATTCCACTTTTAACAAAGAAAGCATTAAATAAAACATTTAATTTTTTCCTCTGTCTGTATACAGTAGCTATTCTATATTTCTATATATCTATTTGAATAACTTTTTACATAAACATCAATATCCTTTATAAAGTACAGTAGAAGTTACTACAAATAAATGTAGATGCCATAAACTATGACATTTTTTCAGTAGGATCATTTTGCCTTTGTAGCCCTCTTACCCCCACCCTAAGTGAGATTGAGGTGGGTAGGTGTATCTGACTAATTATCAGTGTGGTGCTGTACCTGTTTGGCAACCAGGAGGGCTGAGCTTCTGCCACGGGGAACCTAGGGTATATACTTACACTCGGTGCAGTGCTTCCACTGATGAGGGATCCCAACGTGGTGGGAGTGTGCCCTCACCAGAACAACCATACAGTAAATACACACAATGTGAATAAACAGTACAGGCATACCCCGGTTTAAGGACACTCACTTTAAGTACACTCGCGAGTAAGTACATCTCGCTCAATAGGCAAACGGCAGCTCACGCATGCGCCTGTCAGCACGTTCTGAACAGCAATACCAGCTCCCTACCTGTACCGAAGCTGTGCGCAAGCGGGGAGACTATAGAGCCCGTTACACATGCGTTATTTACATCCGTTATGCACGTATATAACGATTGCAGTACAGTACATGCATCGATAAGTGGGAAAAGGTGGTGCTTCACTTTAAGTACATTTTCGCTTTACATACATGCTCCGGTCCCATTGCGTACGTTAATGCGGGGTATCCCTGTATTTACTGAGCATGAACGGTAACTTCAATGAAACTCACTCTGCATAAAATCAATACATCATTACATCATATGAATAACATTGCATCACCCTGAATGCATACCATCCCCTCAGCCCACATGTCCATCATCACATAACCCTCAGTCCCTTTGATAATAATGTGCCTGGGCACTTTATCCCTTGAGTGTCCACAACAATAAGGTGATTGTGAGTGTGAGGGATAGCGCTTCCCTGTGTTGGGGCCCGTTGGTGCACTTAAGATACTACCTTCCTGGTTATTGTCCTAACCAGGAGAATCCTTGGATAATCAGCAGCTCCGCAACGTGATCCCACGGCATGATGTGCTGCTCTCTGCAGAAATGTATACACAAGCTGACTCCCCAGGGGAGGGATCCCCAGCTGGATGATCCTTCAAGAACAGTCTCTGCTATGGAGTCCGATACTCTTCCAGCTACACGCTTACTGACAGTTAGGCACTGTCCTGCAGCATCTCTCTCTCTTAGTATGGTGAAGGAGTCCCTGTTTTAAGGCAGTCCCTATAACGTACAGTATTCCTCTACAGTGTCTCAGGGGACTAACTGGGCCCTGGGGGTATACCTCTACCCTAGTCCCTGCATGCAGAAGATCTCTTACTGTAGATTCTGTCTGATCCCAGACTCTGGCAGTTCACCACGTGCATATTACATAACACTGGTGATATTACATAACACTGTGTAACTTAGAAAGCAACCCCCCTTCTTTCTATGAGGGGCCTTTCCCTGACACAGCCAAAGCCAACTACTCTGGCTGCACTGCACACAACACTGTTGCAACTAGCTATCCTGCTCAGCTAAAGTGGCAGCCTCCCTATCTGGGGTCTGTCCCTAGCTGCAGTAATTCACTGGTGACTCAGGGCAATCTGGGGCCTGGGCAGGGTACCCTGGCCTAGTGCATGGGTCCCTGCCCTGCACACCTACTTCCCCCCCTGTTTGCTTCCCCACCCTGATTGACTTCCTTCCTGTAATCCTGCTAATATCCTGAACTAAATCCTCCCCTTAATAGGAGGATCCCTCGGCCCTATTGGCTAAGCTAAAACACCTGACGGCCTGCTACTACAGTATGCCTCCTGGGAAGTGTATCATTGATTTTCTTTTCTGTTTATTTGTAGTACATGCAAGGATTCTCTTGCACTGATATAACTCAAGTTAATGTGTCTTTTTCCAGTGGCAATGTTTCAAGCAGTGCATTCAAAATATAGACTTTAAAACAAAATACTGATTGTTGTCAGTGTCACTTATAATCATTTATATATTTATTCACTCAGTGTATCCATAGTATGGAATTTTTTTCGGCATAAAAAAAAGTAATTTTTTCTTGGATACTCAACTGAGATGTAAAATTCTCTTGATTCTAGCTTGAATAATTAATGTTTGCTACAGGCCATGTAGTCTTTAGCATGGGTGTCATGAGCTTATCCAATATGATTCTTGACATATGGTAGAAAGCTTAGCTTCTATTCATTTATCTACAACATGTAAAACAGAGAGACTGTAAAACAAAAAAAATGGTAAAACTACTCCTAAGATATGTTTTGAGAATAATTGGCCAAAATGGTGCTCCTACTGCTTTTTTAAAAGTTTGATCTAATTGTAATTAATAACTGTATTAGTATAGTTTTTCAGTTTTTTATGAAAAAAAAAGATGTTTTCATTGTTAGGCAGAGAAATTAGGAGAAAGTGTTCCATAACCAGTACGAGTTTCATATACTTTCAACCTGGGGTAATTCCAATCAGTGATCAATAGATGATGATAAAGGCCTTAAGTACAGATGCAGCGGCCATTATTCGAACAAATCACAGCGCCGTTTTCATGTGCGCTGCTGTACTCCATGCGGCATTAACGCGGCCAATCGCCCCAGGCACACATGTTTATCGCGGTTGCTTTGTTTAAATTTCATGGATTCTGTTTCTTTGTATGCACTGACCAGAAAAAAGAATTGTGACTAAAGCGCTAAAGTATCTAAAACTAATTAGTGATTAAACAAATAGTGATAAAATAAAACTATTTGCATAAAGGTGAGGTTGCCTGGTACCTACTGTCTAGTACAGACAGAAACAGAACATAAAACAAAAATAAAGCTGGCGCCACATAAATGTCCAATGTGGTAAGTCCTGTGATCCTCAATGAATCTGCACAGATGCTTTCAGGCCATGTAATGAGAAAAAACACACACAAAAAAAAAACATAGCATATAACTGCTGGGTGATTTCAGTCTACACTACAACCAAATCATACAAACAAAACTCCTAGTAACAGACTAAAAATATATTTATTAAAATATAATGAACTATGTCTTTAAAAGAACCGCAATGAAGGACAGCTGATCATCCGGAGATGGTAAAATCAAAACCTTACTTACGAGAAGCAAGGTGATATCAGGCGGTGATGAAACAAAGTTAGTGTCCAATTGGAATTGGAAGGATGTTCTAACAGATTTAATACTCTGTAACGCAGGTACACTCGTCCGAATCTCCCTTCTGCCACACACGGGAATGTCTCAGTCTAACTGGAGAGCTCATGCCGACACCGCGTGTAGCTAGCCCCCCTCTCTCTGCTCCTCCTGTCTGCCCGACAGCTGACACGCGCCCGCGCACGTGTACCCGTGAGATTTAAAGGAACACGAACTTATCCACTTGATAGCAGTAGCTTACAGCAAACTATGACCAGCTGCTCCTGCAAAGTATTCTACGCAGTCCTGAGGGTGACAAAGGTAGCCCCTGAGGAAGTAGAATCATTTCTACGAATGTTTACATACATGTTCTGAATGTTTACATGATCTCAATATCATTTCGGTGACACAGACGGAAGGGAATGGTTGTCCCCTTCCATGAAAATTATGGTTGGAGTGGTTGGAAACTGAGTATAGTTCCATGGCGTACTGGGAACCACCGTACTGCCTCTTAAGACGTTCACTGTACGTCCACGAGGTGTTTAAGGGGTTAAGGACTCTGCCTCATTATGAGCATGACAAGTTCAAGAAATAATCTTTTCCTCTTTACACATCCCCTTAAAATGACAGTCAATTAGTATAAGTATTATAATTTGAAATATAACAATTATTTTCTGAGAATAAAGAATAGTTGAAGCTACATGATTGGCATTAATAAAATGCACAATATATTTTTGTCATTCCAACCTTTTATGATTTCTGCAGCAATACACTGTGGGCTCATTTGCATGTAATTACCCAGAATCCCTGGCTGAAGTGGAAGCATTGTATACTAAGAGATAATGGCGGAAGGCAGGGTTACAAACCTGTTTGAAATATGCGAATGATCTCACAAGTGGTATTTTTATTTGCTGTACAGTATACTTTCTATAGGAGTACTGTTGCTTTTGCAGAAGAAAACACTGTACCCAATTCCCTTTATTTCATTTTTTATTGCTACAGAAAGGCCTGCAATTTATTATGAATAACTATTTCTTATTCCTAACTGTAACTATTCTCCCCCCCCCCCACCCCCGCCCAATCTCCAATAGGGTCTCCTAGGGAATATACTGCTCCGGCTAAATGTCTTAGTGTGGTGCATACCTGCTGGCAACAGGGGGCCCTGAGTCTCCCGCATGATGGTATAGGGATGGAGAGGACAGGCTTCTGCGGTTGTGCCTCAATCTCACTTACTGGTGCAGCACCTCCATCTCGTGCAGCCAACAGCAGTATGGGGTGAAGTATCTGCAAAAGAATGATACTCCCCTCCTCCCAATATACTCCAATCTCAGGCAGGAGGTATAGGTAAAAATGCAGTGTCTCTTTATTTGGTCTCTTCTTCTATTCAGCAGCACAGATCACGAAGCAGGCTGTCTCCCACAAGATGTCCCTGAACCTAACTCCCAGCCAAGGGCACCGAGAGGGGTTCCAGCTCTTCCCCTATCCTCTGGTAGGATAGGAGGTATATGGTATACCCTCACTCCCCGTAGGGAGGCCTCATGCCTGCCAGAGTCCTGGCAGCTTGGTCTGGGTAACCTTGCCCTTTTTACGGTAGGGACAGACTGACTAAATTGGAAGTGACACTGCATTAAGCAAGTTCCAGCAGGCACCACCCCCGTGTCTCTAATTGGACACAGAGCCTGATGACACTGCCTTCACCGACTCACTGAACTGCATGAAGTGGGGGAACCCCATGATTGCTCCTGGAAACCCTGCCATTAAACAGGAGGAGGGCAGACCTATAGCCCAAACCACACAGGCTACATAACATTCTGCTAAAGGCCTGCATTGTAAGGTATACTACAAATGTGCAGAGATTAAAAATATATGTGCTTCACATGTACTGTAGTCAAATATATTTAGAACATTCTCAGCGTCAAGTGTTCCATATACTGATATAAGTTAATGTATGATACAATGACGAAACAACAAAGAGTGGGGAGTGATCACAGGACCATACTAATTGAATGAAGTGTTTATATTCATAAGTGAGGTAATCAAAAGGTGGGTGCAAAACTGTGAACTGAAAGTGAATCAGAAAAGGGGAAGGGGAAACACAAAATGGATGTGCCCCCAAAAGAATTCACTTAAATGCACACCACCCAAGTGTAAAAATTAACTTTTAATAAATACTTAAAACATATATTACCAAAGTAACGTGTGATGTGGATTAAAAATGTATTAAATCATAGCTATCAAGCAACCGTGTCATTAGTTATTCTTACTATCCCAGTGCCAATTGATATGATGGGATGTTAAAGACAGGGACTGCTATGAGTAGGGTATTAACCCCTCTGGGGCAACGATGAGACCAAATATAGAGTTGTATATAAATATATTCAGGTAGGTGGCCACAGGATTGAATATCCTATAACTGCTAGATATAGCTCCCCTGCACGTGTACATAGAGATAATAACGCTGGCATGTGATGGTATAATAGCTGTATTATAGAACTTCCAAACACAGCAGTGCTGGCTTGAATACACAGCAGTGTGATGTGAAGACGCCTCACATAAGGTGCAAGGATAGCAGGCACACTGACCATGAATTGATTAATAAATAGTTAACTCATATGGTCTTCACAGTTACACCCAGGATACTGCAAACACTACATTAAAAACAGCTCCAAGTAGGAGACTGACAACATTGCGCGTCCAACACGCGTTTCCCTCCAGCAAAGGAGCTTCTTCAGGGACAAGTATTACTGGGGGAATGAGGTCTAGACCCTTTTATACCCTTACAGCACCCTAATTACAAAATCAATGAATAACAGCTGTTGCACATGCGCACTGAGGTCCCCTCCAAACTGACTCAATAAACTACTCAAAAGTTGATAAATACAGTTTTATTTGTAAACCGCAGTGTTGTGCCTTCATTTTATCATATTCACATTGTTTTCTGTTCATTTTTAAAGCTTGTAAAGCCTTAAAACATCCGCGCCGAATGAAATATCTAATGCGCATGCGCGGGGACTTTAAACCAGTTCTGTGAGTCCATACATACATACTGCGCATGCGCAGGACCTTAGAAACAATTCAGGTCGATTGCGTCCACTGCGCATGCGTGGGGACTTAGGAAATATTCCAGTTCTTTCCCATGCTTATAACGCATGTGCGGAAACTTGGAGATAGCTTCAAATGGTATAGATGTAGACTGCGCATGCGCGGGGACTTAGGAGTAATTCCCTTGGCGCCTGTATTCATTGCGCATGCGCAAGAGCTTAAAGGTTAACTTATCCAGTCCCATGCACATTGCGCAAGCGCTGGGACTTTGGATTCTGCCCATTATTGTCGCGCATGCGTCGGGACTTATAAAAGATACGAGTTTGAGTCCGTTTGTATCGCGCATGCGTGGCAACATAGAAATCGCCACACTTTCCATCCAATGGTACAGCGCATGCGTAGGGACTTAGAAATATTTCCATTGCGGTCTATATGGATAGCGCATGCGTGGGAACTTAGTAAATTTTAGCGAATTCTGCCTGATGGTGTGGCGCATGCGCGGGGACTCTAAATTTATTACAGAAACTCCCTAGGTTCAATGATCGTGCAAGGGATCTTAGACATTGTCTAATCTATACCCCAATGGACCTAGGGACAATGTAATATACTGCATGACCAAGTGAAAGAATACAGTGAGCAGGGATGGACTAATGCTGACAAACAGTCTCAAACCTGCTGATGGCACAGAGATGGTGTTATATATAGCAAATATACCGGGTGCTGACTGTAAAAAGGGGGGAGGGGGGTGAGGGGGGGGGAGGGGAGGGGGAAAGGGTATATAAGACCTGTATTACACATTTATATTATCCGGTGATTATACCAATAAAATTGATTCTATACAATCCACCATAAATGTAATTTATTAAGCAATGTGTCGGCTTGAAATGCAGTGAATGATAAATAGATTTAACAATATATGAAACGTAAATGTATATATGTACAGAATTAATTGTCTATAATTATCATATACTGTATGGCACATATACGCACATTACACGAACACTAAGCCCACTATTGGGCGTAGGACTTTAATAATATTGTCACTAATCTAAATAATAATAGTAATATTGAAATATTATAATCTATTAAATCAATACCGAAAGCTGGAAATTGTCATAGTGGACAATGGAAAAGACATAGCTGGTTGTCAGAGAGACCAGTGAACTATATATTCACAGTGTGTAGTGGATGGATGCTTATGTCCAGACAAACGATCCCCAAATCAAATGAAGGGCGTAAAAGTGAACCCCTCATTAAGACCATTTGGACTCCTGGTTTTTAACTTATAAATCCATTCTGCTTCGATACGAAGCAAGGATTGGTCAATATTTCCGCCTCTCATGGGACATTTCAATTGATAAATGCCCATGAAATTAATTACACTCGTATCGCTATTATGACATTGTGAGACGTGTCTAGCAACCGATGTCTCTGCAGAGTGTTTGATGGAATTAATGTGTTCAAGAACACGTCTGCGTAATTGTCTAGTTGTTTTTCCAATGTATCTCTTACCACATTGACATGTGATAAGATAGATAACGTTGGTAGAACGACAATTGATGAAGCTATCCACGCAAAATTGTGAGGTGTTGTCATGATTAGCGAATGTTTTACCAACGTTGATATGTTGGCACGCTTTACAACCCTGGCAGCGGTACATGCCTTTAACGGGACTCAACCAAGTTGTACTTCTAGCCCACTGGAAATGGCTATTTACTAGAGAGTCCCGTAGGTTCTTAGAACGTCTGCTGGTAATAGTGGGTCTAGGTCCTATGACTTTCACCAGATCGTCGTCAGCCTGAAGAAGATGCCAATGTTTAGCAAAGATCTTTTTAATGGCCCACCATCTTTTGTTAAAGGTGCCAATTACTCTGATTGTTGTGTCTTTTGTTTTTGTCTTATTATTAGACAAAAGTGAGACCCTGTCGCTATGTAATGCCCGATGATAAGCTTTATTCAGTGTTTTGATGTTGTACCCACGGTTGAGGAACCTGGAGCGAAGTTCTTTCGATTGAATAATGAATTCTTCGATCGTAGAGCAATTTCTCCGGAGACAGAGGTATTGACCTATTGGGATACCTGCTATGAGGCTATTGGGATGCTGGCTCTGTGCCAATAGCAGACTGTTGGTTGTTGTGCTTTTCCTGAACACCTTGGTTTGGATGTTTCGTTCACAATCAATCAATGTGGATATCAAGATCTAGGAATGTTATTGATGTGGTACTCAGCACAGTCGTAAGCCTCAGATTAAGCGTGTTTGTATTCAGCTTGTCCACAAACTCGTGCAGAAGTTGACTAGATCCTTCCCATAGAAGCAGAATATCATCTATGTATCTGATCCACATGGAAATGTGGTCAGTATACATAGATAGTTCCTCATTAAAAACGTGGGTACGCTCCCACCAGCCCAGGTACAAATTGGCATATGTGGGTGCACAGGCCGTACCCATGGCCGTACCTTGGGTCTGGTGGTAATAGAGCCCATCAAAAACAAAATAATTATGTGTTAGAACATAATTCAGTAGGTCCAACACAAATGAGTTATGTCTATTGAATCTACAGTCCCTAGTTGTTAAAAAGTATTTGACAGCAGCGAGGCCATTCTTGTGGATGATGGAAGTATATAATGATTCAACATCTAGACTTACAAGAATGGTCTGAGGTGTCACATGGATGCCGTTAAGTCTCTTCAGTGTGTCTTTCGTATCCTGAACATACGAAGGGAGACTGATGACGAAGTCCCTCAGGACTCTGTCCAAATAGACGCTGCTGCCTTCGGACAAGCAACCATTGCCCGAAACGATTGGGCGACCAGGTGGAGACTGTAAACGTTTATGTACCTTCGGTAAGGTGTAGAATGTCGCCACAGTTGGTGACTTGGGGTACATAAAGTCAAACTCATTCCGGCTTATCATGTCGGTATCAAGGGCATCCTGTAAGATGTTCAACAGTACTGATTTATATTCTGAAGTGGGACTGCTTTCAAGAGTCTCATAACAATCTTTGTCATTGAGAAGCCTCATGTTTTCGCTAACATAAGCTTCAGTGTCTAAAATAACAATGTTGCCACCTTTATCAGATGGTTTGATAGTGTAGGATTTATTGGACATCAGATCTCTCAGGCCAGTTCTTTCCTCAAATGTGAGATTATTTTCAGATTTGTAGTGTTTTGGTTCTGCTTCTAGATCCCTAGTAACACAACCAACAAATAATTCAACAGCTGGACAGGTAGTGATAGGCGGGGTAAAGTGACTCTTGGTCTTAAGGTGGGTAAAAGGACCAGTTATATCATTGTTTGGCAAAGTATTCTGGTCAAGCTACTGACATAAATCCGCAACATCCTGTCTTTCCTGTACACTCATACCATCAGTGAGTTCGTTAGGGTTATTGGCAGACCGTTTAGAATAGAATTTGTGCAACAATAGCCGTCTGCCAAAGAGATTTAAATCCTTCACCCACTCGAATAGATTAAAATCCGAGGTTGGTGAAAAAGATAGTCCCTTCCTTAGGAGATGGAGTTGACTATCACTGAATGAGTGGCTGGACAGGTTGAAAATTTGCAGGGCATCAGTGTCTACGCTGTTATTAGTCATTAGGTTGGTGCATTTACGTTTTTCTTGGTTCTTTGTGGTCTTTTTTCCTCTCCTGGTTTTGCGTTTAGGAGGGCCTGTGCTAAAAAACCGGCTTGAGTGTCTTTGGTTGCCTTGCTACCTCTACCTTTGTTGGTACCCTTTTGTCTGGAGCCCTTCTGTTCGCTATCAGAAGCATCTGTCTCTGATGAGGAGTAATCAGAATATGTACCCCTCCTCCTAGACCTAATTGGGTATCTGTAAACTGTGCCCTGCTCATAGTCATTGGTATCACGTAGATATTTGGTATGTTTCCTATCCTTCAGCTCTTGTCTGAACTTAATCATGTTTATTTCCAACTTTTTCTCCATCTCCTCAAATTCCTGTAGTTGATTGTATTTACTAAGGTCTTTGAGGCTGACATCAAGATCTTTATTAGTCACATCTAACCTTGATTTCTCATGGTCAATGAGGAGTTTCATGAGCTCATTAGAGCATCTGGACAGAGTATCTTCCCATTGTTTGATGAAATACTGGGAAGTAATGTGATACGCAGGACTTAGTTTCAATCTCAGTCCTCTGGGGATCATATTGGAGTCAAGATAGCTTTGCAAACTTGTGATCTCCCACCAAACTTGGGATTGAGTGCGCAGGAGCTGGGAGATATTGCAAAAGTAATTTATAATACCGTGACCTGTCTCAGGAGTACCCTGTGATGTTTTAGTGAAAACGTTTCTGGCTTCTTCTTGCCAGCCAGTCATGTCCATGCCACTAGTGAGATAACCAGCCATGGTATGTATGAGAGATGGATCCACTCCCTAGAAGGGGTTAACTAGAGTACCCCAAAAGATCACTTGACGAAACAACAAAGTGTGGGGGAGCTATATTTAGCAGTAATAGGATATTCATTCCTGTGGCCACCTACCTGAATATATTTATATACAACTCTATATTTGGTCTCATCGTTGCCCCAGAGGGGTTAATACCCTACTCATAGCAGTCCCTGTCTTTAACATCCCATCATATCAATTGGCACTGGGATAGTAAGAATAACTAATGACACGGTTGCTTGATAGCTATGATTTAATCCATTTTTAATCCACATCACACGTTACTTTGGTAATATATGTTTTAAGTATTTATTAAAAGTTAATTTTTACACTTGGGTGGTGTGCATTTAAGTGAATTCTTTTGGGGGCACATCCATTTTGTGTTTCCCCTTCCCCTTTTCTGATTCACTTTCAGTTCACAGTTTGCACCCACCTTTTGATTACCTCACTTATGAATATAAACACTTCATTCAATTAGTATGGTCCTGTGATCACTCCCAACTCTTTGTTGTTTCGTCAAGTGATCTTTTGGGGTACTCTAGTTTGCAAAGCTATCTTGACTCCAATATGATCCCCAGAGGACTGAGATTGAAACTAAGTCCTGCGTATCACATTACTTCCCAGTATTTCATCAAACAATGGGAAGATACTCTGTCCAGATGCTCTAATGAGCTCATGAAACTCCTCATTGACCATGAGAAATCAAGATTAGATGTGACTAATAAAGATCTTGATGTCAGCCTCAAAGACCTTAGTAAATACAATCAACTACAGAAATTTGAGGAGATGGAGAAAAAGTTGGAAATAAACATGATTAAGTTCAGACAAGAGCTGAAGGATAGGAAACATACCAAATATCTACGTGATACCAATGACTATGAGCAGGGCACAGTTTACAGATACCCAATTAGGTCTAGGAGGAGGGGTACATATTCTGATTACTCCTCATCAGAGACAGATGCTTCTGATAGCGAACAGAAGGGCTCCAGACAAAAGGGTACCAACAAAGGTAGAGGTAGCAAGGCAACCAAAGACACTCAAGCCGGTTTTTTAGCACAGGCCCTCCTAAACGCAAAACCAGGAGAGGAAAAAAGACCACAAAGAACCAAGAAAAACGTAAATGCACCAACCTAATGACTAATAACAGCGTAGACACTAATGCCCTGCAAATTTTCAACCTGTCCAGCCACTCATTCAGTGATAGTCAACTCCATCTGCTAAGGAAGGGACTATCTTTTTCACCAACCTCGGATTTTAATCTATTCGAGTGGGTGAAGGATTTAAATCTCTTTGGCAGACGGCTATTGTTGCACAAATTCTATTCTAAACGGTCTGCCAATAACCCTAACGAACTCACTGATGGTATGAGTGTACAGGAAAGACAGGATGTTGCGGATTTATGTCAGTAGCTTGACCAGAATACTTTGCCAAACAATGATATAAATGGTCCTTTTACCCACCTTAAGACCAAGAGTCACTTTACCCCGCCTATCACTACCTGTCCAGCTGTTGAATTATTTGTTGGTTGTGTTACTAGGGATCTAGAAGCAGAACCAAAACACTACAAATCTGAAAATAATCTCACATTTGAGGAAAGAACTGGCCTGAGAGATCTGATGTCCAATAAATCCTACACTATCAAACCATCTGATAAAGGTGGCAACATTGTTATTTTAGACACTGAAGCTTATGTTAGCGAAAACATGAGGCTTCTCAATGACAAAGATTGTTATGAGACTCTTGAACGCAGTCCCACTTCAGAATATAAATCAGTACTGTTGAACATCTTACAGGATGCCCTTGATACCGACATGATAAGCCGGAATGAGTTTGACTTTATGTACCCCAAGTCACCAACTGTGGCGACATTCTACACCTTACCGAAGGTACATAAACGTTTACAGTCTCCACCTGGTCGCCCAATCATTTCGGGCAATGGTTGCTTGTCCGAAGGCAGCAGCGTCTATTTGGACAGAGTCCTGAGGGACTTCGTCATCAGTCTCCCTTCGTATGTTCAGGATATGAAAGACACACTGAAGAGACTTAACGGCATCCATGTGACACCTCAGACCATTCTTGTAAGTCTAGATGTTGAATCATTATATACTTCCATCATCCACAAGAATGGCCTCGCTGCTGTCAAATACTTTTTAACAACTAGGGACTGTAGATTCAATAGACATAACTCATTTGTGTTGGACCTACTGAATTATGTTCTAACACATAATTATTTTGTTTTTGATGGGCTCTATTACCACTAGACCCAAGGTACGGCCATGGGTACGGCCTGTGCACCCACATATGCCAATTTGTACCTGGGCTGGTGGGAGCGTACCCACGTTTTTAATGAGGAACTATCTATGTATATTGACCACATTTCCATGTGGATCAGATACATAGATGATATCCTGCTTCTATGGGAAGGATCTAGTCAACTTCTGCACGAGTTTGTGGACAAGCTGAATACAAACACGCTTAATCTGAGGCTTACGACTGTGCTGAGTACCACATCAATAACATTCCTAGATCTTGATATCTACATTGATTGTGAACGAAACATCCAAACCAAGGTGTTCAGGAAAAGCACAGCAACCAACAGTCTGCTATTGGCACAGAGCCAGCATCCCAATAGCCTCATAGCAGGTATCCCAATACGGCAATACCTCCGTCTCCGGAGAAATTGCTCTACGATCGAAGAATTCATTATTCAATCGAAAGAACTTTGCTCCAGGTTCCTCAACCGTGGTTACAACATCAAAACACTGAATAAAGCTTATCATCGGGCATTACATAGCGACAGGGTCTCACTTTTGTCTAATAATAAGACAAAAACAAAAGACACAACAATCAGAGTAATTGGCACCTTTAACAAAAGATGGTGGGCCATTAAAAAGATCTTTGCTAAACATTGGCATCTTCTTCAGGCTGACGACGATCTGGTGAAAGTCATAGGACCTAGACCCACTATTACCAGCAGACGGTCTAAGTAACCTACGGGACTCTCTAGTAAATAGCCATTTCCAGCGGGCTAGAAGTACAACTTGGTTGAGTCCCGTTAAAGGCATGTACCGCTGCCAGGGTTGTAAAGCGTGCCAACATATCAACGTTGGTAAAACATTCGCTAATCATGACAACACCTCACAATTTTGCGTGGACAGCTTCATCAATTGTCGTTCTACCAACGTTATCTATCTTATCACATGTCAATGTGGTAAGAGATACGTTGGAAAAACTAGACAATTACGCAGACGTGTTCTTGAACACATTAATTCCATCAAACACTCTGCAGAGACATCGGTTGCTAGACACGTCTCACAATGTCATAATAGCGATACGAGTGTAATTAAATTCATGGGCATTTATCAATTGAAATGTCCCATGAGAGGCGGAAATATTGACCAATCCTTGCTTCGTATCGAAGCAGAATGGATTTATAAGTTAAAAACCAGGAGTCCAAATGGTCTTAATGAGGGGTTCACTTTTACGCCCTTCATTTGATTTGGGGATCGTTTGTCTGGACATAAGCATCCATCCACTACACACTGTGAATATATAGTTCACTGGTCTCTCTGACAACCAGCTATGTCTTTTCCATTGTCCACTATGACAATTTCCAGCTTTCGGTATTGATTTAATAGATTATAATATTTCAATATTACTATTATTATTTAGATTAGTGACAATATTATTAAAGTCCTACGCCCAATAGTGGGCTTAGTGTTCGTGTAATGTGCGTATATGTGCCATATATGATAATTATAGACAATTAATTCTGTACATATATACATTTACGTTTCATATATTGTTAAATCTATTTATCATTCACTGCATTTCAAGCCGACACATTGCTTAATAAATTACATTTATGGTGGATTGTATAGAATCAATTTTATTGGTATAATCACCGGATAATATAAATGTGTAATACAGGTCTTATATACCCTTTCCCCCTCCCCTCCCCCCCCCTCACCCCCCTCCCCCCCTTTTTACAGTCAGAACCCGGTATATTTGCTATATATAACACCATCTCTGTGCCATCAGCAGGTTTGAGACTGTTTGTCAGCATCAGTCCATCCCTGCTCACTGTATACTTTCACTTGGTCATGCAGTATATTACATTGTCCCTAGGTCCATTGGGGTATAGATTAGACAATGTCTAAGATCCCTTGCACGATCATTGAACCTAGGGAGTTTCTGTAATAAATTTAGAGTCCCCGCGCATGCGCCACACCATCAGGCAGAATTCGCTAAAATTTACTAAGTTCCCACGCATGCGCTATCCATATAGACCGCAATGGAAATATTTCTAAGTCCCTACGCATGCGCTGTACCATTGGATGGAAAGTGTGGCGATTTCTATGTTGCCACGCATGCGCGATACAAACGGACTCAAACTCGTATCTTTTATAAGTCCCGACGCATGCGCGACAATAATGGGCAGAATCCAAAGTCCCAGCGCTTGCGCAATGTGCATGGGACTGGATAAGTTAACCTTTAAGCTCTTGCGCATGCGCAATGAATACAGGCGCCAAGGGAATTACTCCTAAGTCCCCGCGCATGCGCAGTCTACATCTATACCATTTGAAGCTATCTCCAAGTTTCCGCACATGCGTTATAAGCATGGGAAAGAACTGGAATATTTCCTAAGTCCCCACGCATGCGCAGTGGACGCAATCGACCTGAATTGTTTCTAAGGTCCTGCGCATGCGCAGTATGTATGTATGGACTCACAGAACTGGTTTAAAGTCCCCGCGCATGCGCATTAGATACTTCATTCGGCGCGGATGTTTTAAGGCTTTACAAGCTTTAAAAATGAACAGAAAACAATGTGAATATGATAAAATGAAGGCACAACACTGCGGTTTACAAATAAAACTGTATTTATCAACTTTTTAGTAGTTTATTGAGTCAGTTTGGAGGGGACCTCAGTGCGCATGTGCAACAGCTGTTATTCATTGATTTTGTAATTAGGGTGCTGTAAGGGTATAAAAGGGTCTAGACCTCATTCCCCCAGTAATACTTGTCCCTGAAGAAGCTCCTTTGCTGGAGGGAAACGCGTGTTGGACGCGCAATGTTGTCAGTCTCCTACTTGGAGCTGTTTTTAATGTAGTGTTTGCAGTATCCTGGGTGTAACTGTGAAGACCATATGAGTTAACTATTTATTAATCAATTCATGGTCAGTGTGCCTGCTATTCTTGCACCTTATGTGAGGCGTCTTCACATCACACTGCTGTGTATTCAAGCCAGCACTGCTGTGTTTGGAAGTTCTATAATACAGCTATTATACCATCACATGCCAGCGTTATTATCTCTATGTACACGTGCAGGGGAGCTATATCTAGCAGTTATAGGATATTCAATCCTGTGGCCACCTACCTGAATATATTTATATACAACTCTATATTTGGTCTCATCGTTGCCCCAGAGGGGTTAATACCCTACTCATAGCAGTCCCTGTCTTTAACATCCCATCATATCAATTGGCACTGGGATAGTAAGAATAACTAATGACATGGTTGCTTGATAGCTATGATTTAATCCATTTTTAATCCACATCACACGTTACTTTGGTAATATATGTTTTAAGTATTTATTAAAAGTTAATTTTTACACTTGGGGTGTGTGCATTTAAGTGAATTCTTTTGGGGGCACATCCATTTTGTGTTTCCCCTTCCCCTTTTCTGAATGTATGATACAAACCTTAATCATAAAAGATATGATATAAAGTACTAAAGAACTGCAGATATCAATAGTTATGTAACTACTATGTAACTATGTAATATTCGGGCAAAGAAACTACAGTATACTAAAAATTTAGGTATTTCACTTTTTAGCTTTTTTCTTGCACATGAAAACCTGAATGCCTTACTCTGTTGCATTAAACAAATATACAGTACAAGTCATGCTGAGCCGAGTCAGTGCAAAGCCGATGACCAGACAGTGATTTCAGCTTTTTCCGATATTTCAGGCTGACCTGATCGTTTGTTCTGCATTGTAAAGCTGGAACCAGGCGCAGTGCAGTCACAATACGTTAAATGGTGGGTAGATAAATTATGCAAATACCTCTGCCATACAAGGTAGGGGGTATATCCCCTAGCAGAATGGAGGTCTGCATTTTATTTCAGGCTTTTCATTTTCTGCTAAGTAGATTTAGACATCTCTAATGCAATGGACAAAGAGCAACAGGGAAAAGTCTGCAACCAGTTTGTGGCTACACACCTGGACTTTGAAATCCTATTTTGATTAAATACACATATAGAAAACTTGGGATAATTGGTGTATCAACTAATCACTATCAAGCTAATGAAGTTTTGTCAAATGATCACCAATGAGATAAATAAATTTAACCGCTGATATGTTCCCATAATTTCCTTTTATTTTGATGCAGTGATTGCACGCAGGCAAACAAGAGATTACCGATCCTTTCTGCCTCATTACCCTGATTGCTTGGGGAGTCGTGTGGCTCTTCTGTGTACAGTTGTGCTCTCTTGTCTCTATCTTTTTTCAGCAAAGGAGACTTAGTTTCACTCAGAGTTTATCCCAGCTCTCATTATCACTACTTCCTTTTTCTTCTCCTGTGGAGGGATTTAAAGAGTAGGATTAGCATTTGCCAGTCTTTTTTTGCTTTCATTAATTCCCACTTGACCAGTGATAATAAGCAGGATAATCACTCTATTGAAATATGAGACGGTGATCTGCTGGATGTAGAGAATTTGAGTCAGCCATGGTAAGTCTTGATTCCACCAGCAGCTTTATGGGACCTGCTAGCTGCTATCTCAAATATAATTGCCCATTTTTTTTTTTGTATAGGACATCTAAGTATTGATTCAGTTTCTCTCTTAGGGGCAGATTAATCAACCACTAGTAGGGATGTGCATCCGATCTGATGTTATTTCCTATTCTAGTCAATGGGAGTTTAATGCCAGATTGGCACCAGCGCTTGATGAATCTGTCCCTTAGAAGCCTACTGTATATACCAATATAAAGTGATGTTGCTAATTAATGGAGTGTACTGTACTGTAAATACAGATATTCCTCTTTTCTCAAGCAAAAATACAGTTTCTCTAGCATAACCATGAAATGCCTCTGAATCTTTGACTGGTGTATTTGGTATGAGGAGTCAGTGTCTTAAACCCTCCTACATTGTCATACTGTATGGGGGAGAGTTTTAAATTGCCTATTAAAATTGCTTTAATCTGTACTGTACATATACATTTTGCCATTCGTACGGTACAGTATCTGAAGTCTTCTGGCATGATAGGAGTCACATTTTAAGAAAATGCTCTTCAATAGCTACTTCTAGAGGGACACCACTACAATGTAGACTGATGATTTTTCATGTATATTGTGGATTTTAAGTGCTACTGTATATCTGGATCTTCTCTTCCTATCTGGGGCAAGAGAGAGATGACTTGTTAGAGTTACTAATTATCCTTTTACCATGTGGCCATACCTCCTTACTTACTGTAACTCCTCTAACTCCTGCAATCAAACACAAAGACACACATCTGTGAGTGAAAATGTCCATAAATAAATAGCAATGCCGACTAACACCAGATCCAAGTGGAGATGGTGTGTCAGCATGTCCCCAAGTTGCATGCAGTCATAGCCCTATACAGCATTAATGTGATAAGTCTTGTAACTGTATATGTTTAAATGCTAGAAAAGCAGAACCCCGCTAGAAATAAAGAAATGCCAGATGGTATATAGTTATTAATAAAAACAATTTATTGATAGATAATCTTTAAAATAAGAGGAGTAAAAATAAAAATCCCCATTGATGGTGAACAACGTAGAGCCAACAGTATCAAGTGACGGAGAATACACAACCTAACGCTAAGTCCAACAGGAAGAAACGTGATGACAAACAAATGTCCAAATTCAAATAAACAAAGATGGAAAAATAAAGACACCTTAAGTGACGGAAGTCCTGCAGCCGAGATAACTCGCGGATTCTTCCAAATCCTTTTTACAATTTTGCTGAAGAAAGAGTCCTCCTTGGGAAGCGAGCTGGCACTCGTAAAACGCGCAGGGTGTTTATACTGGTGTTGAGATTTGTGGCATTGTGTCAAGGAAAAAAATAGAAAAACCGCGCACCAGATAGTGATAATAGTATTAGGTGATTTAAAGTGTTATTAAGTGAAATATTAGTGAATATTATATTATAAATGGAAACTTATACAAAGTGATGGT
Organism: Ascaphus truei; assembly: GCF_040206685.1. Classification (NCBI taxonomy): domain Eukaryota; kingdom Metazoa; phylum Chordata; class Amphibia; order Anura; family Ascaphidae; genus Ascaphus; species Ascaphus truei. The sequence continues at coordinate 3,205,629 of NC_134498.1, forward strand.
GCATAGAATAAAGTGATATAATCTATGTAAATCACAAGTGCTGGATAGAAAATAACACAGTTGAATTAAACCTGTGTATTTCTAACAAGAGAATCTGCAGCTGCTTACATAGGGTGGCTCAGCAACTAGTGCATAAAAGAAAAAAGTAAAGCAGTGTAAAATCTCATGGTGTAGTTGTATATTAAAAATATATTGATATATTCCAACAGCAGGTGAGTATTACACATACTTCAAAATAAAGATAAAAGTGCATGACATGTTAGGGACATGTTACCACAACAGCGTCACCCGTCTTGATCGTCCGATCCCACAGATTATGCCAGAGGAAGTGTCGAGGAACTTGTGTCGGTGAAACACCAACCGCTGCAAGGAGTCTCAGTCCTGGTCTGCTGGGCTTACTGTATTGGGAACGCTGTTGTATGGTCCCCCCACACTGTACTGAAAAGCCGGTTGCACGTGGCAGAGTCTCGGCGGCTGCCGATGACGCCAGCTCACTACCGTCACTGGATCCCCTTTTATATTACAATTATTAATAAACTTGTTGGTATTAGTAGAATTATGCATTTTATTATTATTGTATAAATATGTGTTCATTCAATGTTCTATTGCGATCAGCTGCGGTATCTTTATAATGTTTGGCTAGTATTTCTTCCTCTGCTGGGCCAATCATAACATTCCGTGGGGTATATATATTGCCTTGTAACTTGTAATTATTATCCCCTGATGAAGCAGTGGTATACTACTAAACGTGTAGTAATTTCTGGCAATATTGTGCATGTTCCTCAACTTTTGGATAGACCAGGACACACTGTTTGTAGTTGCACTTTGAGCTAGAGACGTATAGAACGTTTTTCACCTAGCACTTCACAGGATCCAGCGACAGTAGCGAGCAGACATCATCGGCAGCTGCCAAGACTCTGCCACGTGCAGCCGGCTTTTCATTACAGTGTGGGGGACCATACAACAGCGTTCTCAATACAGGACGCCCAGCAGACCAGGACCGAGAATCCTTGCAGCGGTTGGTGTTTCACCGACACGAGTTTCTGGACACTTCCGCTGGCACAATCTATGGGATCGGACGATCAAGACAGGTGACGCTGTTGTGGTAACATGTCCCTAACATGTCATGCTCTTTTAGTTTTAGCTTGAAGTACAGGTGCAGCGGCCATTCTTGAAACAAATCACGGCGCCGTTTTCGTGTGCGCTGCTGTACTCCACGTGACATTAACACCACCAATCGCCCCAGACACACGTGTTTATCGCGGTTGCTTTGTTTCAATTTCATGGATTGTGTGCAATTAAATGCAATGAAATTAATGAATTGTAATGTGTACAGTTCTGTGCTACTGTGCTACTGTGTCAATTTCAGGTGTTTAAAAGCCAGAACACTAAAATGCCATTTTCTACACTCACCTGCACTCGCATCTAAAGGCGGTATGGTTGGAAGAAATTGCACACCATCACATGGGTATTCCGAGGTGTACTCCGCGTGAAGTGTTTCAATAACGCCCGCTGCATCTGTACGTGTAATACTCACCTGCTGATTGTATTATATCAATACATTTTTAACATACTACACCATGAGATTTTGCGCTTTTTTTTTTATTCTTTCATGCACTATTGTGTCAAGGGTTGATCTACGACTGGAGTGGATCCCAGTGGCAGGAACAGCAGGGAGCGTGGTCAGGGTCACAAGCAGGGGTCAGCAACGAGGAGGCAGGAACAGGACTGGGACTCGGGAACAGGACTGGGACTCAGGAACAGGGCAACAGCATACAGCAACAGCAACACAAAACAGATAAACCCGACACCTGAAACAATAATCAATTATTAACAGTGTGGATTCTGCCCATATATAAATGTCCTGTTTAGATGATCCGATAATCTTCAGATAAGCCACACAAACAGTCTCACAACATGTGGAAAAAAGAAGAACATAAAAAATATCATAGCATATAACTGTTAAGTATTATAGGCATAAACATAACTAACACTGACAAACTGGCACACTGGCAGACTAACAATACATTTAAACAATACCTAGTGGTAAGCTGAAAAACTATTTGTTAAAATATATAAAATATAACCATATAGATAGTGAACATTACAGCTGATCATCCAATTGGAAAAATTGAAATCCTACTCACAACAAGTAGGATTTAACAAGTATGTAGGATAGTCTCTATCCAAAATAGCTAGCTGCAAGCAACAAAGGGACTCTCCGCCAGGGGACTTGCTTGGCATCGTTGGTATAGGAAATCGGATTCCTCTCGCATCTCTCGTAGTCCGCAGCGATGGTGAGAGGAGTCCCTCCGGGGTACTCACGCCAACACTACCCGTGTGGTGGATCTGACTTTCCCTGTGCTCTCCTCACAATATGTGGTGGCCGTGCACTCTCACGTGCACACATGTAAGACGCGAAAGTAGTTACTGCTGCTGCTTGTTCGAACAGCTCCGTGTAATCAAAAATCACAGGTCAATGATGGTGGCAACCTTCACCTCTAGAGCTGTTCAAACAAGCAGCAGCAGTAACTACTTTCGCGTCTTACAAGTGTGCACGCGAGAGTGCGTGGCCGCCACAGACTGTGAGGAGAGCGCGGGGTATTGTTGGTATGAGTACCCCGGAAGGACTCCTCTCACCATCGCTGCGGACCACGAGACAGATGCGAGAGGGATTCGATTTCCTATACCAACGGCGCCAAGCAAGTACCCTGGCGGAGAGTCCCTTTGTTGCTTGCAGCTAGCTATTTTGGATAGAGACTATCCTACATGCTTGTTAAATCCTGCTTGTTGTGAGTAGGATTTCCATTTTTCCAATTGGATGATCAGCTGTAATGTTCACTATCTATATGGTTATATTTTATATATTTTAACAAATAATTTTTCAAATTACCAATAGGTGTTGTTTAAATGTATTATTAGTCTGCCAGTGTGCCAGTTTGCAGTGTTAGTTATGTTTATGCCTATAATACTTAACAGTTATATGCTATAATATTGTTTATGTTCTTCTTTTTTCCACATGCTGTGAGACTGTTTGTGTGGCTTATTTGAAGATTACCGGATCATCTAAACTGGACATTTATATATGGGCAGATTCCACACTGTTAATAATTGATTATTGTTTCAGGCACTGGGTTTATCTGTTTTGTGTTGCTGTATCTGGCTTGTATTAGTCAGTTTTTTTCTCTTGGCAGCCTGGCCTATATGTTTTTTTACATTTATTTTAATTTTTTTTGTGTCACATATCACTGTACATTTGCAACATCAATTAGGCTTTAAAGCACAAGCGCTATTATCACCAATCTTATTTTTGCATACAGCAACAGCAGCAAAAGCAGAAGTAGCAGCAGAGAATACAGTAATCTAGCAGGTGCTGGAGGAACCAGTATAAACAGGCAAGGAGATACAGGAAGGAGATACAGGAAGGGGAGGGTTTATATAGGTGTGGCTAGAGGCATTGGACAGGTGCAAAATTGTCATGCTTCAGAGTCTGGAAGGTTCTTTGAGAGAGCTAACAAGAGCATCAGCAATCCTGGTGGATGTGCATGGGTACTGCAGGCTAGAACCTGACATTACTACCCCCTCTTACTGTATGAGTGTTCTCCAGGTGATCTTTCCTAGGCTTGTCCGTATATTTCTGGTGGAAAGCCCTGACCAGTCATGGAGCATGTATGGCATTTTTTAGTTTCCAGGACCTCTCCTCTGGGCCATAGCATAGATGAAATCGGAATGTTCCGATGTATTATTGTCCCAATTTAATGGTTGAAACCTTTAATTGTAGATTTCTCGTTGAAAGCCAGACATTATCCCAAAGTGAAACACTTGGTCTGCGTTGTAGGTCTGCTGCTTTTTTGTATCGCACTTGAGCCTAACAAAGTGTTTCTTTGAGGGTGTCCTGGACGTCTTGCAGAATCTCAAGTTTCTCTGTCCCTGCGAATGGGATCCAAAGATGGAAAACGAGGAATAAAAGTTGGATGAAATCCGAAATTTGAGAATAAGGGACTCTTCTGTGTCGATGAATGATGTAAGTTGTTGTATGAAAACCCAGCTAGATAGAGGTAGAAAGTCAATCCAGTAATCCTAGAGATGGCAAACAAAACAGCATAAGTATTGTTCCAATGTCTGATTGGTCCTTTCGGTCTGACCAATCTTGAAGTGAATTGCACCTCTCTATCAGATATGATTTCATCTGGAGCCCCATGAAGACGGAATACCTCGTTCAAGATCAACTTGGCTGTCTGGTCTGCTGAAGGGAGATTCTATGCAACAATGAAGTGAGCCATCTTCGTAAGCCGATCCACTACTACAAGAATGGTATCATGTCCACTTGATCTGGGTAGGTCAACAATAAAATCCATTGATATGGACCAGGAGTAGGAATCGGAAGAGGCTGCAGCAAACCCATAGGGGATGCTCGAGGAGTCTTGGTCCTAGCACAGGTATCACAGGAGAGGACATAGTCTTTAACATCTTGTGATAATTTGGGCCACCAAAAAGAGCAGTACAACAGTTCCTGTGTCTTGAGGACACCTGTGTGACCAGCGGGTCGGGAGTCATGCATTAATTGTAACACTTCTAATCTTACCTCCTTAGGGACAAAAAGACGGTCTTTACAGTTCCACAGACCACCACATAGAAATAATTCAGCTTCCGATGAAGGTTTGTAAAGAAAGTGTCATTTGAGTAGGCTCCCTTAATTTGTGCGTGGAGATCAGCGGAAAACATAATGCCAAGAAAAAAATTATTTGGTAGAATAGTTTCTTCCTACTTTTTATCTGAACAAAGATTAGGCAATAACCGGGACAAGGCGTCAGCCTTCCCATTCTTGGAGCCAGGGTGGTATGAGATGTGGAACTGAAATCTTGTGAAGAATACAGCCCACCTGGCGTGTCGAGCAGAGAGTCTCTTTTCAGATCAAATTAATTCTAAGTTCCTGTGTTCCGTAAAGTGATAACCGGTTGATTGTCCCCCTCACATAAGTGTCTCCACTCTGAGAATGTGGCTTTTATACACAACGTTCCTTTTTTCAATGTCATAATTTCTTTCTGCTTTTGACATTTAGTACGAATAGAAAGCACATGGATGAAGGAGCATTTTGGGTCCAATTCTATGTGAAAGAATGACTACAACAGCAGAGTCAGATGCGTCCACTTCCATGACAAATGGTAGTTCTGGATTCAGATGAATGAGGATAGGAGCAAAGGTGAAAAGTGACTTCAACCATTCAAATGCTGCATCCGCTTTAGGAGACAATTTGGAGGGGAATTCTTTCCATGTGAGGTGATTTTGGCAATAATGCCAGAGAAGTTTTTAATAAAACGTCTATAGAAGTTAGCAAAGCCTACAAATCTTTGAATGTCCTTCTCATTTCGAGCAATTGGCCATTCCACCATGCCTTGAATCTTGCCTGGGTCCATACAAAAACCCTCAGGGTAGATGACATAACCGATAAATTGCATGCTGTTTTTTTCAAAATCACATGTCTCTAATTTAATGTACAATTTATGTTTTCAGAGATGCACTAGGTCAATCTGGACATGTTTCTGGTGATCTATGATGTTATCTGAGAAGATTAGGATATCATCCAGGTATTCCACTACATATTGGTCCAGTAACTCTCGGAGAACATCATTAATTAAATGCTGGAAAGTAGCAGGGGCATTACAGAGTCCAAAAGGCAGCAACAGGTACTGCACCGACACACTTTATTCGAGCAAATACCCAGTATGTACCTGGCAGATACCTGGAATGCGCCGCTCCTCACCTCTGACAAGCACCGTTGCGTTTGCCTTCCCAGCCTGGGTTCATGCCTGGCTGACGGGCGGCTGATCTGTTAAATGATAATGATTAGGATTTAATAGGCTGCAATGCTTCGCGTGTCTACCAGATGGCATAAATTCATGAATTGTAATGCAGTATATATATATATACTGTGCAGTATTGCAGCCAGCGGGAATAAAATGCTTCAATCCCTGCCTGGAAAATACCTCAATGCACTCGGGCAGAAAACAGTCACAAACCTCAATACACCCGGGTATACCCGAATTCGTGGGACTAGCCGAGCTCGAATAAAGTGTGTCGCCAGTGTATTCATAGTGCCCATAATGGGTTCAGAAGGCTATCTTCCACTCGTCACCAGGTCGGATGCAGACCAAATTATACGCCCCTCGGAGATATAATTTGGTCAAGATCTTGGCTGACCGATTCCTTTCAATTAGTTCGGGAATCAGCGGTAACAAATACCTGTTCTTCACTGTGATCTTATTTAGTTCCCAATAGTTAATGCAGGGACATAGAGAACCGTCTTTCTTTCCCACAAAGGAGAGAGCAGCACCTGCTGGGGAAGTAGAGGGTTGGATGAACCCCTTAAACAGATTCTCGTGAAGGTAGTTATTGAGAGCCTTCAATTCTGGTTCTGAAAGGGAATAGATCTCCCAAAGGGAATGGCAGCATGTGGTAATAGTTCAATAGGACAGTCATAGGACCGATGTGGGGGAAGCGTATCTGCATTGTTCTTGTCACACACATTCAAAAACTCTGAGAATGGAGTAGCAGCAGGCATTCTTGAGCAGAAGAAATATTTTGTATTCCCACACACTTTGGTGTAGGAACTTTAGGTAGGCAGGCTAGCTGGCAGGGCTCTGAACCAAAGGTGAGAATCTTGGTCTTCCAGTCTATTAGTGGGTTCTGGATCATGAGTCATGGAATTCCCAAAATCACTGGAAACAAGGGTGAAGGTATAAGACTAAATGAAATCTTCACCTGGTGATTTGGATCTAGGATTACTGTTAGATTGCTTGTTTCATGGGTGACAGGTCCAGAGCTCAAGGGAGAACCGTCAACGAGTAAAGTGAGAAAGAATTCATAAGCAGCTTGAAAAAATGAAAGTAAATAAGGTACCTCACCCTGATGGCATACATCCAAGTGTTCTCAAGGAGTTAAATTCAGTAATAGCCAAACCATTATATTTAATATTCAAGCACTCCATTTCCACAGGCTCAGTACCACAAAGCGTAAAGCAGATGTAGTGCTTATATTTAAAAACGGAGCTAGATCACAACCGGGGAATTAAAGACCTGTAAGCTTGACTTCAATAGTGGGGAAACTACTTGAAGGTTTAATACGGGATAATATTCAGGAATACCAAATGGAAAACTAAATTATTAGTAATAGTCAGCATGGATTTATGAAGGATAGATCATGCCAAACTAAACTTATTTGTTTCTTTGAGGAGGTAAGTAGGAATTTAGACCAGGGTAATGCAGTTGAAGTGGTCTACTTAGATTTTGCAAAGGCTTTTGATACGGGTACACACAAGAGGTTGGTGTACAAAATAAAGAAAATTGGACTCAGTAAAAATATATGCACTTGGATTGAAAAATGGTTGAAGGATAGATAACAGAGGGTTGTCATGAATGGATTTTTTTCAGGTTGGGCTAAAGTCGTGAGGGGTACCTCCGGGAACGGTACTGGGACCCTTGCTTTTTAACTTGTTTATTAATGACCAGGAGCCCCTGCACTCGGCCGTGCAGCTGAGTAGCTGTTGAGCTCTGTATCCTTTTCATTCACCTGGGAATCCCCTGAAGCTGAAGTGAGTGTTGAGACACCGTCCTGCACATCGGAGCATCAACGAAGGATTTGATCTACACCTGGCAACCACCCCTGTTTGGTCTCAGACGCGCATGTTAAGTGGCCCTGCTTTAAGTAGGATTTTGGGTTTTAACCCCTTGATGACCCGCTGCAGCAGGCTCCTTTTTGTTTCAATAAATTGTTTATTGTTTCAGCTTCTGTGTTATATGTAGTTTTATGTTATTTGTTTTTCATGTTGTGTGTTATAGTATATGATTTACAGTATACACTATGATAATTTTCTCTTTATCTGTCCACATGTCACGGATCTATTGATTGGAATTTTACATCTCATTGGACCTATTGATACTCCACCTTTTGTACTGATTGGACTTTATTGAACTGTGGACGCTGGTTTGTGTTTGTTTTTCCCATAGATATACTGTAGGATAAAGTATCTGTTGTCTAAATTTAGCATAGGTTGAACTTGATGGACGCATGCCTTCTTTCAATCTCATCTACCTTGTAACTATTTAACTATGTAACTTCCTCCATCCTTTCTGGTGATTCCTTGGGTATAAAAGTTTACCGAATAACTCTTGGCGAATTCAATGTCCATAAAATTCCCTGCCACCCAAGAGTTGACCATTACAGTGATTGAAAAACATTGTTTTCTCTCCTTAATTATAATGGGAAGCAGGTGTAACGCTTGCGCGAGCCCACAAACTAGACCAGTACCCGGTACTGAGGTGGGAAGGACAGTGCCACGCACCCACAGCAAAGGGGGCGTGCCTAGAAGGCAGATTGTCCACGTAGCTGGGTCTGGGTTGGAGAGAGAGGTTAAATTCAATATACTTGCCGGGGTCCTGGGTTATAGAGAGCTGTATAGTTGAAGTCCATAAGCCAATGGTCTGGAGTGGAGAAGACAGCGCAGTAGAAGACCGTGAGCCTGGGTCATGGAGGGGACAGGTAAACATAGTCAAAGGCAATCCGGGGTTGGTACACAAAGGGTCAATCTGTAGAGAGAGTTGGACAAGGCAAGGCAAAGCTAGACACAACAGGGGATCCGCACAAGGATACACTTAGTTATGTTCAGCAATGCATCTGAGCACTAGCAGGGTATTTATAGGACAGGAAGCAAATGGCACAGGAGGTGGAGTGGAGGCATGGCCCCAGCGGAGGCTGGGATAGGTGCAGGAGAACAAGGAGCTCGATAAGGCTTGACCCGCAGCTGGGGATCGTTGCGCGATGTGACACGTGCGTGCCGCGCATGGAGGAGGCGCGGCGCATCCAAGGGGGCAGAGCTAAGCTTCGTAGCGAAGTATAAGAAGAGTGGGTGTGCACGCGCGCTCTGTAACGAGAGCGGGGTGCACACACCAGAGGAGAGGGGAGCAGAGGCAGCCACAGTACTGTTGGTAAGAGAGGAGGGAACACTCCGCAAGGGACGTGTTCCCCGATTCCTCACAGCAGGAGGTGCGGATGTAGAGAAGGAGGATGATCTTTTCTTTGAGAGGTAGAGATCTCAGTCTTGGAAAGGGCGTGCAGCTGATTTCTCCTAGGACTCTGGAATGAGTACCCTCTGGACTTATTTGGACAATCAACAAGATAGTGTCCCTGTTGCAGGGTACATGCAACTACACACGTGGGTTTCTTGACAAGGCTGTTTTATTTTGCCTTGAAAAATATACAGCACACAAAACAAAAATAGCTCTTTTTCAGCAACAAACAAAAATGGCTTTTCCTTCAGCAAACCGAACAAAACAGTTTCTCTTTTAGCAGACAGTTTATATATATGCAGCTACCCTTTTTCTATGCAGGGGACAGACAGTTCACAGTTTCACTACTTTGCTACTCAGACCTTGTTTTCAGGAATCACTTTAGCAGCTTACTCCTCTCTCATCAACAGCAATCTCCATGTGTCTACAACCTGGGTTTTAACACACCTTGATTAGGCAGCTGGGATCCAACTAATTGTCCTGAGGTTCCCAGCTGAAGTTTAACCTAGTCAGTGCTGCACTGCAGACTAGACATAGGTTTTCCAGGCATATAACTGGTGGCTTTTATTTACCCTGTCACATTTCTCCCGTGTTAGTGTGTGGCTGGGGCTACGCACGGCTGAAGCCCGAGCATCCACCCCTTCTCTAGAAAAGAAGTCAGCATTTGCGTTCTCTTTTCCCGGCCTATGCTGAATCTCAAATGAGAAGGGTTGGAGGGCCATATACCACCTAGTCAATCTAGCATTGGAATCCTTCATGCTATTTAACCATTTCAGT